>NC_140127.1:55395260-55782562 GCF_964035555.1 Netta rufina | reverse complement strand
AGTTGAGACATTCATTAATAAAAATTCATTTCTCTACAGACACACACCCTTTCTTCCTCTCTGCCCTGGGAGGTTTCTCAGTGGCACAGAAATGCAGGTGCCAGTAGTTCCAGAGTCTCATTTGCAGGTTGTCTCAATAAAGTTATGATCAGGAATGCTGTTGTGGTAGATTAGGATTTAAAGAATAGGGTTGAAAATTACTGTCTCCAGTATGGCCTGCCATGCATTTATTCTTAATGCAAATGTTAACAAAAAAAATCAGGTATGCAATATAAGTTAAAGTATGATAATTGCTAACCTAACTTTAGTCAGAAGGAACAAAACTAATTAAAGACAACATGAACATCTGAATCCAACTGAAGGCAAGGTTTCCTTGGAGGCAGCCAGAAATAATAGATTTTATATAGATTTTTTTTTTACTCATTTCCTAATTCACTTCTACCATTTTTCTCCTTTAACTATTTTATCTTTCATGGGACAAACAGCAACAGCAAATAAATTCTATAAAGCTCTATAAAGAAGCCTAGTTCAATATCATGGTTTAGGCTTATAGCACAGTACTTCTTCCATGGATGGCAAACTCCTTGAAGCCTTCATGATCTGAAAGTGTTGCTCTGTCTTGTATCTAGGGCTCCATGACCTTCATCTGGAAAAAGGAACATTAGACAAAACTATAATCATCTGTACTTCCTAGCTGCTTCTCTAGACCTTCAGGCAGGTGTCTGCTCTGGGTTCTAAAACCCAAACTTGTGAAAAACAATTAACATTCCTTGGAGACACCTGAGGATGATGAAAATGTTCTGGTGGACTACCTCTAAAAAGTATTACATCAAATTACATATTCTGACATTTGATGAGGTTTACTGGGTAGAAATCATAGATGAGAATAATGCTGTGAGACTATTATGAAACAAAGCTGGACAGATTGATTTCTCTGCAAAAAGAGTTCCTGCTGATGCTACATAATCAAGTAATTGTTGGGGATGTCTGACAACTGCAGGCCTTCTTTTCAATCTTTTATTCGTCCTGGAAGCCTTCCATTTACCTACTTATAACTTATTATCGTATTTTCCTGTAGCTGATCTTTATTTCAGTATTCTCTATTTTTATGGCATTTACACCACCATAGATACAATTTTGTTACGCAATACTTGTTTTTATAATGTGCCCCCAAAGACATGTTATGATCTCAAATAAAGATGGCAGCTGTTGTCATTTATGCTAAAAAAAAATAAGATGGTGGAATATGTCATGACCTTCACTTCTAGAAATCAATTTTTTTTGGCTGGAGGTTTTTGACAACTGTAAATCTGAACACTGGCATTTAAGTCTATAGTAATGAAACCACATGTGAAATTTTCATGTATGGAAATATTTTTATAGTTCAGATAACATTTATGCATTCAAAGGTGAATTTCTACAGCCATTCTGAAATGGGTATACTAGAATAAATAGTGTATTTAAAACATTGTTACATAATAATAATAATCAATGAAACATATTTGCACATAGTGTAGTAGATTTAATTTGGTGTTAGTGTCCTGAAAGAAAGATGGGTGAGAGGTTTTATGTACAGTGATACAATAAGAATCCAATCTAAATCATTTCATTCTTAATGTAACTTTAAATGTACCAAAAACTGTAGCGACATGATCACATGCATAAGTGGTTACATACATAATTGGTTAATTTAAGACTTTACAGCACAGGCATGTAAAATTACTAAAAGAAAAATTCCTAAAGATTTTGATGGATTTAAACCAATGATTCTTTTGAAATTTTGTATTGCTAAAAACAGGTAAACATTCAAAGTTTAATATAATACTATCTTCCTTACAGAGGTTATACAGAATATCATTTCATTAGTTCTGTTTGCTTATTAAGAATAAGAAGACATCAGTTTCTGTTATATTTTAAATGAATTTCCAGCAAAGAAGGAAATGAAAATTGTCATAGATTTTGACACATATTGACTTTACTTATTCTGCCATGTGCATTTGCATTGATTACATTGATTGATTGTATAGGTGTTGAAGATGAATAATTAATGCATATATATTCATATATATTTATATAAATATGTTGTCATGTCATGACAAATACAAATTTATTTACATTTATAGAATGCAATTTGAAACATTAATTTAAATGAAAGACAAAGTAACAGTACCATATTGTCAGAATAATAGCTACAAGAACAGAGATAGAACAGCCATTTCAGTGTGCCCAGCTGGGATTATGGCCTTTAAAAAACATATTACATCTACATAAATGTTTTTTTGGCTGTCAGAATTTAAGACCATCTGTTTGGATGGCTGGGTGCCCATGCAGAAGTTGGTAGAGCCCTTGCCATTAGGCAGAGATGCCAGGTATCAATGGGATTGAGATAGGCAGGCCTGCAAAGGACATCTGTTCTGCAGGAAAAGAGGAGGGAAGTCCATCTTCTGTGACAACCCCACTACACCGACACCACATGCCTACTTGCACCTAATGACACCTGTTCATAGTTATAAGCCAAAACAAGAAGGAAAAAAATAACTATTTCTGAACAATGGGGAATGAGTAGCATGAACTCTTAAAGACCTCTGTGGCTGCCAGGAAAATAGGTTTCACTGTGGTAGGCAGTTGGGAAACCAAGGAAGACCATATGGGATATCAGAATGAAAGTCCAGACACTTTGTATACCAACAAGCCCTTGGCAAACAATATTTTTGGGAAACAACCAAACTGACAAAAAGAGTAAACAAGGAAGATCTAAACAACACTTATGCATTAAACATTAAGAAATTAAAGACACTAACCAATCACTAACAGAATACGTTATTCCTCTTGCATGCCTTGTAAAGAAACAGTATTGTTTGGAATCCTCCTACTTCACGAAAATTATAGATTACATATTATAAAATAAAAAACACAAGGAAAGCCTTCTATTTTAGCTTGTTTTACTGTCAGAATATTCTTGTAGTTGACCAAACGGCCAAATTAATCCTTCTTCCTGAAGAAATGGCATTGTGACACTTACAGGAAGAGAAACAGTCTTGTAAATTTTATTTGTAGTATGAGAATTTTACATCCAAATGCACACTGGAGTTTTATATCATTTACAACTTCAAAGAATAGGTACATTCAAATTTGCAGTTTTGTCACTCAGACTACAAAGTCTATTTGAGACAAAGCTGTGGACACTATATATTTACCTATAAAAACTGCCATTCTAATTAAAAAAAAAAATGTTTCTAGTTTACTGTCTGAGCCTTGTCAGTTTTGAATAAAAATACATTAGCAAAAGTATCGTAACTTGTTCTTTTATAAAATGATACATATAAGGCAAAAACAAACATCAAATTCACAGATAGCTCTATATACAGCTAAAAACTAATATGATATGTCAAGAATATATTAAAGGACTTTTTTTTTAAATTTAAGAAGAATATTTTTAGATTGAGTTTTCACTTGGAAACCAGGTATACATTCATTTTAAAAGCAAGGCACTAGTTAAAATTGTTTTTGCAGAATCAGCTTCTTTATAATCCTTTCTCACTGGATGTGCAGTAGCTCTGTATGTTTAGGATGTATTTCTGAATCACAGGAGGTCATTAACATAAAGTCATCAGTTGATGACAACAATATTATGTATTTTTATGGACCTAGGATTGAAATCTTCATCTTACTGGAATGAAATATATGGAGCTCTGCATTGAGGCAGTTCAGGGATCAGATGCAAGCTTATGGGTAAAAATTAGAGGACAGAGCTACATGGGTGATGTAGTTGGCATCTGCAGTAGACCTGCTAATCAAGAAGATCAATTCATCTGATCGTAGTCATCATGGATGATTTTAAACACCCTGATATCTACTGGAAAGATATCATCTCTACAGCAGGGCTCAAGCTATATAGGGCATTTCTTGAGAGCACTGATTTTTTTGGTGCAGTAAATAATTGAGGAGCCAGGAAAGAAAAGTTTTTTACTGGACTTCAGACTTACAAACAAGGAAGAACTGTTTGGGGGTATGAAAATTAGAGACAGCCTTGTCTATGGTGACCATGAGATGGTGGAATTCAGGATCCTAATAGGAGGGGACAATGGACAAAGAAAGACCATAACCTTGGTTTTTCAAGAGAGCAGAATTTAATGACTTTAGATATCTGTTTGGAAGAATCCTACTGGATATGGCCCTGGAGAGGAGGGGTCCAGGAGAAATGGTTGATATTCAAAGATAATCTGCTTCAAACTCAATAAAGGTGCACCCCACAAGTAGGAAATCAAGCAAATGTTGCAAGAGACCTACATGGATGAGCAAAGGAGCTCCTGACTGAACTCAAACACAGAAGGAAGCACACAATATGTGGAAACAGGAGCAAGTGACTTACGAAGAGCACAGTTTCTTGGATGCAAATAGGTTTAGAAAAGCAAAGACCAACATGAAGATGAATCTGACAAGGGCTGAAAAGAGCAACAGAAAAGAAGTCTACAAGAAAAAAAAAAAAAAAGAAAAAAAGAAAGAAAGCAAAAGAAGACTATACAAAACATGAAACCACTGCTAAATTGGGTACCTGATAACAAAGAATATAGAAAATGCCAAGATTCACCATGTTTTCTTTGCCTGGGCCAGTTGGAGGCAGTACCACAGGGGGCAGTACCAGTGTAAATGCTGTTCAACACCCTCATTAATGAGATGGGGCAGATGGCACAGATGGGACAGAGGGCACACTCAGCAAATTTGCAGATGACTGAAGACTGGAAGGAGCAGATGATACACCATATGGTTGTGCTGTCATTCAGAGGGAGACCAAAATGATGGAGAAACTGGCAGAAAGGAACTTCATGCAGCTCAACAAAGGGAAATTCCAATTCCTACACCTGGGGAGGAACAATATTGAGCACTGGATTATGTGGGGTAATGTAAAACAAATGCAAAACAAGTTTGTAGAAAATGCCTTGAGGGTTCTGGTAACAGCAAGATGACTGTAAGTCAGAAATATATCCTTGTGGCAAGAAAAGCCAATAGATTTCTGGTTTGCATTAGGAGGAGTGTTGCCAGTAAGTCAATGAAGGTGATACTTCCCCTTCAGCCAGAACTTATGGGGTTGTGGCTGGAGCATTGTTCAGTTTGGGTCTCCTTTGTATGAAGGAGAGACATTGAGTAGAGCAAGTCCAGTGCAGGGTCATGGAAATGAGTAAGAGCATCTTTCATAGCAGAAGCTGAGAGAGATGGGACTGTTCATCCTGAATAAGAGAAGATCTGGGGGGATCTCAATATGTGTAAATGTCTGAAGGGAGAGTATAAATAAGACAGAGCCAGGCTCTTCTAATTGATACCCATTGAAATGACAAGAAGCAATGGATGGAAATTAGAAGGTGTGATATTCCACCTGAACACAAGAAAATGCCTGTCTACTGTAAAGACTGTCACTGGCACAGGTTGTAAGACACTGGATTGTCTATCTGCAGAGGTACTGAAAATCTGTCTGGATATGGTCCTGGACAGCCTGCTCTTTTTGACCTTTTAAACATGTCCCTTTTAAACAGGGTCATTGCACTAGATGACCTCAGGGGGTCCGTTTCAATCTAAACAACTTTCTGTTTCTGTGATTATTATCTTTTGTGAAAGAGATAAATGTTTAGGAGGCATATATTCAAAAATGAGTAATCATAAGACTTTCGCTCTGTAATTTTACCTTTATGCATTTTCAGTTTCTTTTGAAATACTTGATTTATTATTTTAAGTCTACTTGAAAGGTTGAAACCTCTTGATTTTGTTTATTTACTAACATGTTCATAGTCCTTAGTGGGAATAATATTTTTGCTCTATCAGTGTAAAAAGCAGAGATTTCAAAATAAATGAGTGAAACTTCGTAGAAAAGGAAACTACTGATATACAGATAACATTTTTGTAAAGATTCCCAGATGAATTTTCCTTTGTGCTGTTATTTCTGAAATAAGAAATATGGGGAAAAAATGATCACCTTGCTTTATTTCCCTCATTTGTGAACAAAAAATAAAGTAGTTGTTTTTGGAACATAGAAAATTCAACTCTTCCATAATGAAATACTAATTTTAGTAATATATAAACTGTTACCATGTATTGTAGTGAAGTATTAATGTTGATATTTTGGTAATATATAAGACAAGACATATATAAGACATAACATATAAGACAATATATGGAAATGGGTTTATATTAGAAACATAAAATTTTCTGCAGAGCCGAAGAAATCCCTACTAACTTTGTAGGAATCAAGTTATCAAGCAGTATATATTCTGACTTGATCAGATTGGACAAACTTCAAAATCTGAGCAAAACATGACTTCTTGTGTGACTGTCACTAGGATTTGTGTAAAGTTTTTTTTTGCTTAATTACTGGTATTTCCCTCACATTTTATTCCAAACTGACAAAAATTATTCATAGATCTATTACTATAGATCTTTATTCATACTTATTATGTGTAGATGACTTCATTCAGCTCATGCTGTTGCTCATTTAGCTGTCTGTATTGACAGCCTTTGTGGACTTAGTGGTCCAGTTGATTCGAGTTTTGCACCCCAAAATCAGATAACTACTAAAAGGATCACTGTAGAAGATAACTGGCTGAAAAAGAGAGAGAGTTTTCTCATTCACTGAGTTTCCAGTCAGAACTTGCATCTCTCAGCTCAAAATCTGACATATAATGCATCTCTATTAAGATTCTATTTAAGATTCTGTATTAAGTATTCTATTCCACAAAGTTCAAGTGAAAATGTACGTTTTTAAACATATATTAATAGTGTATTAATAGTGCTCACTCTTGTAAGCAATTTTTTTTTGTTTGTTTTGCTGTCAAAAACATTTACAATGTAAATATTAATGAAATCTGCCTCAGACATAAGTGCATTTTATTAAATAGAAGTGCTATTTTCAAATAATAAGCCTCTAAACTGATGAAATTTTTCATTTATGTGTAGCATGTAATTTACTAGAACTAGTCAGAAAGTGCTGATTGTTCACCATTCTTTTTTTTTTTTTTTTAATTCTGGAGCAAAAAATTATGTCTTTCTTGCTTTCTTGAAAAAATTAAACCACAGACATCTAGAACTATCATCTCCACCCCTATCAACACAGCTTAGATTGCCTACTACTTTACTCTTTTTTATTGCTTTTGCTCTTTAACTTATGTGAAAGCGTGAATAATCCAGGGTCAAAACTTCACTCAGAGGGTGGTAAGGCACAGAAACATTGCCAAGAGAGGCTGTGGATGTGCATCCCTGGAGGTGTTCAAGACCAGATCAGAAGAGGCCCTGAGTAACCTGATCTAAGGGGTGGTGTCCCTGCCTGGGGGTTTGGAACTAGATGATCTTTGAGATCACTTCCAACCCAAGCCATTCTATGATTCTATGATTCCTAATTTAAATATCTGTTTGTTCAAGGTAGTATCACAGTTTGAACATCTCAAATAGTCCTTGCAGAAAGATAAATAGATTGAATCAGGCACAAAGGGAATACTCACTTTTCATTTTGAATTAGGGAATTTAGGGCAAATTTTGTGCTCAGACAGCTCAAAATATGTAAAAGAAACTCAGAAATCGGTGTATGTGTATAACATTCAGAAACTGTAATTTATCTGTTCAGGAAAAAAACGGGGTTTGGTTTCTTTGGAGAAAAGTGATGATATATATATCATTAGCAAAGTACACTTAAAAGGTAATACAAATAATGGAGTAAATCTGTGTTCTTATCACAATAATGCCACAGTTTATTGCAGAATAGCAAAAATGGAAAATGACTAGGAAAAAAAAAAGGGGGGTTAGCTATCAAATCTCCTCTATCTTACCTGATTTGTAAACTATGGAGATAGTATGTCTTCTGTCTCACAAAGTAGAAAGTAGCAAAGCATAGAAATGAAATTCTTCTCAAAACTTTTGCAAGAAATCCACATTCTGAGAAAATCATTAGCATACTGAAAAAAATAAAGCCAATTAATAGAATAAATGTTTTCCTCATTATGTCCCCAAACAGTGAGAAAATGCTACATTGAGCCTTGGGGAACAAAATTTATTATGAGTACAAAAAATGTTACAGTTCTGATGCAGTTTTAAAATGACAGTATAATATGTTATGGATCATTTGCTTTTTTGTATGAAAGCACTATTCAGCGCCCAAAAAGGCATATGCTGCTAACGGCATGTGTTGCAGTCCTTTTCTTATGACAGCTGGCAACTAACAAATGCCAGTCAAAACACAAAATGTCAAGCAGAATTTTTTCCTAATAAAAGTATTAGTTTGGATAATGGCACATAAATAAACTTTACTAAAATGTTTCCATTATTCTTGGTTGCAGAGCACAATGTGTTAATGTGTTAATCCTTTAATAGTACTTAATATTATTTAACTGAAAACCCTGCTTATATTTTTTCCCTGATATTAATTCCTATTCTTTGTATTGATATAATGTTAAAATGGATACACCTAAACCTTTCATAGACAGAGTATTTAAGTTAACTGAAGAACATAATTTCTTTCAAAATTAAGAAAAAACAAACAAACAAACAAACAAACAAACAAAATCCTCTTATTTAACTAAAGGCTATGAATTTCAATATATGCTGTTTTCTTTGAATGCAGTGAATTATGGAATATTTAGTTTAAAAGCATTTTGTACTACAGGAGTCACCTCTTTTCCATCAACACTGATAAATTACTCATTCTAGTTTCATTCCTACAGGAAGCTTGTTGGAGTATAATTCCTTTTTTTTTTTTTTTTTTTTTTTTCTCCCCCTATAGATATTCACATTTTTTTTCTGACCACCAGGATTTCAGTATTCTTTTCTCTGCTGCATTACATAGTTCTCATTATTTTTTCTTTATTAAGATTATTAATGAATTTTTAATCTAATAATATATTAGAACTAGAAGGAAACAGTAATAGGTTTGATTAAAACTAACAAACAAAAAACCCACCACCAAACATTAACCTTTTAGAACAAAGCTTCTTATCAAATCACTTAATTAAAATTTCAGGTGATTTACAAAAGGGATGGAGAGAAAGTCTGAATATTAGAGTAAATTATATTGAATACTGATAACTTTAAATTTAAATATTGTTTATGTTCATATAATCTTCACAAATTGCTTCCTGACTCATTTTTTTAAAAACTACAGTTTTCAGTACTGACAATGGCTCAGAACTGAGCAACAGTTTCTGTGATGTTTTTGATGTACTTAGAATTAAAACCGATTAGCATGTTTTGACAGTCTGTGGGAAATTTCTACATCAATCAAAGATATCAGAACTAAACTATGCAAAAGTGCACGTATAAACCTAAATGAATGGTTGGGCTTCAAAAGTCATCAGCAGAAATCTTTTCTAGACTGCATAGAAGATGCATACATAATGAATAGCTAATGCAAATAAGACTAAAGCCATACTAAAATTTTAGCCCAATGTCGACATGTTAGAGTGTGTCCAGAGAAGGGCCACAAATATGATCAGAGGGCTGAAGCACCACTGCTGTGAAGAAAGGCTGAGAGAGGTTGCTCAGCCTACAGAAAAGAAGGCTCCTGGGTGACCTTATTGCATCTTTTCAGTACTTAAAGGGGACTTATGAAAAAAATAGAGAGCAACTTTTTACTCAGTCAGATAATGACAAGACTAGAGGGAATGGTTTTAAACTAAAAGGCTGGTGATTTATATTAGTTATGAAGACAAAATTCTTCACTCAGAGGGTGGTGAGGCACTGGAACAGGTTGCCCAAAGAAGTTGTGGATGCCCCATCCCTGCAGATGTTCAAAACCAGGTTGGATGGGGTCAACCTGATCTAGTGGGCAGATCTCATGGCAGATGTCATGGGGGTTAGAACTAGACGATATTAAAGGTCCCTTCCAATCTGAGCCATTCTATGATTCTATGATTAAAATGCCTGGATCTCAGCTCTTCCTCTGTACTTGTTTAAGGTTTGCTTTTTTCCCTCTTTTTTTTTTTTTTTTTTTAGTCTGTTTATTTTTTCTGTTAGTTTCAGAACTCCAGGTCAACAATGTAGAAACAGCAAGCAAAGTCTTCTGAGGAAACACCATTCAAGTCCATTTAAGACATAAGAAGAACATCCAAAGAGGAAAAAAGGAATTTATAATTTCTTTGTGAACCTCTGATGGAGCAATTAAGGTAAGAATATGTAAAAGAGAAGTTACTTCATACTGACTACCAATCTGATTCTAACTAAGCTGTGACTTGTACAGTTGAACTAGTTGCTGCTTGAAGCTCAGAATTTAGTTTACTCAAATTTAAAGCAGCTTAAATTTGAGGAAAAAAAGGGAGTGGGAGGGATTGGTAGAGATTATGGAATCAGTTCATAAGAGTAGAGGAATCTCTAATGAGATTCCAGTTGGCCTAGGAGCCCTATATTATCAGGTAGTCCAAGAGAAAAACTGAACATCTTCAGTTTTGTTTAGTTACAGCTAGTCACTGATATTTGAGTAATATTAAGTTCTGCATATAAAATAAAATAAAATCATTAGAATGACAGTCAGTAATATTCAGAAAGTGGTCTTCAAGTGTTTAAATGAAGTAACAGTAGGCAGTGCAAAAGAATCCTAGAAAATTCTCATCCCTGCATATATAAAGCCATTAGACATTTATATTCATTTGATGCTCACACATTAACATTTAGAGAGCATTTAGAGAGCACCAAGATCTGAGGATATAGTTTTATAACAATCCAAAAAGGAGGGTGACCAGTTTAAAACCTCTGGTTGCATGTGTGAAAAGGCTCCTGCCAATATTTTGAAGTTAAACAGCTAGCAGTTGTTTCATGAAATGTTCATAAAAACAAAACAAAACAAAAAAAGAGGTTTGAATCTTTAGGTTATATCAGTACAAAGGAATGAGGTGTACTTGAAAATAGAGATTTTTTTGCCTGTTGATACAAGTTAAAATAAAAAGCTTGCAAACCAACCTTTCTTTTATCCTATACTTCTTTATGGGTTGGGTATTTTCTTCTGGCTTGTTTACCATCCAGCATCTTTCAGCTACTTCTGAGTTAGATCAACTCCATACAATTGTCAGCAGGTCCCAGGAGAAATCTTTAAATTAGTGTAAGAAACAGTCTAAGAAAAGACACTGTGCTCCATTCATGTCCCCCATGTGACTGCCTGTAACAACTTCTGTGAATTATCGTTGTGAACTTATTTAACTGTGAGCTAAAATGACCACCATACTGAGAGAAAACATAGTCTGCTTATGTTTGAGCCTGCCCTTACTGTTTGCTACATTCATGGTTACCAAGTTCAGTCTTTCCATAGAAATGCATCAGTGGAGCATTTCGTTTTCTGCACATGTTGCAGTTTCACTGCCTGCTGTGAAACTCGTATGCATTATCTGGCTACCCTAGCTTCTCACACTCTAGAAGATTTCACTAGCTGAACACACTTAGTTATTTTCACGGAAAATCTTTTTCTCCTGCTTTATGATTCATATAATACGGTGCACAGCTGCCAACACTAGGCAAAGTCAGCCTTCTTTCTTTCTCTCCAGAAACTCCCTTTTAAACATAGTGTCCGTACAGTAAATTACCAATGAATGAAACAGCTAACATCTGTCACAGCACACTGGAGTGTGCTTAACACACATCAACATCCCTGATACAGCACAAATTGCAGCAGCCACAGTGGCTTTCCTTCAGAAAATGTAACTGAAGGAATAATAAACATTCCTTTTATATTGAATCACACAACATACTTCAGTAGAGAGTAGGGAACTTATATTCTAGATCTAGAAGGATAATAAGGAAGTTTGACTTCTAGCATGGTGATTATACGGTAAAGGTATTAGAATTGGATTCCAGCAAAGCAAATATTACAGAAGAGTTTATGACTGATTTGAATTAATGTGTCAATTTTGCAATATTAAGGGATCAAATCCCTAAAATAAGCACTTTGTGATAAAAACAACAACAACAAAACTTAGGAAGAGCTCAGAGAAATTGACCTATGATGAAACACTTAAAAGTTTCCAAGCAGAGGTCACCAGGTTCAGAGAGAATCTGGCGGGAAAGAAAAAAAATTATCTGACACAGAGAAAAGGACAGAGAATAGAGAGCTGACAAATAACAGCAAATAAACTAAAAAATCATTCAAATCAGATACAAAAAGCTTCAAGCATTGTTAGCTAGTCGATTATATGCATGACATAGGAAAAAGTGTGGGAATACAATGAATTAAATAATACTGTAAGAAGCTCCAAAAAGTGACAATAGTGTTCTTCCTAGTGTTTTTATAAGTGACTTCTCATTGCTGAGTAAACCTGGTTGGTGTTTAGATGGCTACCACTTAATAAGTGCCTACAATCTCATATGCTTTCAGCACACAGCCATTGAATTAATCTGTAGCCACCTCCTCCCTCTGCCTTACCACTCAAGCGATGTTCACAGAATCACAGAATCACAGAATTTCTAGGTTGGAAGAGACCTCAAGATCATCGAGTCCAACCTCTGACCTAACGCTAGCAGTCCCCACTAAACCATATCCCTAAGCTCTACATCTAAACGTCTTTTGAAGACTTCCAGGGATGGGGACTCCACCACTTCCCTGGGCAGCCTGTTCCAATGCCTCACAACCCTTTCAGTGAAGAAGTTCTTCCTAACATCCAACCTAAAACTCCCCTGGCTCAACTTAAGCCCATTCCCCCTTGTCCTGTCACCGGGCACGTGGGAGAACAGACCAACCCCCACCTCGCTACAGCCTCCCTTGAGGTACCTATAGAGAGCGATAAGGTCGCCCCTGAGCCTTCTCTTCTCCAGGCTGAACAAGCCCAGCTCCCTCAGCCGCTCCTCGTAGGACTTGTTCTCCAGGCCCCTCACCAGCTTCGTTGCCCTTCTCTGGACCCGCTCAAGCACCTCGATGTCCTTCTTGTAGCGAGGGGCCCAAAACTGAACACAGTACTCGAGGTGCGGCCTCACCAGAGCTGAGTACAGGGGGAACTGTTGTTTAACATGTTAAACATGTTGTTTAAAATGACGTGTTATTATGGTATTTCAGTCTTGTTTACTTGAACCTATTATATCAAAAGCTTTGGTGTTTAACCAAGCATGGTGCTAAACCAAGCATGACCAAAAGTATCCTCAAAGTGTCTTTATAGGCAGATGTGCAGTACTTTTTCTATACCTAATTTCACCATATAAGAATTGTTTGGGCATTAATCTATCATTTATGTTAATCATGTATCCATCCCATCACAGCTGGGCATATTAACACATTGATAGACATACAGTCAGAAGATTGTAAGAACTGGTCAGCTTGCTACTTCATCTCATACTCTGAAGACCACAGGAGAATGCATATGACATTTACAAGGATGAATTATTTGTTGGAGAAATAGAGGATTTGTTGGAGAAATACAACTCTGTTATACAAGTTGAATATAGTATATTCAGAAAAGCAAATGGAGCAAAATCAAATACTTTTAACTTGGACTCCTGCACACAAATCAGTGTATTGCCAGAAATACCAAAAAGCCACAGATTAGAGAAGGTAAATGGACAAATCTTGTGGATTATAATGATTAACTTTTATTCCTGCTAAAGGAATACACAAAACTGATGAGCTGAGAATGTATTTTGTCTGCTTGAGAGAATAATCTGAAAGTATTACTATGCAAAATTACTCAGTAGATCAAGAGTGCAGTTTTAAGAAAATTGAAAAGACTAGTTTAAGAAAGATGAAGAGCCTAGTCCTCTGATTGTAAAGAGGCAACACAAAAGTAATTTGTTCCTGTTGCCTTCAAGCACTGTATTCTTCCTAAGAAATGGACAAAACAGGGAAGCAATAGCACAGGCTTTCAGAAAACAAAACAAAACAAAACAAAAAAAACTGCTACTGTTTAATAAAACTGATCACAAAAGACTATCATCAAAGGACATCAAAGGACAAAGAGGACATCATTTCCCTCATGAAAACAGCTTTACTAGTTTTACCTAGTGGATTAATTATTTTAAATTATGTGTATATTATGGTGAAGTGGCTTTATACCTTGTTTTGTTGGGAAATGTTTATATTTATAGCTCCTGTTTATGACAGAAGCTACTGATATGAAGACATGAACTGAGGCATATCTCTGGCCAGCTCCTTATACTAGAATAATTAATGAAATTCCCGTGTTGCACCATTTAAAATAAGTGGTGGTATTTTCATTAATTTAGACTAGAGAAGGCAGAATAAAACATGCTTAGCATATTTAAAACATGCCAAATTCTGTCAAAAAGATAATTACATTGGCTGTGTTATTCTAATTTTCAGTGCTTATTTGTTTCACTTTCTTTTTCACAGGTATTTCTTAGTAACAAATTTAGTCAAACAGGTTGGATACAAATCCTGTTTTTGATTCATTTGATCTGAATTATTATTTATGTTAATGACTGACAAAATATATGGTATCTAGATCCAATGCTCATCCCAATTTAGGCCTTCTTTAACATATATTGTTATGATTTGCAATCATTATTTTTGTCTTAAATTTACCTGCACCTTGTGTTGCAATTGCTGTTATATCACTACTTTATTATATTGCATATAATTTAACAACATATATTAAATTATCAAGACAAAGTTATATAAAATGGTATATTAAATTAATTATTTCATAATTTAAATCTGTTGTTTCAAATGAATTATTTGATAATTTGATACTGACTGAATCTGGGTTACCTTTGAAAATTATTTGGAACTGTATTTCTTCTTTAAAGATTTAATATGATAAATAAGATTTTAAATTATGAATTAAGATGTAGTAGAACATGTATTTGAAATATACTGTCTTGTATTGGAAAGTAAAACAATGTTTCTACACTAATATTTTTGCACTGAATCATTTCTCCACTAATAAAAAAAAAATAAAAAATACCATTAAAGTGGCAGTTCAGGTAGGCCTGAATACATGGAAAACTTTCCAATTTCTGAATCCCATCCAGCTACTGTGTTAGTAGCTTGTTCTAAAATTTATAGACAGTCTCAGAGACAGCAAAGGTCAATAGGAACCAAAATTTTTCACTAGTAGATACTGCCATGTAGAGGCAAGGACTGGCTTCTCTGCATGGGACAGAGAACCAGCAACTGAGCATCACAGTGAGGCAAGCTGAGGCAGTAACTTCACCTGCAAGGATTCAGGATGCTGAGACAGTGAGTTAAGATCACAATCAGGTCCAAGAGAATGTAACCAAGGTCAGCAGCAGCTCAGTGGCCATCCAGTAGGTCTGTAGTGATGAGCACGTTCAAGGTCAAGCTACCAAGTCACATCAGCAGATCAGAGCCAGTCAGGTGTGAGATCAGATGCAGACATAGTTGCAGTGAAGCCACAGTGAAGTTTAGGAAGACACCAAGGATATAAACACCAACTAAAAAAGTGGTTACCAAGTGAAGGAGGTTGGAAATACCACTCTGAGGCTGTTTCCAGGTCTGTCTACACAACAACTCTTACTGCAAGCGTGCTGATCTTGAACACAGTCAGGCAAACTGCCAGACATTTGAGAAAGCTGATTCAGGGTTCTGGCAAGCACGTTGAAATCTATTTTCTTCAACTGGAGAAGGTAGAGATAACACACTGTCAAGGGCAGCTGAAATGTATCAGTGAGTCATATGAAAGGCTTGGACTTCCTTAGTTGTCTTTCTTGTGGATGTTATTTAATGGTTTCACTAATAATATAAAATGAGTGCAAAAGTTGAACATACTGATGACAGAAATCGGAAATGCTTTTAATGCAGGGAAAGATTATCAGTGTACTACTTTAAGAAATAAATGACCATAAATATGAAGTAGAAGTGGCAGTAACTTTGACACCGCCTGAGTAGGAGGTAACAAAAGAGTAGCAAAGTAAAGTTAAAGAGCATCTTTACAAATTAATTAGGTTAAAGAGGAGGGGATCATAAATGAGGAGAGGAGAGTTATATATCCTGAAGTGTAATGTCAATAAAAAGGCAAATTAATGAAATAATGTGCAGTAAAATTTACCCTGAAAGTAAAAGTTTTGTTTCTAAATGTCAGAGGAAGAAGGTCCAATCACAGTAGCAGATTAAGAAAGACTTATTATTATTAAATAAATTTTGAGCACTTTGTTTTTGAGAACATTTGGTTATCTGAAAGAGCTAGGGGCTCACAAAAGTACTTCTATCTATTTATTTATTTATACATAAATAACTATAAGTAATATGTAAGCTACAAATGCATAAATATCATAACTTTAGTCTGTAGCTCATACTAAATATCTCATTTTCATTTAACTGCTTCTCATATTTTAATTATTTCATATTTTTATTGCACATCCCACAACCAAAGCCTGTTTGTTTGTTTGCTTGTTTGTTTGCTTTTGTAGCTTGCAAACAGTATTTACATTTTTAATGTGCAAGTTAGGTATTTTCTATTGACTTAAGCTAGATTTTGATCTTATGGTAATGCTAATTTTTGTCATTCATAGTAGGATAACTTATGCAATCTGTTACTATGAATACAGATATTGAGTTGTACATGAAAATACTGAATTCTAAATGTACCATTCATAACACGAAGCAGTGTTTTTGATGAATTATACAATGCTAACAATTTGGTCAATCTGAAAAAAAAAGTACTTTTTTTTGTGATTCTACCTAGTCACTCTTTTTATAATTCCACAGAGCCCTATAATGTTTTCTTTTGATGCTAAAGCCAAAGCCAAATTTGGTCTTAGCTTTCCCACAGAAATGAAATCACTGTTTTAAATCAATTTTGGCCCTTAGCCAGGGCAGGCTATTGGAATCTTCCGCTATTAATTCATAAGATTGAGTGACTCCAAAACCCTTTTTCCATTTTAATTAAAATTAATTGTGTAAAAGGTGTACCAATTTTCAGAAACAAAACACCCTTTGGAACTGAGAATAAAGCTTATTCAGTATATATGAATCCCATTTAGCTTTTTGTGGTCATGTAGCATCTCTTTTTTTCTTCAGTTAATGGTAATTCTGTAAGACATGGGGAAAAGGAAAAAGGTTTTTTTTCTTTACCATTTCTCTTGTGCATCAATATTGTTCTGTCTCTTGTATTTTTTTATCTACCCTTTAATTGGTTTCAGCTCCCTAGACAGCAAGGTTCTGTGACAAACTGAGTAAAATGGCTGGAATATATCATTCTTCCCTACCTCCTCATCCTGTTTCTTAGTAGTTTTGAAGATTTATAGGTAGAGCATCTGTCAGAATGTAGTCAAAGTTCAAGTTCTTGCATTATTTAAAATTTGCATTTTTTTTTTTTTTATTATGAGGCTAATACTGCATGACTACATGCCTTCAAAGATACTAAAGTAAGGTAAATACTTATATAAACGAAGTGATGCAGTGTAATGCTTCTGCAAGCTATTTCAACAGCTGGAAGCCTCATCTTTGAGCCACTGTTCCTAACAAGAGAGACATCTTATTTAGTATTACTTTTTTAGATCTTTCTGCATTCTCTTGATATCCTCCAGAGTTTTCTAAATAAGAATATTTAATTGCATTGCTTGGCTTTTAAATATTCCTATATTTTAAATTTGGAGAAAAAAAAAAATTGTATGATTTTGAACCTTGTATGATTTTAAACCATGCTCAAGCATAGATTACTCTGTAAGTAATATTATTCTGTTGAATTACACCATGTCCATTTTTTTATACTTGCTTTGACCCATTTTTATTTTCTCCAGTGTTGGCATTTTCTGTGGGTATACATAGCAGTTCTTAAAATTATGTGCCAAATTCCTAGTTGAATATGTAGACAAACTGTACATCTGCCATACCATTTTCCTCTAGGGTACCTTTGAATAAAACAAGACAAAAATATTTTGTTCAATTTGGCTAGAAACAAATTGAACAAAAAGACAAAGTTAAAGTGTGCATTTCTACTGACTATATAAGGGAGCAAGGACTCACATTTGAGTATACCACACATCTTGGGAATATATCTTTAAACATTGTGAAAATCCCACTTTAGTTACTCTGCAATGCAGGGTTTATTATGAGTAGGGTATATAATGCTTACCATGATACATGCCATTCTTACTTATTATAATCATTACTATTAATTATTACTCATTATTTATTATTATTTAATTAATGTCAAATATTAAATTAAATATTAGATGAAATTTAATATTATTTAATAAATATTAAATAAATAGTAAATAGTAAGTAAATAATAAGTATTGAATAAATAAATATTTAATAAATATTATTAATATTTAATTTATTATTATTATTATTATTATTATTATTATTATTATTATTATTATTATTATTATTATTATTATTATTATTATTATTATTATTATTATTATTATTATTATTCTAAATATTATTAAATAGTATTAAATAGTATTAAATAGTATTAAATATTTATTATGACATTTAGTTGTAAGTTGAAATCAGTCCTCGGTAATTTATGATGCCTCCTTCCAATACCTTTTCTCTAGAGTTATGGTGTTATGACAGAGCAATATTTTCCAATCCTTGAGAAAACAAGTAATTAAAAATATTAAATTTGTGCCTCTGGTGTACCAAATTCCTAAATATATCAAAAAAGAAATGTACTCATTTAATATTGTTATTGAGCATACCGCCAACTTACAGGCTCTAATGCTCTAATGTATTTCTAGCTTTGTGCTTTCTATATTTATTCTCCTTACATGTATCAGCACTCTGTTATTAAGCTGGACAGTTTGTTGCTCCCTCCATTTGTCCAGGTCTTGAGGTAGACAAAAACACAGCACACAAAAACAGCAGTGAGAGAAAGGCTTGTGAGCCACTAGAAGAGTAAGAGAGCCAGTAGACTGGGGAAAGGGAAATAAAATAATTAATTATGTAGGAAAAAAAAAAAAAGACTATTTTTAAAAGGTAAGGAACTAGAGAATCTGTATAGCATGATAGCATGAGAATGAAATCACGTCCTCACATCCTCTAAGGACAGAGTTCTATATTATGACAGAGACAGCACAATGAAGTCCAACACAAAGTAAATCAGTTGGACATGTTTCCTCATTTTTTTTTCTGCATCAAGTACTATTCAGTCTTTCAGCACAAACCAGTCACGCAGTCTGCATGACAAACAGTACCAGAGGTAAGTGTAAATTTTCCGCACTCTTGATGATGGAAAAATTCAAGGCTCCAGTGGCTCCAGTTCTTTTTTCCCATAAATAAATAAATAACATAACATAATATATGGACATATTTATCTTCATGAAGAGAAGTCAGACGAAGAAGGTTGTGTAGCGACATATACCCTCTAAGGAGCCTTAGCTAGCAAAAAATAGGTGAGGGGAGAATGTAGACTAATTATCCTGAAATCCTCATTGTACAAAGGAATAAAATCACATTCATACAGATGAGCTTTAAAAGACGAAACAACTGGAGAAAGTATTTTGTAATTGAATGACAAGATGGGCTGTTAACTTGTCAATGTACCACAGAATATTCAGAGCATTTGGATAGACCTAAAAAGGCTTTTGTATGCAGATATTAGTTTCCTCTGCCCACACTCCCACTTGACCTCAGTTCCCAGCAGAATAGAGAAACTGCTATGTTATCACAACACAGAGTGCAAGCTGAAGTACTTGTTTCTCATTAGGGATTTCTAGATCATGTACAATAACATTCTGAGGATAGATACATCTCCATCCAGCAAGAGCAAGGCAGAACAAGCTTTCATTTGTCTTTCAGAAAACTGTGTGAATGTACCCATAACAGATTTCAAAAAACGTTGATAATTCTCAATGGTTTCTGAAGAGATCTGAGCACTGCCTGAAATTTCCTGGTTAAATGAACCATATAGATGCTTTTTTAGCTACTATTAAATTTTGACAGTTATAGGTCACTACTTTCATGCAAGGTCCAAGACGGATATCAAATATATCAACTCTGTTTCTTATCAGTAATATTAGGACCACATTCTTTAGATTCTTAACATTTTAGGATGAGTAGGATGTGATTAAAATGTTCTGGATTTGGTTGTTTGTTGCTGTAATTATTATTTTTTGTATTTTGTTTGTTTTTTGGACGTGCCTTTTTATTTTATTTTATTATTTTATTTTATTTTTATTTTTATTTTTTAAGGTCACAAATGCTAGATTATAGACTTCAGTGTTAGTTAACTGGATAATTCTTACTTGCTATTGTTGGCACTGAACATGAGAAAGTTGACTTTTTTGGGTCCATTGCTATTAAATAGGATCTGAATACATTTGTATTATTTAATTAAACAAGGCTGTATGTATAAAGTAAAAGCTGAGAGCGGAGGATTTAACCTACAGAGATAGAAACTAGTCAAATGGCAACAGTAACGGGCAACAAAGGGAAAAATCTTGCAGGGTGACTTCATTAGTTGTAACTAGTTGCAACTTCATTAGTTGTAACTTCATTAAAAGTAACAAGGTTACTTCTTGCCATCACTTAACTAGAAATTATCAGATGGTCACCAAGACAGAATCAAAAGTCTGAGAAGGATACTAAAAATATCTACATGTAGATGAAAGGGAAGTTCAGAATCACTGTAAGGGATTTGCTGAAACAATTAATTCTCTTACACAGACCATAAGAATAGCATTTATTTTATGCAGTCTTCTTATGTACATCCACATACTGCACATCATGCACAGCTGAACTGGATCACTATCATCCTACCTTAATGCAAGAAGCTAACATTTTTAGTCTTATCCAAAGCCTATAAAAATAAAACTCCATGAACTAATGAACAGAGATGCAACAACATGGCTGTGGTTGGCACATGCCCCCTAAATAGTTTTATATGCTCGATCTCCACTGGCCTGAGGAATGCTCCTTGCATGCACAGATCACCTCCTATACAGCAAACTGAATTAATATGCAAAAAATGTGCCAAGGGGATGGCTCTTCTCCTTTATTAATTTAAACATTTTAATATTCTCTATATGCAAAACATAATTAGAATTAATGGACTTTAGTGCTAATGCAGTGCCAGAAGCTAGCTAGTGTATCTATACTATATTCTGCATATCATAAACATGAGTTTTGAATCCCTTACCACCAGCAAGGCTGGAAGCTCATCTCAGTCTGCTGATGTACTTTGCGTCCAGATAAAGATCATATCAACTGACAGACAGAAGGAATTAACATCCTTCTGATGAGATAAGCAAATGGTCCTCCAGGGAGGAAGTAAAATATGTCTGACTTGCAATGATTACAAGATCTCACTGTTAATCTGTAAAGACATTTTAGTTGGACTACAGTAAAATATGTCAGAGACTGAATGTCATATTTTAGTCTGTTGTGTCCAAGCTGATGATACTTTCATTGTGTTAAAAATCACATTCCACAAGTGACAGAGGAGGAAATGTAATTTACATGCTGTCATCTTTCACTTTACCTGAGAAACAGAAAATAATCAAGGAAGATGAAGAATATAACAAATTACTTGATTTGAAGGTAAATGTGAAAAATGTGGCAAAGAAGCAGGAATTCAGGATGTGTTGCGTATTCTTTTAGTTATTTATTTATTTTGAGAAATTACAATAACTTTTTAAAAAGCCAGAACAATACATGAATGGTTTTTACTGTTTTCTCAGAACAGGAAATAAAACAAGTTGCGAGAATGAGAGAAGAAATCTAGAACTTTTTATGGCTACTTTCTTTCCCAAGTGGGCTTCTTAAAGGAATTGGTGGAAAAAAAAAAGATAAAACCAGAGGCCTGAATCCAAAATCTATTCCCAAATTTCTGCATCTACCATTATCTCTTCCTTTGTCTTTGTTTTGCCTTCTGTAAGAAAACTGTCTTACAGATTTGAGGTGGTTGTTATCCACAGATTGCTGGCGGTTGTTATCATTTCACCTGACGGTCTGGAGGACAAACTCGCAAGACATCTTGTGCATGAATACATTGCTTTCTTTAGTGTAGCAACATCTTATCTTCAGAAAGGTAAATTAGAATTATCCCAATCTCATGCACAATGGAAACTAATAAGTGTATTTATTTATTTATTTCCAAGGGCAGCATGACTTAGAAATGCGCATGTATAAAAAACGAATGTTATATACTCTTAATCATGTATATTAATTTATTTCCTAGGAAGACCTAAATTCACAAACCAGATGATGATTGGGTTTTATACAATCCAGTTTTGAGGTTCTGAGAATATGGGTTGGATTTATTTGTATTTCAAATAAATGACAGAGCTTAATTGTATCCCATACTGGTTGTTTTGATGGAATGTAATACTTCAAGCACATAGACTGTCTGGAACCTTTAATTTTATTCCTATACTCTTACTGACATTAGATTATGGTAATTCAGACTCATGTAGCAGTTAAACATTACATGCACACACACACATACCTATATATATTAATATGTATATGTAAAAGTGTATACAATACGCTCACACAACCAACCTCAGCCATTCTGTGATTCTCTGATGTCTCAAAGATATGAGAAGAGTGATAAGACAAAATTCTGTTTTTTAATTAGGTTGTAGCTTCATTAACTTAAGTCATGATACAGTATATTTCAGTATTAATTCCTCAGTTATGAAGCCAATTTGGGGATGATGTCCAGCATTCCTTTTTTCTTTCTTTTTCTATCAAACTCATTGTTACAGTTAACCCATCACTTTGCTCAAATAAAACAGGGAAAAGATAGATTTTTTGTTTGTTTGTTTGTTTTGTTTTCTTGCTAACCTGAAATTATGAGCTCCTTCCCTGTTTCTCAGCTTCTCTAGGCAAAATTTTCAATCACAGTTCTCTTTACAGTATCAGTCAGTCTTACAGGCAATGATATATGACTGTAGATGGCTCTGAATTGTTTTGCCTGAAAAATCCTGTGTAATACCATTTATTTTATATATATATAAAAATTTATTTACTGTTCTCTTTGAACACTCCAAGTGTTCATGCTTTTAATTTTTTATATTTTGCACTAGAGATTACTAAATTCCAAGAGCCCATATAAATAAGTTCCTTCTAAACCTCTTATTACAGTGAATGAATACTACCTTCTCAATAACAGCTATACCATAGACATTAGTGTCAAGTTATAAGACGTCCCACTGTAGTGGGTTTACGTGGCAAGGTTTTGGTAGCAGGGAGCCATAGGGGTGGTTTCTGTGAGAAAGATCTAGAAGCTGCCCCATGTTTGGGAAGGGCCCCATTGTTTTCCAGATCCGAGCCAATAAGCGATGTTGTTTTGCGCCTCTGTGAGAGCATATTTAAGACAGGGAAAAACGCTGCACCACACAGCAGCCGGGAGACTCAAGGGAGCGAGAGAACAGCCTTGCACCAAGGTCAGTGTAGAGGGAGGGGGAGAGGTGCTCCAGGCGCCGGAGCAGAAGTCCCCTGCGGCCTGTGGTGAGGACCATGGTGAAGCAGGATGTCCCCCTGCAGCCCATGGAGTACCACGGTGGAGCAGGGTTCCACGCTGCAGCCCGTGGAGGAGACCATGGTGGAGCAGGTGGCCCTGCACCGACGGAGGCTGCCGCCTGTGGAAGACCCCTGCCGGAGCAGATTCTGGGCCGGACCTGTAGCCCGTGGAGAGGAGCCCACGCAGGAGCAGGTGATCTGGCAGGAGCTGCTGCCTGTAGGGGAGCCAGGTTGGAGCAGTTTTCTCCTGAGGGATGGACCCCGTGGTACAGACCCATATCTGGAGCAGTTCTGGAAGAGCTGCTGCCTGTGGGAAGCCCACGCCGGATCAGTTCATCAAGGACTGCATCCCGTGGGTGGGACCCCACAGCACAGGGGACGAGAGTGACCAAGAAGGAGCGGCAGAGAAGAAGTGCTGTAGACTGACCATAACCCCCATTCCCCGTTCCCCTACGCCGCTCGGGGGGAGGAGGTGGAAGAGGGTGGATGGGGGGGGAAGGTGCTTTTGGTTTTTCTTTTTCCTTTGTTTTCTCACTTCTCTCGCTTGTTAGTTGTAGGCAATAAATCTTACTATCTCCTTATGCCGAGTCTGTTTTGCCCGTTACAATAATTATTGCGTGATTTTCTCATCCTTATCTCAATCCTTGAGCCCTTTTCACATATTTTCTCCCCATTCCTCTTTGAGGAGGGGGAGTGAGAGAGCGGCTGTGGTGGAGCTCGGCTGCCCACTAGAGCGGAACCACGACACCCACAAAGAACTGACTTTGAACATTCATATGTATTAAAATGTTGTACTTGTTTTGCATACACGTATCTCCTCTATTGTTTGTCTTTATTTCTGTAAGTAGTATCTGTCTTGCAGACAGGAAAAAGCTTTTGCACAAAAAAAAAAAAATAAAAAAAATTGTCTTATTCTTACCTCATTTGATCCAGAAAGCCAACATGATCCCCATGGCACCTCTGTCAATCATCAAGTTCAAATCTATCCTCCCATATTTTGTGTTGAATAAGAAGATATTGCACTAATGGAAGATTTGCATAGTACTCAGTATCACTTTTAGATTTTAATTAGACTTTGATAATAAATTGAGGAAGAAGCCAGCAGACTGATAGCTGCAAAATATCCACTCTAAAACTGAAGATTTTGAAAATTGTGGAAAGTAATAATTCCCCAGCTTTTCTCATGAACTCCCCAATTGGCTCATAATCCTGCTGGTTTATTAACAGTAACTTGTAATCTAATATCCTGTTTAGGCATTTCAGAGATGAAAAAGGGGATCTTATCATTTTCATTAATTGGTAGCACTCCTTAGTTACCAGCCCACCTGCAGCAAATAGACCTATATTTTCCTGCATAAACCTGTGCTGCAAATAAAATTGTTTCCAAGTGGTCCACTGCCTGCCAAGACAATCTTAACAAAATAGCTACTATTAACTAGGACATACGTAATGCTGAAATGCACGATGGATATGAGCTCTAACATTTTCGGATATTACAGATAGACAAAATGCTGCCCCTTAAACATAAAAGAAGATCATTCTTAAATTATTCAAAACTCAGTTTTGCCAGCTGTGTCTACCTGTCCATAAAATATTAGAGAATAAAAAGTAGATTTTTAAGAAATTATATTAAACTATTGAAATTCCACCTTTTATAGGAGATATTCTAAGCAATAAATGTCCATACCTAGACATATAATAATATGTCTCTTTAATAATGAGATCCACAAGATCCACATTTTTTTTTTCTAATGATTTGAATTAATCATTAATTATCAAATGGTTATTTTAAATAAGGAGAACTGGTCTTTAGATAATTCATATACTTCTGCTGCTGTTGAAGTTCAAAACCCAAAAGTATGATATTATTATTAATCAATTTAGATAATATACAAAACATTTAATTCTCTTATGGAAAGTTAGGAAACAGGCAATGGCTGTCACTACCACCGTTCACATTCACCTATTCAATTTTACCCCATAATGGCCATTAATCATTACAATCAATACAAACTAAAAACACCTTAAGCAAGCATATACAATTAGTTGTGTAGTTTTATATTGAGAGAGGCGTTAAAATTTGCTATTGAAAATAACTTACAGATATTAAAAACAAAATAATTTCAGATCTTTTAATTTTATGGAACTGTTCCTTAATTCTCCCAATTTACACTTTAAGAGAACAGTGCAAAGAATATTGTGCATTCTTCTCCTTTTTATTTATTTATTTATTTTTGTTCAGTCTATCTGTTGAACTGTCCACAACTGCAACAGTGAATCTGATGCACAAAGTATTCATTTTTTTTTTTTTCATAGACTTTGGCTTATCCTTTCTGCACATATTTCATACACCCATTTTCCACTTTTTGAAGTCTTGTAACTGTAAGTATAATATATCCTTGTAATTAGGCTGAAATTATACTTGTTGGTCTTTCAAGGGAATCTGAGAAAAACTGATTTCACAGAATCACACACAGAATCACAGAATTTCTAGGTTGGAAGAGACCTCAAGATCATCGAGTCCAACCTCTGACCTAACGCTAGCAGTCCCCACTAAACCATATCCCTAAGCTCTACTCTCTGAGTTCAACAAACTAACAATAATTCTGTTGGCCTTTTTACTATAACAAACATATTAGTCTCTCTCTATAAAGTCTATATGCACATATAATTAAAATATGAAATATTTATGAATTAGCTAAGGTTGAGAAACAATATTCTTCTCAAGTGTGATACAGAGAAGACTTCTTTCAAACAAGATAGAATACAAGTAATTTTACAAATTAGAGAAAGTTAGCTATGTTCAGGCTCAAAAGACTGAAAAAGAATGAATACATGAATAAGGTAAAGAATAACTACTACAGAGCTTTTTTAACTGCAGAACTTGAGAAATATAGTAAACTTGAGGTCATTCTTGTTCTTTTTTTGGGGGGGGGGGGGTCTTTTTTTTTTTTTTTCATATTTCTTTCAAAATAATATTAATAAACACCCAACATTGTTTGCAACTATTGAAAAGGTGATTGATAGCAAGTGTCTTCCCAATGACTTCCCAGGAGCATAAACTATCAAGTGTTTTTTATGGAAAAGAGTGATAGAAAAAAAAAAAGTTGAAGGTATTTGGTAGGTGTAAATTTCTGTTTTGTTCAAACTCAATCACAAAATATTACTACATATGTTACAGTCCTGGTTTCACGCTTAGAAATTATTTGGTTCATAACATTACTAAATTGTGGTCAGATTCGCATCAGATCTAATTGCCTTTCATGATGTCCCTACAGACTCTGTTAACTTAGATGCTAAAAGAATGATATAGAAAAATAGGAGATATATTTTAATGATTTGTAAAGTATACTCTCCCTCCCCCCCCCCCCCAAAACAAAATCTAACACCAACAAAAAACAACCACAACCACCACCAAAAAAACAACCAACCAACCAACCAAAAAAAAAAATCAAAAAACAAAACACCAGAAAACCAATATTTATTTTAGTGCGTAAGTTCTTATTTAGGAAACATGTCATTCCACAGTTTCTATCTTTTCGTGTCTGTGTGTTTGTGTTTTGTTCATATGTATGCTCTGTATAAGATCCAAGTAATTATTAGAAGATAATCAGTGTCAGAAATATATGTCAATGCTTCTTTTAAACATCTGTTTCAAAAGTCTAGAAGCAAGTTTCATTCTTATTTTTATTATTTCTTAATGTGTCCATGTAAATGGTGTAACATAAAAAAAGAATTATAATGATGTTATCCTATTTTGGAATGTCAGCACCAGTATTTAAAATTCTGTTTTAAGGAAGTTTAATTTTTGCATATGGTCATATCTAATTGCTTTACAAAACTACATTGGGGATATTTTAGAATTAATTTTTAAACCATTTTTCTGATTTAATCTCATACATGGTTTCATTATCTTTAAAAATTTCAAAAGGAAACAAACTATATAAGAATCTGAGATTCTTGATCTTCTTTCCTTTTTTTCTCTCTCTCTCTTTTTTTTTTTCTTTCTCTCTCTTTTTTTTTTTTTTTTTTTATAAGTATATATAACTTGCCATAGACATTGTTGTACCTAACTTTTAGGGGCACACTTTACCTAATTTTCTTGTCTGAATCCAGTAAGTTATTTCCCAAACAATCAGAAACTGATATGAATAAATGCGAAAATTATAGATCTATCTCAACTAAAAATCATCTACTCAGATTACAGTTTACTATACATAGGTACTAATACATCAAAACAATGTTGTTATTTCTTCAGCTGTTAATTAAGAGTCCAATTCACACATGGCAACAAAAAACAAGTGAATGATCCCATTATTTCATCTTTCCTCTTGTCATTTAAAACAGTTGATTTAAAGAGTTAATTTAGAAATCATGAGTAATAATAGTACAATTTAGATTCAGGAGTGCAAACCATTAAAACAAATAGAAGACCTAAGTAATTTCTAAGCAAACACAATCTTCCTCTAATATTGAAACATAGGGAGTTATATATTGCAGGTAACATTAGATGCACAAGTCTGCGTGCATGTGTATGTACACAAAATGACCTGTAAAGAGGTTTAGATCTGTAAGTATAGATCTATACTTACACTTATAACTATAGGAAATAGCTGGCATAAGAAAACTTAAAATCCCATGTTGCAGGAATCACCTAGAATTCTAGGGCACTATAGTATAGCAGGTACTGCTTTAGTCTGATTTGGATTAAAAGACAGAGAGAAATGGAATGAAATATGACCATGGGAAGAGCGCTGTAATCATGGAGGAGTGCTGTAATCATCTGGATAAGTTTGGGAACTAATTATTGCAGAAAGAGATTACTTTTTCTTTCTGATTCTTGAGAATGCAAGCTGTCAGATGACTTTTTTTCTACTACAGTAGTAGCAGTAAAACTAGACTATAAATCTTACAGGCTGTCTACTAATGATAATCTAAGCAAGCCTTAGATGTCTTAAGGTCATTACATTTCCAACAGTCAAAATAGGGGGGAGGCAGGAGGGAGCTGTACGCAGATTTCTAACTAAATCTAAATACCAAACTTAACAGGTACTTAACAGGTCAAATCAGAAAAGGAAAATATGATGGAGGTTGAAGCAATTTCTAAAATGGGCTCCATAGTTTGAAATATCAGGTATTCTCTGCACACTGACAAATATTGCCCTGACTTCTATCTCATTCAACTCAGTGACATGAATAAAATTACAGAGTATAAAAAATGAGATAGAACTTGCTATTTGTCTATGCTTGTATTCTGACACTTTTTTTTTCTTTTTTTTTTTTCCTTTACCAAAAAAACTCAATGGGTACATCTGGGCATAATAAGATTTCAATAACACTGAAAGTACATACTTTATACTAAGGTACATTTATGGTACATTTTAGAGAACAGCACTGAGACCTGGGCACTGTTCCAGTGCTGACATTGCAGTGCAATTGAAAGACATTGAAATGTCATTTCTTTTCTGCTAGTGATTGAATCTACATTAAAAGATCTACATCTTTTAACTGCCAGGGAACCTTTTGTAGTGTTAGGTGTACTAATAATATTCCTTCTCTTAAAGCAGATTGTTGTAGTGTTTCAAGGCATATGTGGGCTATTGCTGAACATTTAATGACTCTATAAAACTATATAAGAAGAAAATTTGTGGATGTGGTCTACCTTGACTTCAGCAAGGCTTTTGACACCGTTTCCCACAGCATTCTTCTCAAGAAACTGGCTGCTCTTGGCTTAGACTGGTATACGCTTCATTGGGTTAGAAACTGGCTGGATAGCCAGGCCCAAAGAGTCGTGGTAAATGGAGTCAAATCCAGTTGGAGGCTGGTCACTAGTGGCGTTCCCCAGGGCTCGGTGCTGGGGCCGGTCCTCTTTCATATTTTCATCGATGATCTGGACGAGGGCATTGAGTGCACCCTCAGTAAGTTTGCAGATGACACCAAGTTAGGTGTGTATGTCGATCTGCTTGAAGGTAAGAAGGCTCTGCAGGAGGATCTGGATAGGCTGCACCGATGGGCTGAGGTCAACTGCATGAAGTTCAACAAGGCCAAGTGCTGGGTCCTGCACCTGGGGCGCAATAACCCCAAGTAGAGCTACAGACTGGGAGAGGAGTGGTTGGAAAGCTGCCTTGCAGAGAAGGACCTGGGAGTATTTGTTGATAGTCAGCTGAATATGAGCCAGCAGTGTGCTCAGGTGGCCAAGAAGGCCAACAGCATCCTGGCTTGTATAAGAAGCAGTGTGGCCAGCAGGGCTAGGGAAGTGATTGTCCCCCTGTACTCAGCTCTGGTGAGGCTGCACCTCTAGTACTGTGTTCAGTTTTGGGCCCCTCACTACAAGAAGGACATCGAGGTGCTCAAGCGAGTCCAGAGAAGGGTGATCAAGCTGATTAGGGATATGGAGAACAAGTCCTACAAGGAGCGGCAGAGGGAGCTGGGCTTGTTCAGCCTGGAGAAAAGGAGGCTCAGGGGCGACCTTATTGCTCTCTACAGATACCTTAAAGGAGGCTGTAGTGAGGTGGGGGTTGGTCTGTTCTCCCTCGTGCCTGGAGACAGGATGAGGGGGAATGGGCTAAAGTTGCACCAGGGGAGCTTTAGGTTGGATGTTAGGAGGAACTTCTTTACCGAAAGGGTTGTTAGACATTGTAACGGGCTGCCCAGGGAAGTGGTGGAGTCACCATCCCTGGAGGTCTTTAAAAGACGTTTAGATGTAGCGCTTAGCAATATGGTTTAGTGGAGGACTGTTAGCGTTAGGTCAGAGGTTGGACTTGATGATCTTGAGGTCTCTTCCAACCTAGAAATTCTGTGATTCTGTGATTCTGTGAAAAACAAAACAAAAACCAAAACGCAATAGTTTATTTGATGGATCTATGAGAAAAAAAAACAAAAAAAAAAACAAAAAAAAAACCCCTACAAGTTCTAAAAGCATGTGTATAAACTTTCAATTAACTATCATAGGTTTCCTTTTCCTTGTAATGTATCTCAGATATGATAATGTTAACACTTGCTTAATAACTGCTGGAAAAGATATATAAACATAAAAAGCGAGTCACTTATATATGATTTACTGGTTTTGTTCTATTAATATTTAGACGATACTAATATTCATGACAATACTTGAAAATTCCAACTGTCTCAAGTGTGTTTAATACGAGTTTAATGGAAGTGCTAAAAATACTCATGGTCTGCCATCATTTGGAATTTATTTTCCAACATATAGAACTTTGGTTTGTCCTACCTGGCTCAGTACTACAGATAATAATGAACTGTTACATGAATTGAAGACTTTGCATAATTTGCTCTGAAAATTAGTATGTTAAATCATTCACCAGTCTTTATAAATAATAAACACACAGAAAATCAGAAACACATAGTAAATGACTGTTAAGACTTTTATTTTGATTTTTTTTTTTTTTTGTCAGATAAATATCTACCTGACATACTGACTTGCATATCTGTTCTTCATTGAGGGAAAAGAAAGATGAGAAATATTGCAATGCTAAATGTAGCCATATTAACTACAGTACAGAATGTAGACAAGCATAAAGGTTTTGACAGAGTGGTTACCCAACTGCTAAATAAAGGAAGATTATAAATTGGACCTGGTCCAGTGACTTGACCAAAAGCAGCTTCCATAAGCAGGGTGTTTGCCCTGGCAAAAGCCTCCCAACAGTGTGCTAAGGGTGTCTTCTCCCAGTGGCCACCAGCCTGCCCTCAGCCATTCTGGCACTGGGCTGGCCCCAGCTCTGGTAATCAAAATCCTGTGGGGTATGTGCTTAGAGACCTATTTGGGAGTTTCACCATGCACATTCCTGGAAAAGTATATTAACCTTCAGTATAGTATTCAGTTACATGTACTCATGTATCATCACTTTGATTTCCTCCCCTGAATCATACACACATTTAAGAATTCAGTGATCAAATGTATTCGGAATTAGAAATTTTGTAATCAGAATACAGTGATTAATTATATCTGATAAATATTTGCAATCAGAATACAATAATGACATCTGTTAAATTTTAAAATGAAAACATCTTTTGGGTGTATGTTTCTCAATGTAAACTTTCTGTAATTTCTATTTATAAAGAAATGGTAATATTCAATTTTTGTTGTTGTTATTTTTCTTCTTATCTCTGCTGTTTATTTTGCATTTAAAAACTTACCCTTTATCAGATATCTGATAGGCATTGTTGATACCATGTACTTTAAAATACCTTATAGTCATTTTAATTTACTTTGTTATGATGTGTAATTTCCTAATACAAAGCTCTATACAGATACTTGAATTGCATTTTAGTTCATGGCCACTACAAAACCGCAGTCTAAAAGCTCCATCATTGCCGTCATTATCAGTCAGTAGTGTCATTAGAGAGCAAGAACCAAGCTGCAGGAAATATTCTAACAAAAGAATATCATATGGTTTCCAGAAAACATTTTCCAAAAGATATTGTTTACTCCATCTCCTCTGGACTGGTAGTTATCCAGAGAATGCTCTATAATCTGTATGGTGTTAGTGATTCACTGTGCACTATCTATGCCTCAATTTATCAGGTATTGTCTTTGGTAGATTTTGTTAAGAGATTCCTGTGCTATTTTTATCTGCTTTCAGCTATACAAAAAGGTGGTAATAGGTGGGAAAGATCTTATTTCTAGCTCATGTAGATTTAAGAGTGAGATGCATGACTCACAATGTTTTGTGCAAATCATGACTTAGGTAATGAGAGAGTTGCCTCACGATTTAAAGTGGTGTTACTTCAATCTCTGACTGCTTGAATAGTAGGAAACAATATCAGAGAAAAGATTTAAAGAGATGAGATGGAGAAAAAGATTAACTGGGAAAAAAGATTAAAATAGCACCAGTTGTAATTATGAAATGAGATAGAGCTTGAATGATTGCAAGAAAGTGCTGGCATCCCAAACTCATTTTGATTTTAAGAGATACCAGATTCTAGGAGCCTTACTGCACATCCTTTACTTGGCACATATAAATAGACAGTTAGAAGGCAGATCTTCATATAACTGTTACTTTTATTTTGGACATCTTTGTCATTGAGAATGACCGTTTTTATCTAAATGATGACTCAGGAATAAAAGTTATATATTTAAAATCATTAACTTTATGGCAATCAAAATAATAGCTTTCTACTGGAACTGCATCAGAAGTAAATTGCTCTCCTGATTCTCTCTGAACGAAATCCAAGAACAAATTCATTTTCTGTTGTGTTCCAAAAAATCAGGTCCTCTGCAAGGTACAGTACAGTGTGTAAAATTGCATAGTGAGTTTTGAACATTTTCTTTTTTTCAGATGGTTATTCAGAAAATTGATTTTTTCTTCATTCTCTCTTCTTATCTCATATGTTCTCTTCTAATTTCTCAAGTTGTTCATTCTTTGCTTTTTTTTTTCATATTACAGACCAAAGGATTTTTTGATCATTGAAAAAAGCAACATATTTCATAGTCTTCTATAATTTTATTGGTTTTATAAGTTATATAAAAGTTTTATAAGTAACATATTTGCCACTGATTCTGAAACTAGTTTAAAGAACAAGACTCAGTGTATGGACACTTGTCTTGGGCTTATTTGGCAAGAACTTCGTAGCAGGGAGGTTGTGAGGGAATACTCTCTGAGAAGAGTCCAGAAGAAGCTGCCCCATGTTAGATAAGGGTCACTTTTAGACTGCTCCAAAAGGGACTCACTACTGGCCAGAGCTGAGCCAATAAGCAACATTGGTTGTGCCTCTGTGAGAGCAGATTTAAGAAAGGGAAAAAAACTTCTGTACAACAGCAGCTGAGAGAGCAAGGAGTGAGAAAAAGTCCTGCACATGCCAAGGTCAGTTCAGAAGGAAGGCAGGAGGTGCTCCAGGCGCTGGAGCTGAAGTTCCCCTGTGGCCTGTGGAGAGACCCCTGGTGGAGCAGGCCCATGGGTTCCATGGCAAAGCAGATCTCCACGCTGCAGCCCATTGAGGAGCCCCCAGTGGAACAGGCGGATGTGGCCTGGAGGAGGCTGTGGCCCACGGAGAGCCCCCGCAGGACCAGGCCCTGGGCCAGAGCTGCAGACTGTGGAGAGGAGCCCATGCAGGAGCAGGGGGTCTAGGGAGAGCTGCTGCCCGTGGGGGACCCCTGCTGGAGAAGTTTGCTTCTGACAGATGGACCCCAAGGTATGGACACATATTGGAGCAGTTCTTGAAAACCTTGGGAAAATATCTTTAAGAAAGGGTAAAATGCTGCCCAGCAGTGACAACTAAGGAAGACAAGTGTGAGAAACAGCCCTGTGAACACAAAGGTCAGAAGGGGAAGGAAGAGATTTTCCAGCTGCTGGAGCAAAAGTTCAGCTGCATCCTGTGGAAGATAACATACTAGAGTGCGTATTTTCCTTCATTCCATGGACAGGACTAAACCAGAGCAGGTATCCATGCTGCAATCCATGGAGAACCCTATGATGGAGCACGTGGATATTCCTTGAAGGAACTGTAGGCTGTGGAGAGCACATGCTGGAGCACATTTTCATGATAGGAAAAGAACCCATGCTGGAGCAACGGAAAAGTGTGAGGAGGAAGGAGCAGCAGAGAACTGTTATAGACTGATGACATCCACCTATTTCCCATCATGTGCATTTGGGGGGGTTGGGGGGTGGGTGAGGGGGGAGAAATTGAAAAGGGGAGGGAGAAATTGAAAATGGAGTGAAGTTGAGCCTTGTAAGAATGGGTAGAAAGTTTTTTTTTTTTTTTTTCCCTTTGGTTCTCACTATTGAATACATTTTTAATTGGCAAAAATTAAACTAATTTTCACCAAGTCAAGCATTTTTTGCCTGTGATGGTAATTGATAAATGATCTCTTTGTCTTTATCTTGACTGTTTTTTTTTTTTTTTTTTTTTTTTTTTTTTTTTTTTTTTTTCCCCATGGTATTCTCTCTATCTGTTTTGCTGAGAAAGGGAAGTGAGAGAGTGGCTGGGTGGGTGTATGGTAGTTGGGTAGTTGATCAATTTTGACCCACCACAATCCCAGATTGGAAGTACCACCAAAACTGCCACAAATTTGAAGTTTTGTCAGTTTAAGAAATTCTGTGTTTGTTTCTCTTAATCATAGCATGGCTTGGCTTGGAAGGGACCCTAAAGGTTATCTATCTCCAACACCCCTGACATAGGCAGAGATGCTATCCACTATATCAGGTTGGCCAAGGCCCCATCCAACCCTGGATTTAAACACCTCCAGGGATGGAACATCCACAACTTCTCTGGACAGCCTGATCCAGTGCCTCACTACCCGTAAAGTGAAGATTTTCCTCCTAATGACTAGTTTAAATCTATCCTCCTTTACTTTAAGACTATCCCCCTTGTCCTATCGTTATCTACCTGATTAAAGACTTCTACATCCTTCTCATAAGATGCCTTTCAGTAAAGGTTACAATGAGGTCTTCCTGAAACCTTCTTTTCTTTAGGCTGACTGTCTTCAGCTCTCTCAGCCTTTCTTCATAGCAGAGGTGCTCCAGCCCTCTGATCATCTTTGCGGCTCTCCTCTGTACCCACTCTAAAATGTCCACATCTTTGTTATGTTGGGGGCCCCAAACCTGGACGTAGTACTTCACAAGGCCAGGGTACTTCACAAGGATGTAGACATCACAAGGACAGTGTAGAGGTGGACAATCACCTCCCTCAACCTGCTGGTCATAGGTCTTTTGATGCAGCCCAGGATGTGGTTCTCCTTCTGGGCTACAAGAACACACTGATGGCTCATGTTGAGCCCTTTGTTCACTAGAACTCCCAAGTCCTTCTCCACAGGGCTGCTCTCAATGAATTCTTCTCCCAGTCTGTACTCCTGTCTGGGACTTGACCTGACCCAGGTGCAGCACCTTGTACTTCGACATGTTGAACCTTGTACAGTTCATGTGAGCCCACTTCTCCAGCCTGTCCAGGTCCCTTTGAATGGGATCTCTTCCTTCTTTGATATCAACTCCACCAGTCATCTTTGTGTCATTCACAAACTTGCTGAGGGTGCACTCGATCCCATCATCTATATGTATGTCATCGATGAAGGTATTGAAAAGCACTAGTCCAAAGTCAGACGCCTAAGGGACACCGCTCATGACCAGTCTCCATCTGGACATAGAACCATTGACCACTGCACTCTGGATGTGGCCATCAAGCCAATCACTTATCCACTGAATAGTTCACCCTTCTAATCCATATATTTCCAATTTAGAGATTGGGATGGCATGTGGACCGTGTCAAAAACCTTATAGAAGTCCAAGTAGATGACATCACTTGGTCTTCCCTTGTTGACTGATGCAGTCACTCCATCACAGGTCACCAGATTGGTCAGGTGTGATTTGACCTTGGTGAAGCCATGCTGGCTGTCCCGGATCACCTCTTTGTGCCTTAACATTGCCTCCAGGAGGATTCATTCCATCTTGGTAGGCACAGAGGTGAGGCTCACCAGCCAGTAGCTCCCTGGGTCTTCCTTTCTACCCTTTTTAAAAATGGGAGTGATGATTCCCTTTTTCCAGTCACCAAGGACTTCACTTGACTGCCATGATTTTTCAAATATGACAGAGAGTGGTTTGGTGACTACACCAGTGCAAATGCTATCAGAGGTCCATGTTACTTAGATAAACTTACTATATTTGCTCCTAGCTTGTTGCAGTTGCGTGAGATCACTGGACATAAATGGGCATTGCTCACACCGGATTGCAGTGATAATGTTGAATTGCTTGGTGTTGCAGCTAGAGCAGCATTAGCAAGTTTAGTGCCAGGGGGGCTCTGTGGCCGCACTTAACAACTTAGAAAAATTGGTATGCTGGGCTGAGAAGCAAGCTCATGCCACAACAGAGATACTTGACGAGATGTTACCAGATCAAAATAGTCTGCAACATGTGCTTTTACAGGATCAAGCTGCTATTGACTTCTTGCTTTTGGCTCAAAGGCATGGGTGTGAGGACTTTGAAGGAATGTGCTGTTTAAACCTTTCTGATCATAATGAGTCAATTCACAAATCAATTACCTTCCTGAAAGAGCACATGAGAAAGATTCAATATGATATCAATCCTTTCAATCAATGGCTCACTGATTTGTTTGAAACGATGCATAGATGGTTACTGGGATTAGTCAAAGAGGGATTAAGGATTCTGTTTGTTGTGGTGTTAATCATCATTGTGTGTTGTATTGTAACAAATGTGGTTAAAGGGTTACTTGCAAAACTGTTACATCAGGCTTGGTTTGCTCAAAAAGAAAAAGGGGGAATTGTTGAGGAATTTTTGAAACAGCAAAAATCCCATGGCTTGCTGCAGCTGAGCAAACCAAGCTACCAGGACAACTATGAGAAATTCCCATGACACTGTTCCCACATCGCCCAATTGAGGAATTCAGAAAAATATTGTTACCAGTAGCTGGCTTCAAGGACAAGGTCCACTTGACTGCTAATCACAAGGGGGTTGTTTTCTTGCAGGTGGGGTTGTTTTCTTGTAGTTGTTTGTCTGAGTGCTTTTGACCAATAATCTTGTGTGAGACACTATCTGCCCCTGTTAAGTTCACTATAAAAGTAAGGCTATTTGGGCAATAAAATGGAGCATGACCAGACTATACTGTTGTCTGTCGTGCTTTCAGCCGTTCTTCCTGCAACAAGGATAGAGTTCATTTTCCTCCTAGTAGATGGTAAGGTGCTGTGCTTTGAATTAGGATGAGAAGAATGCTGATAACATGCTGATGTTTTAATTGTTGTAGAGCAGTGCTTACACCAAGCCAAGGACTTCTCAGCTTCTCACTCTGTCCTGTCAGCGAGGTGCAGCAGGAGCTGGGAGGGGACAGACCCAGGACAGCTGACCCAACCTGTCCAAAGGGGTATTCCATACCACCTGACATCATGCTAAACAATATATGGGGATGGCTAGCTGGGGTGGGGCCCTGGCTGCTCTGGGATAGGCTGGGCATCAGTCAGCAGGTGGTGAGTAATTGCACTGTGCATCACTTGTTTCATACACATTATAATAGTAATAATAATTATTACAATAATAATAATAATAATAATAATAGTTATTACTGTTATTATTATTATTATTCTGTCTTAATAAACTGTCTTTATATCAACTCACAGGCTTCACTTTTCTGTTTCTTTCCTCCATTCCAGAGAGGGAGGGGGAGGAGTGAGCGAATGGCTGTGTGGTATTTAGCTGCCGACCAGATTAAACCACAACAACCAGCCAATTCCCTCAGGACCCTGGGATGTCCTGAGATGCATGTCATCAGGCCCAATAGACTTGTAGTTGTTAAGTTGTGTCAGGAGGTGCTGAACTTGCTCTTTTCTTACAGTTGGAGGAACTCTGCTCCCCCAGCCTTTGCCTAGAGGTTTGGGGACTCAAGAGATGTGGGAAGCCCTAGTGAAGACCAAGGCAAAGAAGTTGTTAAGAACCTTAACCTTGTCCATGTCTGTTGTTACCAGTTCTACATCTTTGTTTGTCAGAGGTGGTATGCTCTCCTTAGTCTTTCTTTTGTGGCCAGTATACCTGTAGAACCACTTCTTGTTATTCTTTGCATCCCTCATCAAGTTTAATTCTGTCCTTACCTTGGCTTTCTTGATCCCATCCCTGCACATCTGAAAGCATTTTTGTACTCTTCCCAGGGCACATGGCCCTGTTTTCCACTGTGGAAACGGACTGCTAGAATGACCATTTTTACCTGATGCAAACTGTAGTCTCGTAAGATCTGCTAAATTTATTGCCACTGTGAAAAGGCAATATTTTCATCTATGAGTGAAATACAGCTTATATCAACTCTTCTTGATGTTCATCAGATATAAAAATGAAATCTTTATCTGAGTTTTACACCTTCTTTCACTTGTTTTGCTCATGTATGTATCATTACATAACATGCAAGAAAGTTCAAAGCACAATCTTTTAATTTTATGAATCTATAAGGTTTAAACAAAGTGAAAATAATATCAAGACCTACTTTGATCAAGATCCTTACTTTGAAAAAATATTAAGGATCCATTAAAAATGGAAATAACAAATGGATCCATGCAATTCTGAGCAGTTTAAAAAGGAAAATAAATAGAAGAGGAAAGTGGAGATGAGATCATATCTTTATTTTCGTTGACCAGTCTTCCATTCATGGTTACTATGAGAACCCTGAACTGGTAAAGAAGCCACTGGCAGCAAGAGTAATTAATAAATATTTCAGTATAGGGGTAATTATTCTTGCTCTTAAATATGCAATAGGTTCTTCCTGACATAAATCTTCAAGAATGCGTTGCCAATTAAATTTGTTCATCAACTGTCTTGCATCCCACAGAGATGGTTAATCTGAGCGAAAAACTGTGGTAGATTGGACTCCTATGTAAAATTCATACTTCTGTAGATTAATAAAAGCACAAACTCTTTTAATAATCCATTAAATGCAATATCAGATAATGCATAGGCAGACAAATAAGTAACACTAAAATGGCAAATAGCTAGGGGTCTTGCTTCTAAAGATGTTTATTGCTCAAAGGAAAAGCTCTCAGGATATGTCAAGAGTTACTTTCTGGTATTTTTACTGTCTAACATGATTTAATCAGTTTTCATCAGTTGCTCAGTGTTAGTGTAGTGTATTCAGATTTTCTGTTATCACATGCACAGCATTCATACTGTGTCATGGATGCTGAAAATGTCTAATGAAGGTGGCTACAGTTACTCAGTTTTAGACAGAATTTTGTCTTAGTATTTAATTAGCTGTGAAAGTAAAGTTCTACCCTGGAAATTCAGCTGTTTTCCTAGAAAAAAAGGCTTTCTTCTTGTCTTAGATGTTAAGCACTGCTGTTAATTCCTGCTGCTCAAGAAGCTTTGGCTTTTCTTTTACACACTTGCTTTCCTGTTGAATTGTCTACTTGGCGTTTCTTAAAGAAACTTGCAGAAAGTTCATTGCAGCCCCTGGAAAAATCATGTAAGATCTTAGAAGCTACATGAAAGACAAGAAAGTGACTGGAAAAAACAAACATGGTAAATCATGCTTGATCTGCTTGATTCCTTCTCTAATTTAACAATTTGCTCAAAGTTTGCTCATTCTTTGTTTCTCACTTCTCTAGCTTGTTAGTACTAGGTAACGCATTTCTCTGATCTCGCTATGCTGAATCTGTTTTGCCCATGATGATAATTATTGAGTGATCTTCCTGTCCTTATCTCAACCCTTGAGCCCTTTGCATTGTATTTTCTTCCCCTTTCCCTTTAGGGGAGTGAGAGACTCTTTGTGGTGGAGTTCAGCTGCCCAACTGGGTAAAGCCACCACAATGGCCCTGCATAATATGGTCTAGGGCCACGGTTTCAACAGATATTTTGATAAGATTACATCCATAAATCCTTTCCAGCCTAGATGTTTCTATGATTCTCTAATTTCTACTATCACAAAACAAAACAAAATAGTTACTGTTCTTTACTAACAATATTCTTACAGTATGTTAAAATAAAAAAACACAACTACATTTCAGTTATATTCTATATCTTTATATAGGCCTGGAGGTCCTAGCAAGAACAGGTCCATCCACTGCTCAGACATAGTAGTAGGCCTATTTCTATTCTCAGTTTCCTTAAATGCAATCTACTTTGTAGTCATAAACACTTTTTTTTTTTTTTTCCCCCCAGTGTTTAAATACATGCAGACATCTATCACATTACATTTAATATGGATACATATATTTAAACAAATTAACCTCTCTTCATTTCCTTTCAATCAAATTTCAATCAAATCGATTCTTTTCTGAATGTCTTTCAGTTTCTCCAAGCCATTTGCATATTTGTGCTGCACTTACATTTTTTTTTTTTGCTACTTTTACAATATTACTGTAAACAAACATAAACGTGGCAAAATACCTGTTGAACCAAATAAAAATGTATTTCATTCCAGTGTTTTAGGTAAAATGAGAATCGTATTTGTACTGCTATAATCACATACTTTCAAAAGCAAAGATTATTATGACCACAAATATTAGGATTGTTAGGAATATTAGGACCGGTGTTTCCTGATGGAAACATGTAGGAAGCTATCTTTCACCAACTATTAAAACTTGGGTATTTATTTAACATAAATTAAATTTGTAGTTGATGTAAGAATGTAATGTTTTTGCTTCTATTGCCTCTGGAAATGGTGCCAATGTAGTTGTTACTGTTATACCAGTTTTTGTATTTTTGTATATTCTGAACCATTTGCAATCTGCTTCATGACATGTACATAACCTTCTGAGATTTGAGAAGAGGGAGAGTAACTTGCCTGCAGCATTTTATTTATGAAAGCATTATTCCAATGTTCTTGGTGTGTTAGAGAGGGTATATGATTACAATCATCCCCTGGAAACACGTATCAAGTACTGTTGCCAATACATACCTTTTGCCAATACATTCCTTTTAAGCACTGCATTGTTACTAAAGTCTGTAGACAACACAAAAACCAGGCCTTCTGCCAAAGTCACTACACCACTGTGTCTCACTGCTTTCAGATTCCTCTTTGCATTTCTTTAGACCTGATCTTTAATTGACAGCACCTGGCCTAACTTGTACCATCAACATTGCTCGTGAGAGAAATTGAAAGGTGATTAAGGTAGAGCTATCCTAAGTAATTAGTAAAATAGTAGTAGGAGAAATCCTGTCTAAAGCTTACTAACATATTTAGGTGGTGTCTCATTGTTTTAAAAACTCCCAGACATCTAGTAACAAGGAAAATAATATTTTTATGTCTATAAAGTCTTCCATCTTGAAATATTTTAAAATATTTAATGGATTAAAATCATTATATACATCCTTACACAAATGTACAAATCTCTGGAAGAGAGATCTTTTCTTCCAGGGCAACAAGGGTTAACAATAAAGGGAGGCAGTGTTGGGAACCAAGTCTGGTCAGTCACACTGATTTATGATATCATGCAAGAATGTAGGAATGTTTATTCCAGCAGGGTTATCTGATTGAGAACTTCTAAAGTGGAAGAAAATGACCAGAAAAGTCATTAGTTATACCAATTGATAAGGAAAGAGATGGAATGTTGATTCAAGCAAGGTTGTTTGAGTGAGGATCCCTGCATTGGGATAAGAAGTAAAGAAAGGGATAATCAAAATTTCCCAGTCACAGTAGTTGATGAATATCAAACTACAGGGAAAAATACAGCAGAGAGAGCAGGAGGAACAAAAATGGGGGATAAGTAGAAAAGGGACAGTTGTGAGTAAAATGACTGCTCAGTCTGCTTGTCTGGCTGAGCCTGGTGCCTGATCACTGGCAGAGGAGACAGCTGTGCCATTCACCTCACTTAACACAAAGGACTGAGGTCACTTGCATACATGAATGATCTTGGTTCAAAGTCACTGCTGAACTGCTTGAATTGAATAAGAAAGATTTTCTCTTAGAAGCCAATAGAATTCTAATTTTATATGTACATAAATTTATTGAAATTTATCTGAATATATAGAATGTATTCTTGCATAAGTAAAATGCAAGAATTAGGTGTAAATTATTATCTTTTTTAACTAATAGTTGCACATAAGTTTCAAAAGCCAGAAGTTTTCTTTGCTGCATATGATATGGGACACTGTATCCAAGTTCCTGATATTCATGGTAAATGTATTAACAAACAAGTCTACAAATTACAGCTCTCATATAAGAAAAGTTTAAATCAATATTTTCTTTCTCAGAAATTCATCACCCAGTATACTTTGAACATGTGCATAGACATTACTGAAGTATGGCTTGCGTTAGGGTACAGTTGAGATTAGATAATCGTAATAATTTTGAATTTTAAAATTGTGAATGTTTGGGCTTTTATCCCTTTTACAAGGGATATAATGTCCCTTTGCAAACATGCAAAGGAAAAATGTCACTCTCCATTGACTTCTAAGTTCCAAAGAATTCAAAGAATTCTAAACTGCTCCTAGCATAATCAAAGGAACAATTTGTCACCAAATATGCTGAGAGTGGGAACATGCACAATCAAACCTCTTCAGGAAAAAAAAAACAAAACCAAACTAAACCAAACAACAAACACAGACACAGACACAGACACACACACACACAAATTAGAAAGAAACATCTGTATTACCAGAAAAACATCTCAAACTCTTCTTTAGACTTGGCCTGGATGCCTAGCTTTGATTTGTTTGGGTGGTTGTTAATTATCGGTATGTATTTGCCAGGGGGGTTAATTGCTGTTTTATTTACTAGTTAAACAAAACATTCTTTTAATCAATAAATGATAATTTTATTATCTCCTGTAAATCTCACAGTCCATTTGGAAATATATGGCTCCATTTCAAATTCTGTAGTTGGTAGTCTTGTAATTAGTGATGTTATCCAGGCAAATTTTCTTGTCCTAGGTACTGCTTGTCCAACACAAATGGTATCCAAGTGTGGGGAAGAGAAAAAATTTCAATATTTTTAAAAATTTTATAGACATAAAATTGTGAAGGTGCTGTGTGGATCTAAGACATCGCTGCTGCCTGATGGGGTGGTGCTGCTCCCATCTTGAATCTGCTTCTGCTGTTTCACTTGCCTTAGTGCTCATTTGAATCCTTGGTGAGTCGGTTTTTCTGTCTAAATGGACAGGAAAATACTAATTGATTTATTTATTTTTAAAATAAAAGTTCCCCTTTTCATAAAATTTCATGTGTGACAGTATGGGCCCTTACCATTTTGTGATTTAAAGAAGACTTTATTGCTCTTTGAAGCAGAGGTATGATGTTCACCTACCTATGTTATGGTAGTCTGCTCTGGGCATCAAAAAACTAGACATCTGAATCTTACCCTTACATGTCTTCATCAGTCTTCTGGGTCTGATTAACTCCTGTTTGAAAAAAAAATCAAAAGAATCCCAGTGACTCAAGTAGAAATTTGACCAAACTCAGAAAAATAAGGCTTTATAAAAATGAGCAAACACCAGAATGTGCTCTTCAGTCATAAGGGAGGTGAGGACCTTTGGCTCACCTAATAACCAAAGGCTGTGATTATTCCATTTGGAGTTTTGTTGATTTTTAAAATCTAAGAATATTTTATATGCATGAGAACATCCTTTTTCATGTTGTAGTTTTTTATTTTTTATTTTTTTATGTGAAATTTTCTGAGGCTGTTGAAAGGTTTTAAGGTTTGTAAAGGAAATCTATTTTAAATTTATATCTAGGCAAATATTGCTGTGTATTTAATTATTTTGATTAGGATAGAAATATCAGCATTGAAAGAAAAGGACAATATTAAAATACCAAACTATTATTAAAAGTCAACTTCATATTTTATTTTATTTTCTATTTTCTTTTCTCTACTGTCTATTGTTCTAAGGGGTGCACATTTAGGTTAAATTTTTCAGCTTTTCCTACATGGCAAAAATGGTATTTTAGCAAAAGAAAGGTGTAGAAGTAAGATGTTAAAAAAAGGCTAAAAAATAAAGAAAGCAGCTTTTCTGAACTTTTAAACAGTTCTGGCAGTATTCACACATTAATCTAGATTTTAGTGTCTTTTTACAGGTCAGAGGTTAAGAGAAATATTGTTAGAAGGAAAGACATTTGAAGTAATCTGTGCATCAACAGTAAATCTGCTTCAATAACTCATTTTTTCTTGAATCAAAAAGAAGAGTAAAAGCTATTTGAAGTCCTTGCTGAACCAAAATCAGAAATCAGCATAATGTAACATACAAACATGTCCAGTTACTGACTCAACTAAAAACTGACATCTCCTGGCAGGATCTGAATCAGCATGAAGTCTCTGTGTGTACTAAAGCCTGCAGTGCAGCCTCATGTTACACCTGCCTTTTCATCTGAACATCATTCTCTCTCTTTCACTGTTAGATTTGCTGTCATATGCAGTGTGAGCCTGCTCTTTCTTTATCTCAACCTGGTATTATATTGTTTTTTTTCCTAAGAAGATCTTTAAGTAAAATATTCCAACTGAGTTGTTACTCTTCTGTAGTGGAGAGTGGACAGCTACATATGTTCTTGCCAGAACATCCTACAAGGGCCCTATCCATCGAACGTGTGTCCTAGCACTCATAGTGGAGAACATCACTCTGTGCATGTATTACCATATTCCTGTATTGTAGAAGGTGCAGAGTGAGAAAAGATGCCCTTGACCTCTTTACCTCTTTCTATATTGATTTTGTTGATCTTTACTATGGCACTGAAGACATGTAGCTCTGTGATAAAGCAATAAAGCTGCGCTTTTTTTTTTTTTTTTTTTTTTTTTTTTTTTTTAATGTATTTGGCAAACTAGAGAGAGGCTTAAGATATAGTTCTGAAAAACAAAGTCTTTCTGTTTTCCATTACCTTTTGATGGGGCAAGACCCCCCAAGAGGCTTATCAAAGCAATTAGAAAAAAAAGCAACAAAAGTTACTGACATGAAATAGAACTCAGCCATACCAGCTTCATTAAGAACGAACCCAAAGCAAAATTGAAATGAAAAAGCTGTAGCAGTTCAACTATTTGAAAGAAATGCCTACAGCTCACAAAAAGTGGAGAGGAAGTCTGTCTGAGAAAAGCACTTTGAATGCAAGTCCATTGTTTACATTGTCAGTAAATTATCTGGGCAACTTCTAGATGTCAGAAAGAAAAGATGTCAGACATTTTACAGAATTCTCTAATTTCAAATCCATTAGATAGACCTCTTAGATTTCTAGTTTCCAAGGTTTTTAGGTGTCATATGCATTTTGAGCAGCTTGTTCTTCAGACAAAATTTTCATTGCAGTATAGATTTAGACAGACAGCTGCTTAAATTCTATCTTTATATCAGATTTTTTTTTAAGATGAGAAAATTAGAAAAAGACACATACATTATATTTATTAATAGTTATTATTTTAAATAACATACATTATAGTTTTAATGAAAGTTTGACCGGGAAGTCAAGCATGAAGGGAGATGTAAATATATAGAAATACACGCTCCAGGAAGATTTTTACTTGTCTGTCAGATTTAAGACTAAATTTTCTCCACTACTTTTCTTTTGCAGCATTTTTTATGACTTCTGCAAGTGATCATAGGTGATTTAAAGTGAATTAATCACACGTAGTTCCATTGCTTTCTGTTTGAAACTATTTCTTCTTTTTCCTTGACAGGTATTACTAGCAGATGAAGATGGTAACACGTATTGCCTAAAGAAATCTGAAAGTAATCATTTTAGGATTATTTCCTATCAGAAATGATCATAAGTTAGAATGAATTGTCTTAACTCATTTGTTCTTTTTTATTCCATATGAATAAGAAGTTAGCTATGGCCGATGTGGTATACTGACACGTGAAGAAAGGTTTGAAACATTCAGGAGATCTAAGACACCAGGAACAAAAATACTTCACCCTGAACAACTCAGGACAAAAAATCGTAGCACATTGATTTTTGTATCCACCATATAAACAATAAAATCTATATTTAATATGTCTGTGTCATTAAGGAATTCTGACAATACTGATAATTATATTTGTGAAATACTTTTTTCATTATTAAACTTTGAAAGAATATTTTTTTTACCCGAGTCCTTATTTTGATTGTGTTTCACAGATTTATTAATATTTTGATTGTGTTTCACAAAATTTGTCAGTTCACTTAATTTTACATTTTAATAAAAAGTTTAAAACTTTTTTTAAGCTTTAAGTTAAAGTTTAAGTTTTTTTTTAAGGATGGTTTGGAAAGCAGTGACTCAAAATGACAAAATTCTGCCGTTAGATTAGTGGCAGAACTTGTGTAAAGTGAATTTTTTTTTTCCTTATGGTTTTCATTCTCCACCTACTGATATATGAATGTTTTTTGAGGGCAAATAGCCTGAAACAGTAGAAATATTTTGCTAAAAAAAAAAAAAAGTTTATTTCTCATTCAGAGAGTTACTGTTCCAGATCCTCCCAACCCAGACCTAGCCTGCAATGACATCACGGTCAAGTGCAACAAATGTTTCAAGGTTCAGGTAGATTATATGTATAACAGCTGATGGCCTGTTGAAATATATAACAGAACTGTATGAACACTACTATATATCTACATAGAAATGTGAAATAATTGTAACAAATATTAATTCTTAAAAAGTACTCAGAAAATAAATGTGTTAATATTAATTCATTAACATTATTATTTAATATTGTATTAATTTTATTTACTTCAATATTTAATCAAGGTATTAATTAATATTTGTATTTGGTGTAAACAAATGTACATGGATTAAAGATGCCTGTCTTTTGCAGTTGAGCCTACATCAGTATTGTACTGATGTAGGTGCTGTACCATTAGCCTGGTGGGTATAAGCTGGGAACATTATCAGCTACTATCAACTACTTTGAACATTATTTTTATCTTATGGGGGTTGGACCTATATGATCTTTCCAACCCAAACCATTCTGTGACTCTAGGATAAATATTCCCTTTATTCCATTTTCTTTTCATCCTTTAGGTTACCTTTTAAGAGATTTTCTCTTTGCCTGATTATTTTCCTTTGAGATCGCGTTTATTTATTTATTTATTTATTTATTTGCTTTTATACCTACTAAATCATGAATACAACAGGCCAATAAGGTGACCTCAAATATACCTTAAGTTCAGGGTATCATCAGGGTAATAGTTGGTTTGGAATAGTCAAGTTTCATATGATTTTCTCATAAATGACTTTATCTTAAATAGAACAGAAAGCTGAAAGATGCCACAATTTGAAGGAAATTCAAATAGATGCCAGTTATAGCTTTCACTGAAACCACTACAGCACAATTTGTTAATTTCTTTAGAATAGAGTTTTTTTTTTTTTTTTTTTTTTTTTAATACACAAATATGAACAGCACATGTGGTTGAAATGCGTGGTCTATATTAACTAACAGCAAAAGTTTCAAAGAAGCTGTGATCACTGAACTAAGGAAGTTTGAGTATTCAGAAGATAATCCTTGTGGTGTGAGATCTGTGTGAAGGGAAAGGTAGGGAATAAAAGGGAAGCAGAAAAGACTCTCAGGTAAACATTTCTTAGATTCCCATGTGCCTTTTGCCGTCTTCAATCTCCTTTTCACACTGCATGTAATAACAGTGAAGATTTGTATGTACTCTAAGCAAATACATTGACAAATTCTACAGGAAATGTCTTTTGATCAAACTTTACCCTAAGCAGGAAATTGGGTGTTTTACAAGAGCCTCATGATAATCATTACAATATCTTTGTTTCATGGTCCAGATTTAAAACAAACAAACAACAATAAATAAAATCTAAAAGCCTAGGGGTAGGAACAGAATTTCAAAACCACTCAGTACTCAGCAGGCACCTTACTTGTTCAAGAAAAGCCAGTTACACAGTGGCATTAGTCTTGATGAAGAAGTTTCAGAACCGTTCCTGGAATTTGAAAAAATACCACTAATACCATCAAAAGTCAGTCAATAAAAAACACATCATGATCTTGATCATGAAAAATAAAATTGATCTTGAAGAAATAAAATTCAAAAATGGGATTACAGACCAGAAAAAGAGTGGTACCTACTACTAACAATTCCAATTCATAGTGTAGTTTTTAATGACCATGATTACATTAAGTTATTTTCTTTCTTGGTTTACTCCCTTCTATCTGACTCAACACTTATTCCAGAAGTTTGCTGTTGATGTAGTTTGATGTTAAACAGAATCAAAGAATGGTTAAGGTTGGAAAGGAACTCTGTAGGTCTTTTGTTCCAACATCCCTGCTCAACAGTGACACCTAGAACAGGTTATCCAGGACCATGTCCAGGTGGCTTTTGAAGATCTCCAATGAGGGACACTCCACAATCTCTCTGGGTAACCTGTGCCAGTGCTCTGTCATCCACACAGTAAAGTTCTTCCTGATACTTAGTTGGAACTTCCTGTGCTCCTAGTGCCTATTGCCTCTTGTCCTGGTGCCAGGCATCACTGATAATAGCCTGGATCTGGCTTTGTTATTCAGTTATTTATAGACCAAGATCTCCCCTGAGCCTCCTCTTCTCCAGGCTGAACAGTCTCAGCTCTCTCAGCCTCTCCTTGTAGAAGTGCTCCAATCATTTGATCATTTTGGTGGTCCTCTGCTGGACTTGTACCAGTGTTTCCAAAGATTACACTTTTGTGCTGAAGTGAGAGTGTCAAATTTGGGATTGTACTGGCAAAATTATATTTGTGTGCTTATGGTATACTGGTTTATATATATATGTGTATATATATATATGTGTATATATATATATATATATATATTTTTTTTTTCCTGTGTGGGCAATGCTTAATTAAATAAATCATACGCTAAGTAATATCAGTCCAAGGTCAAACGGACACAGTTAACATAATTATGACAAAAGCAAGCAAAATGCAGTGGCTTCTCATTTCTGTTCTAGAAAAATGGGGAACAGGTGCTCATCAAGTACATGAATGGTAAATGCAGGATTTAATTTAATTATATGTGAGAGAGAAGTAGTAAGGGTCCATTTCCCACTCTCATCTTTGAGCATTTAACCAGTTCTAACAGTTTTACTAGGTTCTGAACATACAGTACCAGCTCATTTAGTGGGCAATCCCTTTTGGCTTATCTGGTTAATTGGCATGACTGACTCACATAATATAAGCTCTACAGAGAGTTTCTATCTTTAATTCTACAGGATGAATCGGTGAAATATTCAGAAAGACTAATGTTTTCACTTATTTTCTGTTGGGGTTTAGAGTCATTCCTATATAGTCACACACACACACACGTTTTGTTTCCTGTTCATTTCATCCTTTTTTAAACTCCACAGAATAATTTTTTAAACTCTACCTCATAGCAAATAAACTGTTTTCTGCTAAAACTTTCTGAACACCCTGATATCACTAGTGATTAGTTTTCTTTCTGACATGGTTTGGAATAAACTCTCAGGTGGCTCATTAAACTATATACAATACAAAAATATTCCAGATAAACAAAGGGAACATTTGCTAATGATACTGTATCCGCATTCTTGATAAATTATCATTCTACTAAATCTTGCCTTTTAGAGTTGTAAATAAAAAGGACGCTGTGAAATTAGATTTCTATTTCTCTCACAAATTTACAAAAATTAGTCACTTTCACACCATTTCTAATTCTTTCTTAAAAGTATCTCCAGATATGATCTTCAAGTATACCAATGAATATCTGGGGATAGGCAAGATAATTCCAGAAGCTGGAATTAGGAAACGTTGTTTCAACATCACCATTGTACTGAGTTGAAACATCTTAAAAGTTAACACCATCAGATGATCTTTGGTATCAGGCTTTTGGCAGGTTTTTAGAAGTGAGGGGACTTGCGTTAGAGACATTGGTTGTTCATCACCTGGTCAGAGACAGATGAGCTGGTCTTCAAATCATGCCACATATCATTGGTCTACAGAAGTTTTCTTTGCTAAACAATAAACTAGGAATTTTTATTGATTTTTAAGGGATAGCATTATTACTGTTTAAACTGTATCAAAAATTTACTTCATAAATTTGTTTATATGTTTATATGTTTATAAATGTGTTTAAGATGAAAAATTGGCAAAGCACCTGTAAAGGTTAGCATATGCTCCTGTAACAGTTCAGTGATTATAGAATTATGAAATGAAGAAAAAAAATAAACCTGAATATATTTTACTACAAAATTATTATTATTATTAGGTATATTCTTAAAATCATTGTGGTTACACTGGTGTTTTTTCTCTGCCTTCAATTCACCTTTACCAAAAAACTTCACAATGTGAAAGGAATTTCTTTTGGCCCTTTTTCACCACCCCTCAAAATAACTTCAAAGAAAAACTATGAAACAGAAAATGATAATGAGGTATTTGGTATCTTATTACCTGAACAATTTTATCAGATTGAATTTGATGTGCATGAGAACAATATCTCTTTTATTTTCTCCTGAAATTTCCTATGTTCATATGCTATCAGGGAAGACTAAACCAGTATATATTCACTAGAATTGCATATAATTTACAGAAAGGTGTAAAGGAACTCCAAACAAAACAGACAGACTGAAAAAACATTGAAACATGAACACTGAAATATAAGATCTACCAAGAGACTGATATTTTTTCCTCCTATTGTCGGTGCTGAAAAGGAGACACTTAAACTGGTTGACAAGAATTTTGCATCGTAAGAAAATCATATTAAGTTAACCTCTTAGTATTTTATAAATGTTATTTGATTGATATACTTACAAGAAAAACACGTGTCTAATATACCTATTGTGATATATAATTAGTAATAAAAGTATGATTGCTTTAAATTTATTCTGTAGTTTCATTTGGAAGGCAAATAAAGCTGATCTCATTCAATGTGTTTTTATTATTATTATTATTATTATTATTAATTAATAATAATTAATTATTATTAATATAATAACAACAACAACAATTATTATTATTATTATTATTAAATTTGTCTTTCCTAAAACAGAAGAATTCAGCAGGATAGAGATTTAAATTATGAATAATTTTTAGATAGCTCCTGCTGAGTACTGTTTCCTGTGTTACCTATGTTTCTGAATGTCTGAGTGATACAATTCTGCTACACTAAAAATGTTCTGTCACAAATATTTTGGACTTAATTTCAGCAACTGGCCTCTAATTTTCTTAAAATAACCAATGGAATTTGTAATCCCTTGGCATCTTCTCATATGATACATATGTTTTTGTTTGTTTATTTGTTTGTTTTTCCTGGAATCCACTCTATTTAGGCTTGGTATGTTGCTCAGAGGATTCAGAATAGTGATTTTATGTTGGTAGCATTTAATATGTTGTAAATGCTGTCAGAAGGACTCACAGGGAAGGACCAGGAACATTATCTATTAGCATTAGAATTCCTGACAGAATATTAAGAATTAAAATAAAAAATCCTCATACTGTTGTGCTATCTATAAATATTGTATGAGTACCCAAAAAGGAGTACTACCCATTTAAACTTAATATACTTTTGGCACAGTGGAAAAATGAAGCTGCTCCTAGGCAAAGTTACAAGAGTTTACTCTGTGGATGAATTAAAAAAAAATCCCCCAATTGTATAACACCCACAACCCTGCATATTTCCTAAGGAATTAATGAGCAGCTTTGCCTCAAGCAACTAACTATCCCAAATGGCAATTAGTTCATTAATCCCAAGGAAATGCCCTGGGCAGCATTTCGTACTGTATAAATATTTCTAACTGACATCAGGAGCAAAAAATAGTCTCACTTCAGAAAGTTAACATAATTCCTAGCATTGTTAATCTATGATTGTTTAAAATAAGTGTGTACATAATCTTATTAAAATACTATTTCAAAATATTTCTGTATTATAATAATTCCTACTTTTAATAAAAGCAAATGTCTATATTGCATAAAAAAAAAAGAAAATAATTTAAACAAATAATAATGTTATTAACCCTTGTTTTACATCTTCAAAGTACTTTAGTATGATATAAAGTCCTGGTGATACTGGTGATAGAAGAGAAGTGATTTAGTCAAAGGCAAATACCAGCTCACTTGAAAAATTAATACCAAAAAATGAGAGTACCAACATATTTGGTTCTTTCATCAAAGAAATACCGTGTGTGTCTCCAGAATTAACATTTATTTTTGTTTTTTTTTCAGAACACAAGGACAATTTCAAGGAAATACTATACTGTACTTTCACACTCTCTATTCTCATTGTTGCTTATTTGTAATTTAGGTCCAATATAATTATTTTTCTTAGAAAATCCCAGTGAGAAGTTTCCTGGATGGTCTGCCAGTTTCTACAGATCATTCAGAGTTTCTAAGCCCAAAGAGGGACTGGTAAACAGTTAATATATAGTCTCAATATCAACTTTATATAGAGAAATTTAACCTTCAGCACATACATGCACATTGTATATGTCTTCCTCCAGTATTTTTCTATTAGAAACTCAATTGAATTCATCAATAGGTGCAGTTTTAATATTTTATAATATAAAATTCCCTTTCTCTAATAATCTAACAGGGTTTTTGGTTCAAAGACATTCAGCTGAAGAGCTTTTATTTTTTCTTCTTATTTTTTTTCTCCTCTATTTCCAAGAAGAATGCTTTTATTCCTAGGGATTCCTTGTTCCTTGTTCAAATTCATTTTGTTAACCAAGGGAGAGCTATTATACATGAGTTTCCAGTCTATCTTCCTAACCAGACTAAGATAAGTAAGAGACATCTCAGACAATATTGGTTTTGAGGCATGGCAGTAATCATACTAGTGGGAATTTGGCCATGCAATTGTAAGAAACGAATTGATATGAAATATTCACCAAGTCTCATTTGGGGTTATCCAAAATATGCAGAATTTATTCCAATTCTATTTCTATGCAATTATTACATATGCTTCAAATCAGCAACAGATCTTTTCTTCTACCCCATGCTGATTATCCATTTCTGCATTTGTTTTCTCATCGGACTGTAAAACTTGTTTGATTGTTGGCCTATTAATCCCAGCATTTTTAAAGCCTGAAACTTTTGAACTTCTGCCAAATTGAAGCTCTATTCTCTTGATGCTTTTTGCTAGCATAAAATAAATAAATAAATAAAGACCTAATCTCCTTTCTTAAAGCTGGATTGAGAATACAGGCTTTCAAAAAATTAAAGATGAGAAGCCAGAGGGGATTTTTCTCTGACCAACGCTGATGATACCCATGGTATAGGACTCAAAAGGTGAACTCATCTTGTTCTCTCATTTAATAAAACAAGTTTAACAAAACATAACTTTTTTTTTTTTTTTTTTGGTGATATACAACATAAAGTCATCACCTTGTGTTTTGATTTGAATTTAGTGTTAAGTTAAATCTAAACTCACCAATCTGTTCCATAAGGAAACATACATGCACATACTTTTTTATACATATATTTTACCTATGCATCCATATCTTGCATACAGAACTAAGCAAGAATAAAAATAAAACTACTGATGAACTTAATACATCATTCTAAAAGAATTCAAAAACATACCATAGAATACGCACATAAGAGAAGCTGGCTAAAAACTGTCATTTTTAAACATTGTACTTTTTGAACAACTACTATTTAACAGCAAATTGTAATGAATCACAATGCTACTTAATCTCTTATGAGAATTTCAGATACACTTATTTATTTTTTCATAGACATTTTTTTTCCCAGTTCTTGAGTTAGCTGTTTGCTGTAAACTATTACATGAAATCCTTAGAATCCAAATTTTACAATGTAAAGGGTGAAAAGAACCAATTAGACCTGTCAATTATTTTAGAATATATCCAGGGTAATTACAATATAACTTAAGGCAGAACTTCGTCTTGAAATACCATAGTTTTTGAGTAGCATTTTCTTATTTTTTTGTGTAGGTGAATAGGTTTTAAAAATATCCCTGAATTTTCAGAAATAACTACTTTTTTTAAACAGATGCCAAATGACCAAGTCACTACCAACAAAGCAGTATGAAATATAATGAATTATGATGTATTACCTAATGATGAATGTTCCCAAAAATGAAACTGTATGCTATAAAGTATTATAATAGAGTAAATGAAATCAGAGTGCTTGTATGGGTTCATTTCATTTCCTTGAACCATTAACCATGCTATTATCTTCTCTGACAGAAACCTGATGATGAAAGGTTTGCTTTTTCTGCTGCTGAGCCACACAGACAAATTTGAATGCCAACAAGTTTCTTTTTTAGAGGGATAGAGCATTATTTTACTTTGCTTGTGAGTGCCTCTCAGCTGTGTCTAGAGAGTACAAATCTTCCCCTATATACTACAGAGTACTGTAGTAAGCACTAGTAACTACTAGTACTAGAGTACTAGTAAGTACTCTAGAGAGTACTCATCTTCCCAGTTGGAAGATTCAAAGGCACATATATTTTAAAATCAAACCTCAGTTCAGTCAGTAAGCTTTCATTCTTAGACAAGTAGCAGTCACATTCTCAAAAAAATAAAGAAAAATATTAAAAATGGAAAAAGCAAATAAAACTTTTTTTTTTTCATTATATGCATAAACAAAGAGATACAAAACTGTAGTGGTTCTATGAAGAATCCTGTTGTACTCCATTTATTTGTGAATGGCATTTTAAATGCTGCAGGTTCATGACAATAGTACAATTAAAAAAAAAAAAAAAAAGGAAAAAAGAAAAAAAAAGGGTGCTATTGGGAACTTTCTATATTCATGTTATTTCTTTCTGGAAACAGAACAGATTTACTATCTGAATTCTTTATTTGTAACTGTTCTCAGAAGAAGCATGCAGCAATAAAAGCTTAGAGAGTATAGTTCACCTTTGTGGGGGAAAATAATCTGTGATTGTAAAAGACATATTATGATCCACTTCAGGAAGGCTCTTACATTTCACATGCTACTGACTGTGCTTTTTATACATATTTTGAGATTTTACAATGAATTACATCAAATTATTTGCATAAGTTTATAATTTATTACATAAAATTAAGGGAGAAAAGTTCATAAAAAAGTAACTATTAAAAAGTTAATCTTTAATGATGTACGCTCCATATCAATTAGAACTGTTTGAGTATGGAAATACTTCTAACTTCAATTCAATATTTCTAACCCAATTCTTTTTTCATTCACTGAAGTCGTTCTCAATTTGACACCTTCAAAAAGATTATTCTGATGAAGTTAATTATTTGATATAATAATACCCTGAGACTCCCAGAGCACCAGGGAAGAGCCTGGCAGCCAGGACCCAGCCAGGGAAAAGTTAGGCTGGGGAGTAAATATGGCAAACCCAGCACAGGCATCAGGTACCTCTCTGAGAACTGTGAGGAGGCAAGGCAGGGCTGGGATATCAGTCCCCATGTTGTATTAGTGCTTAATCACCTGTGAAATCCAGCCATCCTTCAAGGTGCTCTCTATAATTTTTGTCAGATCTCACTGTAACTTATTTGTTATGTTCAGGAATTTCTCATGTTATCTACAGAAATTCCTCACAGTCTGTTCAGTTAGATAAAAACAGGTCAGGATATAAAAATGCAGCAATGCTGAGTTATTTCAGCATTGTTGTGTATTTCCAAGAAATATTGTACCACAATGCAGATCGCAAAGATTGTTTTCTAAGGATGGGATGGTCAGCAGCCTGTTTGACAATCACAGGAATTGCAGGGCCAGTTCTTTAAGGCTGACATTGTGGATGACTGGCAGATCCTCCAGCCCAGCCTTGTTGTATATCACCCTTCCATCTGTGGCAGGAGAAGCTCATCATTAATAGATGGTTTCTTCTCCATACAACAGAAGCTGAGAAGTGCAGTGAGGGAAAATAATGGACATGATAGACAGCATGGGGGTGGCAGGAGGGAATAGCTTGACTTGGAATAACCTTGACAAGGTTGGATGGGCTGTGTGTCCTAAAAGAATGCTCAGGCAGGACACAAATACTAAGAAGTAAGCAAATTCTCAGGAAGAGGACAGGCTAGGAGTAAAGGTTTTCATGACTTAACTTCATAATTTTGATTGTGAAAAGAGAGATCCCCCAAAGGCCACTATGCTCTGAACACTCTGCCTGGGTTACCTCATCTTACTTTTATAGACAGGTTTAGATAGAGATTGCTTTGATGGGAGCATCTGGAAAACTGACAAATCAGATGGATTTTATGTCAAAAATGAAGCTTATTAAATTCTTTCATTAACAGCAATGTGAAGTTACTAGTTAATTCTTACATACTATTAATCACTATGAATAAATACACGAAACTGCTAGTTTTTAGTGACCTGTTGCAGTTTAATCTGGCAAGCAACTAAGCACCACACAACCTTTTGGTCACTCCCTGACACTGAGATGTGAGAGCGAAACAAGAAAGAAACTCATGGGTTGAGATATAGACAGTTTAATAGGACAAAAAATGAAGAAAAACTAATAATAACAAACAATAACAACAATGGTTAAGAAATAATAAACAAAACAAATGATGCACAACACAATTGTTCACCACCCACCAACTGATGCCTAGCCAGTCTCTGAGTAATTGTGGTCTCCCTGTCCAATTTCTCTCAGTTTTACTGTTCGACATGACATCACAAAATATGGGATATCCTTTTGGCTAGTTTGGGTCAGTTGTCCTGGTTTTGTACCCTCCCAGCACCTTGTGCACATGTACCCTCCCAACAGCATGTTATGCTTTTATTTCATTTTAATTTAGGAATTGGATTGTACAAATTGATTCTATCTCTTGGAGAAGGTCCAGAAGTGATCTGAGATGTATGTAAGGGTGGGAATTTCTACTTAGGGAAGAAAATGAGCAAGCAAATTACAAAACAGACTGTTTCATGGTAAAATGCAGTCCAACCCAAGTTGTCTTCTTAATACCAAAAATTAAACAGTCAGAACTAACTGAAAATTGTTAGATATTAATATCTTAAAAAGAATTAAACTTCTGTATAGCCTATTTATTCATTTAATGTGAAGTTCTACCTATAAAAAGTGTGTATGTGTGCACATGAATGTTTACCCATACACAAAAGCAACAGAAAAACTGCTAGATTTGAGTGAAATTTTGTAAACTGTTTCTAAATAGACATAATGACAGTCTTGTTTTTCAATACATTTTTTCAATGACCACCATGTTTGTGCATTCCTAGAATATACAAAAAAATGTGAAAATTAAAACAATTCTGTTTTTCAAAAGACAAGAAAAAAAAATTAAAATCCAAATTTTTCATTCAGTACAAAACTATGGAGATTAAAAGTGTCTTCTTTATTCACCTCTTTTATGAATGAGTGCAAATAGGATTTGTCTTTATCTTCCCAGTTCTAGAGCTAAGCATGAGCAGCCACAGAAGTTTGTGCAGTCTCTTTCCTCATATTGGCTTTAAATTTTAGCATATGGTTAGATCTCTGGAACACACTAAGGAAACATCTCTCTCTGACAGAGAGGTTAAGTAATTCATTAACTGTGTTTCCAAAGACTGGATGTGTAATTTTTGTAATCATCTTCAATAGGAAGAGTGAAGTCCAGTTTTAGAAATACTGGGTTTCTTTAGCAAATAGACATTCTATCTTGAACAAGCAAGCTTAACAAGCAAGACAGAATTTATCACCAAGAAACAAAGACCACAGTCAGATATTTGAATCTTTGCTTTATTTACTCTTTTGAAAGTCCAGTTCCAAATATTATGTTGACAGAGATATATTACTAATTAAAAAAGAACAAAAAAGGTATTGATTTCTTTTTCAGTTCAACAAATTTAGCCTTTTCCAGAGGACATTCATGTAGTATAGAGAATGAAAGATTTTGAGTTAATAAGATTTTCCTTTCAAGAAAAACATCATGGCAAATCTCTCAATATTTTTAATAATAATAATAAAAAGATACTAATAACTAAAGTACTGTAAATAACTATAATTTACACAGGATTTTGTATTTGCAAAAACACTGGAAATTAATGACAAAATTCTCTAAGTGTAAAGTCTAGAGAATACATAATTGTAAGCATATATGTTACATCTATGTCAGATGTAAAGTGACATGAAAATAACTAATACATTAATCTACAAAAAAAAAAAAAAAGTTATTTTCCCCATATATTTTATCATCAAAATTTTGCACCCACTATGCTACGGAAAAGTCATGTGTACAAGTGCCTTTGTAAGCAACATATTTTCATATTTTGAATTTCTCATAGAATTCACTTCTATGTAAGTGCCTCACACTCCAGAAAGCACTAACCCTGCAATTTGTTTGGATCATTTATTAAAAAAAGCTAAAAAGAGATTTTTTTCATAGGACAGGGAAACACAATTTCTGGATTTTATTCTGCTGTTTGCTCTCTCTCTGGCCCCTTTTTACCCCCCCCCCCCCCCCCCTTTTTTTTCCCCTATGTGCTACTGAACACAGAGTTGTCCCTTCAATGACCATATTTCTTGCATGCTTATGTAAAATATTTACATTTGGTTATGCTGTGTAAATACTACTTAATATTATTGTTAATTACTCTGTTATAGTGTACTAGGTATCATATATGGGTTTAAGGCAAACTGATAATAGAATATCTCATTTATTAATTAACATTTCATTTTTAATATCTTTAAAACATACAGTTGTCAGAAGTCTCTGCTTTGTCTGCATTCCATGTGGAAATTAGAGAGACAAAAATGACTTATAACTATGCCATATGATAAATGAATAATAATAATAATAATAATAATAATAATAATAATAAAATTGAGACCTTAAATTCTGTATTATACTTAAGGTTCAAGTTAGCAGATAATTTCTTTAACTCTCCTAAAATACATATATTTCATTTGTGTTATAAGTACATGAAATGAAACTGTCTAGTTAATTTTAGGCATTTAAAGTAATTGCATTTAGTGGTTGGTAAAAAAAAGGATATTTTACAGTGATGTTATAAGTAATTTGAGATATTAATATCATCAAAAGATCAGCCTTTTGGTTTCATTATGACCCAAATCCATACCTACAGTAGATTATCCAAAGTCCTGCTGAGTTAACAGAATTCTTTGTCTATCCTGGGACCATGGGTTTCATGCTCCAGTTTCAATCACTTAGGGTTCTGTGTGATGCCTTGATCCAAAAGCACACATAATTAAAAAGAGTCACCCACCCCTGTCACAGGTGCCATGCTAAATTTCATAATTCTGCAGTGCCCTTAGGCACACAGCAGGGATTATTCTTCAGAACCCCATGTCCTCTATGCTATTGCTTATCTAATAAGTAACATCAGTGCTGAATTCTGCTCCGGGCTGCTTTACATCTCAGATCTGACATTTCAACACAAAGGCAAAGTGGCATATCTGGAGTTAACAATAATTGTTCATAAGTAAGGTAGCTATTTCCTTCATCCTTTCTCATGCAAGCACTAGGCATGATGTTGTGATGCTGTTATTAGAGATTTTTGTGGCACTGTAAAAATATGTAGATACTGAGGCAGGATTTATTGAAACATAAATAATACCAGAATAGTGCATTAACATTTTTCCATTTATCAGAACTTGAAGCCCTGTATCCCATGCTTCCCTCAACACCATTTTACTTAGTTTGCCAAAATCCTTTAGATAAGATGAGAAAAAAAACCCTACGATTTTATAATTCTAATAGAGCAAAAGGTATTTTGATATTGAGCACAAATAGACACAGTCATTGCAAAATTATGTTCTCAAAATTCACTGTGCACATTTCAGATTGAAATATTGGACTAGATTCTGAAAAATGTCAAAGGGAACAACAAGATAAATTCTTCCCTTGTTTATCACAGCTCTCCTTTAACCATATATTAGGACCATAATTTTTGGAATGCAATGAGTTTTGGAAAATTTTTCTATGATTAGAACTACAAGAGAATCTGTTTCTAGTTCTAAATTCCTTGATAATTTTGCTTACTTTAAAAATGTAGAATTTATTAATATTAATCAATTAAGCACAGAGGGTTTTCACTACTGGGAAACCTGAGCTCAACTCCGAGTCACAAATAGAATTCCAAAGCCTTACATGTGACAAGACACAAGTGAAGTCTTTCTTATGAAAACACTATGAGCTTGCTTGGTTTGTAGTCAATTTATGTACAAGATGTTCTGAATCTGTCTTAATGTAATTAACAGGCTGATTGTTTTTCAAGGGGAAAAAAAAAAGTACAGAGTACCTCAGCCTTTTCCATTACCCTTATCACTAAGTCCCTTGTTCCACTAAGGACTGGGCCCACACCATTCCTAACCCTCCTTCTGATAAGGTATGCCAAGAATTGGTTCTCACTGTTCTTTACCTCCCTTGCTAGCATCAGCTTTAGCTGAGTTTTGGCTTTACTCACTCCATTCCTACATGAGTAGGCAATGCCATAGTATTCCTCCCATCTAGTCTGTCCAAATTTCTACCATCTGTATACTTCCCTTCTGTGGTTGAGTGTGGAAGAATGGTTAACTGAAATAGGACACGAGGATGTTGGGCAGTTAGGAGGCAATGGGCTAGTAAAGTACCGTACTCAACTCACATGAGTCTGGCACGTACGCAGCTGGCTGAGAGCCAATCAGGATCAAGGACACGATGCCCTTGAGCGATGGGGAAAGTCCCTAAGGCGGGACGGTGGCTAAAAGAAGGAGGAACTACCTGAAAAGAGCGGGAAATGTTAGCCAATCCTGAGCTTAGTTTTTGCAATATGTATGAGTTGATTATGTTCGAACTAGATAAAAGGCGACTGAGCTATCCATTAAAGTTGAAGTTCACTGTTCACTCATATTGAGCGTCTGTGTCTTCCTTCCGTCGACAACAGTTGAGTTCGTCTCAACAGCTCAGTGCTGACTTTTTTCCACACATGCTTGGGAAGAATGGACCATTCTTGTACCCTAAAGAGGTTGCTCTTGAAGATAACCATAATTTACATTTGGAAACAATTCATCTAAAAGCTATATGATCAATTCAGAATTGCAACTTTATCATAATTTATTTATGGCTTTATTTTCTGTGACAATAGTCTGCTTTTTACTGGAAGCTTTATACTCAAATTTAGAAATTTAATTTAATTTTTCAGGTTGCCATTAGGTGTTAAATACTTACAGATCTAAAACCTTATCCTCAGCCTTCTGTTACATGGTACCTTATTCCTGCTTTTCCAGCATGGGAAGGAAAAATTGTAAGATGATTTTTTTTTTTTTTATTCTATCTTTATTTATTTTTCTTTTTAGTAAAAAAGCACCTGTAAGTAATAAGAATGACAGACAGACTATACTGGCATTTAAGTGTAGCTTCACACTGCAGACTGTTCCACAGTTAACCCACAACTGGAGCACCATTCATTTGCCCCACAAATTCACAACCATAACTTTTCTGAAAATCTAGTAAAATTTGGATTTGACTATACTCCTGGATCCTGGCTTTGTATCTGAATTCCTTTTCTTATTAGAAAATCAGACTTCAAAATTTCATCCTCTTAAGAGAAAAACAAACAAAGATACAAATGAACAAATGAACAAAACAACAACAACAACAAAAAGAATTCCCTAAGATTAAAAGCCAGTTAAAACTTCTTGTCCTTCTAACATTATGAGAAACTTAAGGACAGTTTTGGAATCACAACAGCAAGCTGTGAATGATATATGAAATTGAAACAGTCCTGCTGAGCACACTGCTGTGCTGTTTGCTATGTCCTATAGTAGGCACACAATATTCATACTGCAGTCAGAAGAAGAGCCATGGTAAATTTCAGAGCAAAATAAACCATATATTTGTGGGAGGAAGGCTTAAGATTTCAATGTGTATTTGTGTGTATGTGTGTATTTTCTTTTTATCACTCTTTTCCTCAGATCATCATCATGCTTCCAAAATACGGAGCAAAGAAAAGGGAATTACCCTTCAAAATAGGCTCCTTGACATGTTAAAAATGCTCCTTATGGAAAATTCTTTCCCCTTCTCATCGCTAGTTGAGACTTAAAATTTTGTCTCATGAATAAAAATGAACTAAAACAGCTTCCAAAAAAGAACAAATAAAGAAATGAGTTTACAAGTAGTTTTGTTTGCTTAAGTTTAAAGGCTCTTTCCACGAGGATCATATAGATACTATGAAACACTCAACAGAGTTGCCTTGCTTTAGTCATTGTGCTGGGCTTTGGTGTTATGCTATGTGAACTAAGAGTTACTTCCTAGTTATGCTGTATCAATCAAAGAAGTAAGGTTATGCAAGAAGTAAGATGCAAGGGTTATCAGTAAACGTGATCTCTCACTAAAAAATGCCAAATACATGTTAATTCTACTTATGGTACATGGTTATTAATAATTTGGAGTGAATTTTTATCTTTGTGCTTAGTGAATAACTTTGTAAATTATTTTAAAACTACATGTCTTCAGGTAAGGCTTTCCAGATGGTGCAAGCATTTAATTTAATAATAATTAAAAGGTAATAAAGGCAAATATTTTCTTAATCTCTGGATTCACAAAATTACTGTACTGTAATAAGCAATATTGCTTTTACTGGAAAGATAATTTTACCTTTGTGGGATTTGCCATGATCTCTTAGAGTTCATAAAAAAGATAAAAGCAGGTGTTTCAGCCTGTTAAGACCTTTTATTCTGTTGCCAGAATATGCATGTGTTCTGACAGCAGTGTTGTGGCACAACCACTCTGACAGACAGTGCACAAAGTGCCATGCAGACCACGATGAATTACTGAAACTAAGACAGTTAAGCAGCCGCCCACAGGGATTGCTGAGATTATTTCCAGTCCAGTGAAAATTTATGGATCTTCAGGAGGGATAAACTTTAAAATTGTAAGTGGGTAAAAAAAAAAACAAACAGCTGGATTCAGAAACAAAACAAAACAAGACAAAATCCTACAAGATGTGAGAGGTTTTAAAACTGTGCTTTAATATGACCTTTTTACCATTGCTATAAGCTAGGCATATGCATAATTCATTTGCTGCTTGGTAATGTCTTCATGGAGCTGTTTATTAAAAGAAAGTTCTCTTATCCCAGACATTTCTGCAAAAGATTATGTAATAATCTTCGAGACAGGTAATACAAGTAGCAATAGGTACAAGAAGATTAGAGTGATTTTATGAGTGGGGAAGCCTCTGGTTGAGTTTACGCTTTCCTTTAGGCATTCCCAAATCCTCTATAATTACAGCGGAGAATTTGGCCTCACTTTTACATAAAATTACAGAACAGGTCTCTATATGTACATTTTCAGCATGAGTAAAAAGAAAAAGGGGTTTCATGTAAGTGCAGAAATCTTTGAGAAGCAATGGCATATCTGTCTCAGTGTAAAGGTGCACTGTGGTCCAGCATGTCACTGGGACTGGGGTGCTGGAAATACCTGAGCCTTCCACAAGGGCTGCCTTCCTGGCAGACAGGCCTGTTCCACTGCTCTGAATGGGCAGTGGGGCAGGCTGGGGGGCAGCTGGGACAGTTCTGGGCATCATGCAGCTCCCAGGGGACAGAGTTGTGTTGGACCATTAGCCCACAGGTAGGGGTCAAAATCAGGCCCAATGAGGGGAAACAAGGTCACACACCTCCCTGAGATGGCCAGACAGGGCCATGGGGATGGGATGGGCTGAGGATGGGACAGGATGGCAGCCTGAAAGTTGTGTCTTGGAATGGATGTGCCTTGCCCAGGTGCAAGCACAGCTGTGATGTAACTGCAGATCAGGCAAGGGCCCAGAATGAGAGCTGCAGCTTAAAATCACCTCCCAAGAGAATGAAGGGGCAGCCCTCCCTGAGGCCTTCCATCATAGCTGCCTGGCAGCCTCTCCCTAAGGGTACCAGCTGTACTACCTTGGCCATAAGCCCAGTCCTCCAAACCCCGGGGTGCAGTGAGGATCTATTCAGGGCCTTGATTGTAATTTTCAAGGAAAATATTTCCTATAACTATTACATTGTTGCCTTGCATTTTAGAAGCATGTATAAGAAGCATGCAAGAGATATTTTAAATATACTGACCAAGTCTGCTTTTATTTACCATTTTGTTCATTTGCCATTTTTAGTAATGATATGTAATTTTTATTTTTTTATTTATTTTCTTTTTTTTTTTTTTCTTTTCAGATGTCTAGAAAAAATTGCATTGAAAAGTGTTGTTCATGATCTTGGAATATGTAAATTCTGTTCAAAATTTTCAGATACAGTCAATGGAAACTTTTTTTCTGTGGAAGAAGGTAAGTTGGTTTTGGACGGTTTCTTTTTATCTAGTACTCAGTGGCTACTGTTCCTAATGTAGCAAAAAAATATGTAGTTTTGTTTTCTGTGACTTACGGATGCATAAAAATTATATGTTTCTTAAGTATATGTTTGTTAAGTTTTACATAGTTTTGCGTCATTACCATTGTCCTAAACTCAAAACAGTGTTAAGATCTGGTAAAAATCTTATGATGTATCATTAAACCAAAGCTATGTGTTTAGTTCTGGCCCAAAGACAGCATCCTTTATTGATGCTCTAGCCTGAGCAAGATACAAATCCACTTCACCAAGAAGAAACATAATACATATATGGCTTCTGTTCAAAGACCGTCTATGTTTCTTTGACTTAGGAGCACAATAGGTTCATGTCTTCTCTCAGTCAGACTCATCCCTAAAGCAGCTGTGAACTTTTGAAAGAGTCTGTGCTGTTACACAAGAAGCACTGAAGAGTCTTTTAAGATTTGTCTCTTTGAAGGAACACCGTCTCCTGGGAAAACTCAAAGGTGTCTCTATATTAGATTTAATTTTGTTGAGAAGTGTGCTTTTGAAGTGACTTTTCTGATCATTTCTACATATAGAAATGATCTTACTTTCATTCCATCATGAAGCTGTTTCACCCCTTTAAGTATAAATGAAACTAAACGTGAAGATGCTCTCCAGGAGCACAGTGAATGTGCTCTGACTGCTGGTTAGTATAACTTTCAAGGAACCAAAGTGGAGTTAGTCCAAGTAAAATTTCCTTGTTTCTCAATATGAACTGTTTCTACTTCATAAAAAATCATGCTTCTTTTTTCTATGTACTACTTCTAATGCAGACATAGACTTACACTGTTCTTGGGTCCTGGGAATATGGTTCTCCTCAGATCAGTGTAGAGCACATGCAGCAAACTGAATCAAACTTTTTTTCATGTCACTAGTTTTGCCCTTAGTTTTTAACCATGGTATCACTGTTGAAAAACAAACAAAACAACAGCAAAAATAACAAAAGCAGATCAGATCTGGGAGTTTGCATTTTCCTTTAATAATGTGCTTTTGATAGTTTTAGGATTACTTGTAAATCGTAGCCTGGTTTTAGTACTTTCAGATAAATATATTTTTAGGAGACCAGAGGGAAAGCATCAATTACTGTCAGAGATCTCATCTGCCTAACAATCTAACTTTCTATTCTCCCAGACAGATGTAAACGATCTGAAGTTTTCTTCCATCTTTGACCAGAACTCTTTCCATTTATTTCAAGACAGTTTTTTTTTTCATTGCATAGACTATAGTTTTAACTTTTACCTCTACTTTTCAGAGAAGTGTTTCAGCTACTATGAAACAAATTGTTCATTACAGACACAGATTGTTGCTAGCCAAGTGATGTAGTGTGATGTCGTGTCTGAGATAATAAATCCAGCCTCACTTTGTTGGTATGGCTATATTGCTTTCTGTTCCACAGTTAGTTCAGGCATAGCTTTCTGTTTTCTTTGTTGGGCTTGTTTGCATTTATACTCATGTGTACTAGAGAACTTGAGGAGAGTAATACCGTGTTGCTGTATGCCATCAGAAGTACTTTCCATTTTCATGTCAAATAGTGTAAAAGTTAGGATTATTGTTTACCTAAATGATAAAATGACCTATGTCATACAGCCATAGAATCACTAAGGTTGGAGAAGACCTCCAAGATCATCTGGTCCAAACATCCCCCTACCACCAATGTCACTCACTAAACCATGTCCCTAAGCACGAGGTCCAACCTTTCCTTATACACCCCCAGGGACAGTGACTCCACCTCTCCCTGGGACGCCTGTTTGAATGCCTAACTGCTCTTTCTGAGAATAAATTTCTCCTAATTTCCAACCTAAACCTCCCCTGGAACAACTTGAGGCCATTCCCTCTAGTCCTATTGCTTGTTATCTGTGAGAAGAGGCCGACCCCCAGCTGCACAGAACTTTCTTTCAGGTAGTTGTAGAGAGCAATAAGGTCTCCCCTGAGCCTACTCTTCTGCAGACTAAACAACCCCTGTTGCCTCAGCCGCTCCTCATAGGACTTGTCTTCCAGATCCTGGCTGGCTACGCTATTTCTGATACAAGCCAGGATGCCATTGGCCTTCTTGGCTGCCTGGGCACACTGCCGGCTCACGTTCAGGCAAATATCAACCAGCATCCCCAGATCCTTTTCCTCTGCACAGATTTCCAGCCACTATTCCCCAAGCCTGTAGCATTGCATAGGCTGTTGCAACCAAAGTGCAGGACCTGGCACTTAGCCATGTTGAACCTCATCCCGTTGGCCTCTGACCATCATCCCAACCTGTTCAGGTCCCTCTGCAGGGCCTTCCTACCCTCTGGCAGATTGACACCTCCACCCTGCAAACTTACTGAGGGAACACTCAATTCCCTCATCCAAATCATCAATAAAAATGTTAAAGAGGATGGGCTGCAATACCGACCCCTGGGAAACACTACTCATGACTGGTCACCAGCTGGGTTTAATTCCATTTACCACCACCCTCTGGGCCCAGCTTTCCTGCCAGTTTTTAACCCAAAAAAAGAGTGTATGTGTCCAAGCCACGGGCTGCCAGACTCTCCAGGAGAATACTGTGGGAGACCATGTCAAAGGCCTTGCTGAAGTCTAGGTAGACTATATCAGCAGGCTTTCTCTCCTCCACTAGGCGGGTCACCCGGTCATAGAAGTAGATGAGGTTAGTTAGGCACGACTTGCCTTTCATGAACCTGTGCTGACTGGGCCTGATCCCCAGGTTGTCCCACTGTGGTGGTTTTACCCATCTGGGCATCTGTACTCCACCACAACCACTCTCTCACTCCCCCTCCTTCTCAGAAGAGGGGAAGAAGTAAAGGCAAGAAACAACTCATGGGATGAGATAAGGATAATTTAATTAAAGGAAAAAATAATTATTAAGGAAAAATTATTATTAATTAAACGGTTTAACTACAGAGAAAAATGTGAAAGGTGAAAAGGGAGGGAAAAAAACACACAAACAAAAGCAAACAAACAACAACAAAAACTAAAAGCAAAGGCTTTGTGGAAGTGCAGAGGAAAGAAATTACTCTCTACTTCCCACAAATGAGTGATGCTCGACCACGTCCTTGAAACAGGGCCTCAATGCACGTAGCTGTTTTGAAAAACATGATTTTGCAATGAGAGCCCAACCCTCCCCTCTTCTTCCTTTTTCCACCTTTTATTTCTGAGTGTGACATCATATGGTATGGAATATCCTTTTGGTTGGTTTAGGTCAGCTGCTGTGGTGATACTCCCTTATCACTTTTTGCCCACCCCCAGCCTGGTGATTCTGAGAGGGTTAGAGAGAGTCCTGATGCCATACCAGCACTACTCAGCAGCAGACACAACACTGGTGTGATACCAGTGCTGTTCTAGCTACAAGTGCAGAGTACAGCACTGTATGGGCTGCTGCAGGGAAAGTTAACATCCCAGCCAGACCCACACCCACACATGCTGTGTGATTGCATTCAAGATGACACGTTCCATCACCTTTCTTGGCATTGAAATCAAGCTAACAGGCCTGTAGTTCCCCAGGTCATACTTACAACCCTTCTTATAGACAGGTGTCACAGTAGCAAGTCTCCCGTCATCCAGGACCTCTCCAGATGACCATGATCACAGATAGATGATAGAAAGCGGCTCAGCAATCACATCTGACAACTCCTTCAGGCCCCATGGACTTGTGACAGTCCAGGTGGAGCAGCAGGTCTTTAACTATTTCCACCTGAACTGTGGGAGGTTTCTTCTGCTCCCCATCCAGGTCTTCTGCTCCCCAGACTTCCAGGTTGGGAGGCTGAGTACCCTGAGGATAAGTGGTCTGACTAGTAAAGACAGATGTAAAGGCACTGTGGCCAGGCTGATTTTGTGCTGGGCTTTAGTATTCCTGTTTTTCTCTCTGCATAAGCTGGCATTTTCCTTGTACTCTCCTTGAGTTGTCTGTCCCTTCTTCCACTGGACATAAACTTTCTTTTTCTCACAGAGACTTAACAGAAGTTCCCTGTTCAGACACACTGATCTTCTTCCTTGCTGGTTCATCTTACGGCATGTGGGGACAGCTTATTCCTGCCCCTTTAAGACCTCCTTCTTGAGGAGCATCTGTCTCTTCATCCTGGTTTGGTCTATAGCAGACCCCCACCAGGATGTCCACCTTGTTAGCCAACCCCCTGATCCTTATTATTCCCAACCCTAAGCTCAACAACATCAAAACACTCTCTAATATGGAGAGCCACACCACTGACCCATTTTTGTTGCTTGTCCCTTCCAAGTAATTTATCGCCATTCATTTCAGTACTCCAGTTGTGGGACCGGTCCCACCATGTTTCAGTGATGGCAACTAGGTCATAACTGCCTGCTGCACAATGGCTTCCAGCTCCTCATGTTTGTTGCCCATGCTGCATGCGTTAATGTAGATGCACTTCAGTTGTGCCATTGCCCTCACCCTCAAGCCTTGCATCGCTCCCCCAGGCTCATCTCTGTCAAGCCTCATTTCATCCTCCATTCCCCTTTGTACCTAGTTTAAAGCCTTCTCAATGAGCCCTTCCAGCTCCTGGGCTAGAATCCATTTACCTCTTTGAGATAGGTGGAACCCATCTTCAGCCATCAGGCCAGGTGCTGAGTAAACCTCCCCATGGTCAACCTCCCCACCCAATTTTAGGTTTACCTAAATGATAAAATGCCACCACCTATGTCCTTTGCAACTAACAGTAATAATGTCCACAGTGTGCTGACTCCTGTGGTGACATATATTATAGAAATATGCAAAATAAATACCTGAAATGCTGAATGAATAGATTTCAGTTGACAACGATTACAAGATAAATACAGGAAGAAAAAAAACACACTACTTACATGAAAGTACTTTGATCAAACTGTTCATACATGTGACTGCATGACTATATGACTATATAAAATTAATTTCCAAAGTCCCTAATTAAACCTAGATCTAATTTACTTATCCAACTTTGAACTTTTTTTTTTTTTTAATGTACCATTGATTTGAGAATTCTTGGCTAGTAAACCTAAAATGAATATAACAGTGAAGATAGATCACTGCATCTATTTCTGACTAAATATGTGTGAGTTTCATTGACAGAAGTAGAAGTATTCATTTCTCTTCAATGAATATGACAGATTTGCCTATTTTTTTTTATTATATTGCTTACAGAATTGTGCATGGAACCTTAATTCTCATTATAGGAAATGAATGGCATTGCTAGTTATTTAAGCCAGAAAGACTTAGGACCTGGCACAGATGATGCTAATGTGAACAACGCCAGAAAGCATTACTTAAGTAACAAATAGCCGTCTCTGCCGGCTGGCAGACTTACATTTTTTCATTGTCTTACACCAGTGACAGAACCTTTCAAAGAGGCAAGACTTGGATTTTTTTAGTGATATGTGCTGCACATTTTCATGGATAACTTAAAAGATGCTGAAAAAAAGCAAAACCAAAAACAAACAAATAAACCCACACCAAACCTCTATGTAATTAGATATCAATTATATTAGACTGGAATACTGATGTAAAAGGATAAGCACAGAAAGTAACAACATTTAATTTTAAGACAGAGTTTTGTGTTATTAGTCTGTGACCAAGACTTGGCTTACTGAAAGGAAAAGTACATAAAAGGCTTAATATTAGCTGCTACAGTGTATTCATTCCTATTATCATATTTCACTATGTAGTTCTTGACTACCATAGTCAGCTTAGAGGTGTGATTGCCCTATTTAAAAAATAATTAGGTTTATTTTGTCTTCTACATATTTTTACTGTTCACAACAGTGTAAACAATTACTTTCATAATACAGCACAGAGAAATAGCTATTTTCAGTGATGACCTCTAAACAATTTTTGTGATCTATACAATGCTTTCCAGTTCTTTTTGCTAGTTTGATACAAGTCTTTATTACTAGAGCAACTGGTTGTGTTGCTATTAATTATGAATTATATAAAACTGTGTGTAGAGAGGTAGCTTAGGTAAAAAGCTGAAAGGACTGTGAAAGAGTTCTGAGTTTGTCTAGAATTTTGCTTAACATCAATTGGTCAAGTAGAATTTTTTGGTTAGTATTAACTATTGATATTCAACTCATCTTAATGTTTCTTTATATTTTAAATTGTTCTAGACTTGAAAATGATAAAACTTCCACTTTTTAATGAATATAGTTGACAGCTTATTTTTCTGTAGCTATTCAGAAAGTTCACCAACACATCCAAAATAACCTTATAGTGTCTTATTTAGGAATTAGAAAATTCCTTATTGGAAATCTTGTTTTGAGATGATAGCCTAAATCAAGTTCTCTACTCTACTCTGCTCTACTCTACTCTACTCTACTCTAATCTACTCTACTCTACTCTACACTCTTCATGTCACTCCCTTCTAGTATCATCTCTAAAGATCTCCTGTGTGCTTCACAAGAAATAGTATTTTTAGTATGATAAATCATTTCACATTCAGGAAATAAGGCATCCATCTAAACTAATAATAAATTGTTTCTTCAGTATATTCCTCAATGGCTTATCCTAACTTATTATTAGTATAATAATATATTAGTATAAATAATTCTAAATAATAATTACTATAATTATTATATATGTAAATATATATACACACACATATATACTAATATACATATTAGTATAATTAAATAAATATTAGTATAAATACGTATAAATAATATATATATATTATAATATATAAGTATAAAAAATAACCACAGCTGTGTCTGTGGTTATTTTTTTTTTGTAGTTTTTCTCTCTTATGATTATTATTAATTTATTTTGCTAATTACTTGTTTTTGAAGAGGGAAACATTATAGTCATAGAGTGGTGCACTTCACTAACGGTAAGGTTTACGTTTCAGTACCTAAGCAGCATGTTTCAGATTATTCGTTACTCAGACTGAAAGGAAAAAGGAAATATCATTTTATCTGATTTTGGAGAAGTACCAAATAGTAATTTTTTGCTTTTCATTTTAAATTTGTGGGATTTTTGAAGATTTCGGGACTCGGTCTGACACCAGAACTCTTGCTACTGATAGCAAACAAAACTGCATCTGCAAGGTCTTGTACTATTGCTATTTCTGCAGCAGATCTTTTAAAAATGGTATACTCTTCTGATTTGTCCTGCAAACGGGTGTAAGCATAGACTCACTTATGATTTGTTTCATTGAGAAGTATGCCTGATTTTCTAAGGTTAATAGCTGATATCCAAGGATGACCCAATTTTGGAGGTGTTTTTAATGATATTCTGAACTTTCTCAAGATGAAATGGCTTAGCATTGGGCAGAGGCAGATAACACATTTTTAGAAGTGTTGAACTTTTCCCTTTGTTGGCTAAGAAGCTATTTTTTAAATCATATTAGCAAAAACTAAAACATCTTGTTTTCCTCTTCCAGAAAAGGCCATAACAATGTTTGTACATAGAGATAGCTGAACTATTTTAAAATGAGTCCCCATTGGATAATGGGGACAAGTTAACTATGGAGATTTGTGTCTGTTAATTTGTCCTTGCCTGCAAATTAGGAACAAAGGAGAAAAAAAAAATCTTTCCAGATTTTAGTGGACAAGAAAATATATATTTCAATTTGTCACTTTAGAAATAAATCACAGAATTAAAATCTAAATATAATTTGTGTTTAACTTAGCAAAGGTTATTTTTATATTTTCATCTTGGATATTGAGCTATAAAACCAGGATCATGTGAAGAGTTCCATAAAATAGAATAGAATATATCTTTCACAATAAATTAGAAAATAACTTCATAGGAAACTTGAGAAAGTTTAATTGTTGTTGAAAAAAATTTTCCAAATGAAAATGAACATGATCTCCACATAATAAGAAAAAGTAAGTGTGAAAATGTTTGTGAAAAAGGTTCAGATAGTTCAAAAGGTTCTCTTCCATACAGATGAAAGAGACCATGAGGTATCAGCTACGTTTTGTTTAGACAAACCCTGTCTAAATCTTTTTTCTGAAAAATGCTATTTATCCTGTATTTATTTTATTTTTTATTTTATTATTTATTTATTTATTTATTTATTTATTTATTACTATTGATTTTTTGACATGGAGATAAGGAAGAAAAGAGGGGAAAAAAGGTGTTTTGTTAAACTCCAATGACAGAGATTCATCAAAGTGACATTCCCTAGTTGTTAAGCAGGTATGAAAACAAAAAGGAATTATGACAACTTTATGCTTCCATTTCAGTAAAAGAACCTTCTAAAGAAGCATCTTTCACCTTCTAAAACCTGATCATTAAAGAAAACTTCATTTATCAAACAGAAAATTTGAACTATAGAATCGAAGCAACAACAGCAACAGATTCTATTGCAGTTCAAACTCTTGTACTGTGGACTTTCAACTATTGGATAATGATGTAGTTATTTTTTATAGCTCTTCTGTGTATTTTTTAGATCTATGAACACATGGTCATATTTGTTTTAGCTCATACACTTTTTCAGCTGTAGTTATAGAAACCCAAATATCACCACAAAACCATAGAAATACATAATGATATAACTTCTTTTGATCAAAATCTCAAAACTTCCAATTTACAATAGCAAATTTTGTTTCTGTCTTTATGTTTGGTGTGTATGTCTGGATTATAAGAAATCTTTGTGATTTTTGAATTTTTGGTTCTTATTATTTAAAGCCCATAGTTCTCATAGACCCCTAAACAAATTACTTAAGAAATCATAAATAATAAACACATCTTTTAAAGTATCAAAGAAAATATAGTTATTTGGAATTCAAACATATTCTTGAAATCAAATTAAATGTTAATGTACTTGAGTTTTGTAGCTTGCATTTTTTTCCAATTATTTAAAAATATGGGTATTCTTATGAAACTATACAATAACAAGACTGTAGCAATCCATTTAGAATTTATAAATATTTATAATATTTTAAAATGAGCCTTTAGTCAGGGTTACTTTCCTGTTTATAAAATTTCAGCCCATAGTGATGTATAAGAAAAGGTGGGTTTTTTTTGTTTGTTTGTTTTTCATATTTTTTTGGAAGAAATTATCACATTGGAAAGTGTTTTTTTTTTTTTTGTTTTTGTTTTTGTTTTTGTTTTGTTTTTCCTTCTTTTTATTGTCAATATTTATTTCATTTTATTAATGATTCTGAATAAAAGCATAATTTCTCATTTTGAATTATGATTGAACCGGTTCAGTAATTTATGTTGCTACTTTTTTTTTTTTTTTTTCCAGTGACAAAGATATTAAAAGTATTTCTAGGGGGGATTAAAATACTATAAAACCCAAAAGAGTGCTATCTTCCCATCTATGCAAGACAAAATGTGCTATAATGTAACTGAAAACCTCAATCCTTAAGTGGAGAGACAGGTATAAACTTTCTTCACAGTAATGAAGTGGAGCACTTGCGTAAATCTGCAAGATCATAGCCAAAAATGTTTGCTTTTGACTTCTGGAAGTAAATTTGGCTATTACAGAGTTAGGAACCCACATAACAGAGAAAAACTTCTATGTTATTGTCAGAGAGGAAAAATAAATAAGCACTAAATGGAAACTTCTCAGTTTTGACATTGCTAGTGGATATGTCAGCAAAACTGCAGGCCTATGACAACAGATTGATGACATCATTGACAGGAAGGAATCAATTCACTAGAAACCTGACATTTGTTAAACGACTGGAAGAGACAACAGAACGACAGATGGAGGACACCTTCAGTGTCATTAACTAAATTCTGAGTGGACCAAATGCTGTCATTGACAGTTCTTGTTTTTATGCTCTTTTATTAAAAAGAATTTCTAAACATCTTTCAGATGTTTGGAAATCAAACGTTTTCCAAATATTCCATATTTGTTTGCCCTCAGAAATTGTCAGACCAGGGTGACCCGGACAATACTATTTAGGGAATCTGAATTTATAATCAGGTTTATAAATTGCTGCATATTCAACATATCCAACCATGATACTATAAGTTTACTTGAAACAATATTTAATTGCAATTGTATATGGAAAAAATGTAATAACCTCTTGAATAATGTATCTTCCTTTTAAAATGAAGCAGATTAAGCTTCAGTGGACCTTTACAGTTGTGAAGGGAAATACTAAGTAGGAAAGAGTGACTTTATATATTTTTTCTTACTACTAATTATATGTCAGGATTGATATATATATATATATATATATATATTTTATATATATAAATATATATTTTATATATATATATATATATATTCATATATTCACATGCTGTGTCAGTTCTAGTGCCACAGGAACTCCCTCTGATTTGACTGTTAGAAAAACCAAGAATCTCTTAGTATGAATAGTGAGGAAAGTGGCATGAAATGAAATCGGACAGCAGAAAAAAAAAAAAAAAGTTAAAACATTTAAGAAAAGCAATTTCACATTCTTCTGTGTTTCTTACCTGCAAATATAGGCAGAAGAAGATGGATCATAGGATAAATTCTACTTTATCTCCTTTGTTTACATTTAAATTCTAATAATAATAATAATAATAATAATAATGCCTGGAAATAGAGAGAAGTAATCCTTTTCAAATATAATTGTGATTATGCTGAAACAAAAAACGGGGAAGAAGGCACTGAAACAAACAGCAAAAACAGAGAAAGGGAATATCGTGTGCAATATCTAACTAAGGAAAGGTTTCTGATTTTATATCAACACAACTGAAAATGTAAGCATAGAAATAACTACAAATTTAATCAACGTCACAGAAATAAAACCTGAGAGATTTCAATCCTAGGCTTACAGATACAACTAAAGAAGCAAGTTAGGAAGAGCAAACTTGTTCACATTATTGTGAACAGTTCATTGCAGATAGTTTCATTAGTAAGAGAAAAAAAAAAAAAAAAAAGTAACATTCTCAAGATGTACCTATTCTCTTTGAACAAGAAATTCAAATTGTCTCACAAAAAAATAATATAAATAAATAAATAAAAATACTAGGAGTTTTTTGCGCCCAAAGAGCTAAATATCAAAAGTACAGATGAAAAATTCCCATCTGCACTTTGCTAAAAACAAATTATTAACGTTAAAAAATCAAGTATTTTGGAATTTTTGGATAGTTCATTCAACTTGTGGGTATACAGTATGTTACAGTCTCCAGTTTCATTATTATTTACAATGTTTTCCATGTCTTCTGCCTTACTTATTGCATGGAATTGATGATGATCAACTGATGATCAATAAGCAGTATTTGAATATGTACTTCCTAGTTTGAATGTGTCTTCCTAGTTCAATGTGTAGCTCTGGATCTTATTTATTATTTCTTTATCAAAGACATTCTAGATAGACATTTCATAGCATTTAACAGCAATGTTGTTTCTGATTGTCTTGAAACATTAATTAATGCATTTTCATAATGGCCATAACATGGAAGATGGTAATGTTATCTTCTTTACATCAAGATCTGAATCACAGATGGATAAGTATCTATAGCATATCTACTTATCTTGGATACTGAAATTGGAACCATAGAACCGAATTTTCCATTGTATCTTGCCTTATAAAATATTTCATAACTTCAAAGCACAGTGCCTACTGAGCAGCTGTTACTGCTTAGTACAGTTGTAAATGAGGCATTCAGAATCTGAGATCAGATGCCCAGAAAAACAGAAAAACAGAAAAGCAAATAACTGATGACTCAGAAAAAATCTGCTGAGTATCCTAGCAATTATGGACAGAACCAGGGAGAGAAACCAGCTCATGAGGACAATTTTTCTTTGTTTTAACCCTGATGGTTTTTGTTTTCTTTTGTTGGGTATTTTTTGTTGTTGTTGGTGTTTTTTTGTTTGTTTGCTTGTTTTTTAATTCTGTGTAATTCCTTTGGGAAGCCTTCTGCCTGAAGCATATAGTCTGTAGACAAAAAATTTCCTTTCTATAAACAGTGATTTATCCCCAAAGAACTGCTTTGTACGCATTCAGATATAAAATTTTGATATAAAGTAATAAAATGCAATTAAAAAAAATCAATTTAAAGTATTGAATTAATTAAATTAGAAGTTGGTTTGGCAGCTTTAATTTCCATTTTACAGATTTGAAGTGAATGTCTGCTTCTATGTATGCAATATTATATGAACAAAATCTGCTGCTTGTTCAGCTCTAAAACATAGAAAAATAATGGACACTTGGCTAAGGAGCTTTAGTGATATTGGATGTTGGAAGAGAAATGATGAGTTCCAGGAATCTTGTATTCTATTCTGGGCTATGAAAAGCAATAACCACAAATTTGGTGCACTAACTCGACCAGTTCTTCCTTATCAAGGAGTCATTATTCATCCCTTCTGTTTCCACCTTACATGCACTGCACTCTTGTTTAAGAATGCTTGAACGGCTGTATGGTGCTTAGTTGCCTATTGGGTTAAACCACAACTAGAACCCATAGACCTCTTTTCACGGGGCTCTCCAGCCTCTCATCCTCTCATGCTGTTATCACGTATCTCCCCAGAAGAAAACCTTAACATGTTTGTTTTCTTTTATTTGTGTTGCAGAGATTAAAAATGAGACTAGTCCTTACGTAGTCCTTTACATAGTCCTTGTTCTCAGTCACCAGCACAATAAAGTGCTTCCTAATATTCTATGTCCAGATGGCAACCTGCTCTGGGTGTCCCCACTTGGTCAGGAGGGTTGGAATAGATGGCCTCCAGAGGTCCCTTCCAATCTCAAACATTCTGCGATTCTGTAATTCTGTGCTTCTAGATTATTATTATTATTTTTTTAATATTTATTTATTTATTTTTTCCCTAGTAAAACTGGCCAGACCTAAACTACAAGAAATTGTAGAAATTATATCACTCTCTCAACCTTCACTAAGTAACAGCCTCAACTTCATCAGGATTTCTGAAATTCTTGGTAAAATGAAAACAAAGCAGAGTTGTTTATTTATTGCTGAAAAAAATGTTTGTATAAATGGCACTGAAGGAACAAAACAATATTCAAATCTACATTTAGATTTTTCCTGAAGGAATTATGATGTAAACATATAGACAATTTTTAAAAAATATATTATTTTTTTGATCATGAAACAGATTTATTTCAAAATCTTCAAAAGTAAGAAATAAGATAAAGATAATCATTAAATAAATAAATAACAAACCCAAAATAATTCACAGGATCACAGAATTGTCTAGGTTGGAAGAGACCTCAAGATCATCGAGTCCAACCTCTGACCTAACACTAACAAGTCCTCCACTGAACCGTATCACTAAGCTGTACATCTAAACGTCTCTTAAAGACCTCCAGGGATGGTGACTCAACCACTTCCCTGGGCAGCCCATTCCAATGCCTCACAACCCTCTCAGTAAAGAAGTACTTCCTAATATCCAACCTAAACCTCCCCTGGCGCAACTTTAGCCCATTCATCCTTGTCCTGTCACCAGGCACATGGGAGAATAGACCAACCTCCACCTCGCTACAGCCTCCTTTAATGTACTTATAAAGAGTGATAAGGTCACCCCTGAGCCTCCTTTTCTCCCGGCTGAACAACCTCAGCTCCCTCAGCTGCTCCTCATAGGACTTTTTCTCCAGACCAGCTTTGTTGCCCTTCTCTGGACTCGCTCAAGCACCTCGATATTCTTCTTGTAGCGAGGGGCCCAAAACTGAACACAGTACTAGAGGTGCAGCCTCACCAGAGCTGAGTACAGGGGGACAATCACTTCCCTAGACCTGCTGGCCACACTGCTTCTTATACAAGCCAGGATGCTGTTGGCCTTCTTGGCCACCTGAGCACACTGCTGGCTCATATTCAGCTGACTATCAACCAATACTCCCAGGTCCTTCTCTGCCTGGCAGCTTTCCTACCACTCCTCTCCCAGCCTGTAGCTCTGCTTGGGGTTGTTGTGCCCCACGTGCAGGACCCAGCACTTGGCCTTGTTGAACTTCATGCAGTTGACCTCAGCCCATCGGTGCAGCCTATCCAGATCCTCCTGCAGAGCCTTCCTACCCTCGAGCAGATCGACACATGCACCTAACTTGGTGTCATCTGCGAACTTACTGAGGGTCCACTTGATCCTCTCATCAAGATCATTGATAAAGATATTAAACAGGACTGACCCCAGTACTGAGCCCTGGGGAACGCCACTAGTGACAGGCCTCCAACTGGATTTGACTCCATTCACCACAGCTCTTTGGGCCTGGCTATGCAGCTAGTATTTAACCCAATGAAGCTTATGCTAGTCCAAGCCACGAGCAGACAGTTTCCTGAGGAGAATGCTGTGGGAAATGGTGTCAAAAGCCTTGCTGAAGTCAAGGTAGAAAACATCCACAGCCTTTCCCTCATCCACCAAGCGTGTCACTTTGTCATAGAAGGAGATCAAATTCTTTTGTCCTATACTTTCCATTCAATTGCCAGAACAGACAAATTGTCATTACTCTTATTTTTCTATAAAATTACCTCTCCCTCCCCAGGCATGAACTTCTGTTTCCCCAGTTTTGCATCTTCTTATTTCACATAATTTTTACTATGTTCTTCACTTAGGAATTAATATTACCACTCAGTCCTATACTTCATCCTTAAAATTATATACTGATATGTACATATTATAAGTACTTATAATATAGTACTCTTAAAGCTAATTTTTGCGCCATACACAACAAATAATTAATTGCATTCAGAGTCTGAGTGAGTATCATTGTCTCTCAAGTATGCTGTAAGAATTAATATAAACTATTGTTATTAAACTATCCCAAAGACCAAAGGATTGTTGAAAATGCATGGGTATTTTCTCTTAGATTTTCTTTTAGATTTCTCTTAGAATCAGTTCCAAAACAGGATTGAGTATTAATGCTAGAGACACAATTTTCCCTGCTATTATGTTATCTGTTACAAAGAGAAGTTTCATGCTACCTTTAAGTAGCCTTTAAACTCATACTGAGTATGAGGCTAAAGGATTTTCATGACCACCTTTCCCAGAGTGAATTATATAAAGAAGAAAAGATGAAAAGTTACTGAATACAGTCAAAATAACTAGTATATAAAGGCAATTGTTTTGCTGTTTGAATTTGATATTAACAAATATATGACAAAAGAGAGTCACAGCTGAACTAAAGTTTCATAACACGTTATGAAAAGCTACATTTCATGGCTATTCCCCCTGAAAAGTATCAAGGTAAAGATACCTTGAGAGCAATTTCCTATAACTTCCTTTAATGAGAAGCTCGGTGCATATTGAAGAAAGCATAGTTTTCTCCCAAAGAGTTAAGACAGGAATTGTAGCTCTGGTATCAACAGTGAAAAACAAATACAAGAAGAAAAGCATGTCTATTCTTAAAATATTTTTAGATTGCTTTTTGTATTCATCTGTGGTAGCAGCTGCACTTTGTTGTTGTTGTTGTTGTTGTTGTTGTTGTTGTTGTTGTTGTTGTTGTTGTTCTTCTTCTTCTTCTTCTTCTTCTTCTTCTTCTTCTTCTTCTTCTTCTTCTTTCTTCTTCCAGTTAAAACTGCACAAATCACAAATACCCTAAGGTCTGGCTGATACAAAGATGTTGTTCTAGAATACTTAAGTAGCTCTCTATGAAAATTGGGTCTTGTGGCTTAATGTCAGCACTCTGAGTGTTCAGTTTCAGAACTGACAGATATTTTGGTTGGAAAAATCTTTAAAGAAGCAATAAGCTAATGAAATCACACACATATCTAAAGTATAGTGGAAAACAATAATAGAAAAAAAATACCATGAAATCTGCTTTGTATATGCAATTGGTTACTATTTTAAAAGCATGGCTTTTTTATTTGTCATCCAGTGTATGCTGTTGCCTATCCAGTTCTATCCAAAGGATGATTATTAGACCTTACCACTTTAGAGACAGGAAAGGAGAGGATTCCAGTGAATAAAGAGATGATTTAGAGTTGATCTCATCCTAAAGGGTTATTCCAATAGGCTTACTTCAAAGCATGCAGTAATTCCAGACTCGAGCTTTTTCATTCCTGGGAATGATCTCACTAAGAATTTCACAATGCCATTGCTGTCCTTCGGTGATAAAGAAAATCCATGTTCAGAATTAAATGTCAAGTATAAAGTAATTATACTGAAAAGTGCTGTATGAAAATTCTACAGAGTGATACTTTATCTATCTATCTATCTATCTATCTATCTATCTATCTATCTGTAGTGGGTTTACGTGGCAAGGTTTTGGTAGCAGGGGGCCACAGGGGTGGTTTCTGTGAGAAGGATCTAGAAGCTGCCCCATGTTTGGGAAGGGCCCCACTGCTGTCCAGAGCCGAGCCAATGAGCGATGTTGTTGTGCACCTCTGTGAGAGCATATTTAAGACAGGGAAAAAAAACGCTGCACCACGCAGCAGTTGGGAGAGTGAGAGGAGTGAGGAACAGCCTTGCAGGTGCCAAGGTCAGTAAAGAAGGAGGGGGAGAGGTGCTCCAGGCGCCGGAGCAGAAGTCCCCTGTGGCCTGTGGTGAGGACCATGGTGAAGCAGGATGTCCCCCTGTAGCCCATGGAGTACCATGGTGGAGCAGGGTTCCATGCTGCAGCCTGTGGAGGAGACCACGGTAGAGCAGGTGGCCCTGCACCGACGGAGGCTGCCGCCTGTGGAAGACCCCTGCCGGAGCAGATCCCAGGCCAGACCTGTAGCCCGTGGAGAGGAGACCACGCAGGAGCAGGTGACCTGGCAGGAGCTGCTGCCCGTGGGGGAGCCAGGTTGGAGCAGTTTTCTCCTGAGGGATGGATCCTGTGGTACGGACCCATATCTCGAGCAGTTCTGGAAGAGCTGCTGCCTGTGGGAAGCCCACGCTAGATCAGTTCATCAAGGACTGCATCCCGTGGGAGGGACCCCACAGCACAGGGGACGAGAGTGACCGAGAAGGAGTGGCAGAGAAGTGCTATAGACTGACCATAACCCCCACTCCCCCATTCCCCTGTGCCGCTTGGGGGGAGGAGGTGGAAGAGGGTGGATGCGGGGGGAGAAGGTGCTTTTGGTTTCTTTCCTTTGTTTCTCACTTCTCTAGCTTGTTAGTAATAAGCAATAAATCTTACTGTCTCCCTATGCCGAGTCTGTTTTGCCCGTTACAATAATTACTGCATGATCTCCTTGTCCTTATCTCGACCTTTGAGCCCTTTTCATTGTATTTTCTCCCCGTTCCTCTTTGAGGAGGGGGAGTGAGAGAGCGGCTGTGGTGGAGCTCAGCTGCCCACTCGAGCGGAAACACCACAGTCTATCAATCTATCTATCAATCTATCTATCAATCTATCTATCATCTGTCTTAACTACATGTTGCACATTTCATCTCAGATGATTGATTTTAAATAAAATTTAAGGTATAAGTAGCATGGGGAAGAAATTAGCAACAAATTAGATTGCATACATCTCCACAGAGGTTCAAAATGTTCTTGTTTTGGGATGAACATGGATATACGCTTTTCTCTGGGCTAGACTGATTTCAAGACCTGGATAATTTTGTGCTACTCATGTGTATGCCCTGTATTACTATTTTGTGCTTATTAGCTTCTTTCTAACTCTATTCCTAGAATTAGCAATCTATATTCACTTCTCAAAAGTTCATTAGCATTCTTTAACCACAATCTGATAACAGAAATCTACTGTTACCAATCAATCCTGTAGTTCTTTAAGTCAAAGGCCCATATACAACATATTTCTGCTACAGACATTTACTACTTCATGCTACAGAAACTTCTATACATAGTTCCTTTGTATTCTGCATCACAAACGACAGGAGAGATTAAACACTATTTTTTGTTTTGCTAACACATTTTCAACAGAATTTCATTTTAAAATTACTTTTCATAGAAGTTTCAAGGGGAGGGCATTCAGATATGTCATATTGGTTACTATACCTAAATAGGGAAAATAAAACAGCAAATAGAAGAAGCAAACGGTGGTTAGCATGTGACTGTAGAACACCTGCAATAGATAGATGAAGCTGTTCTAATTGTCAACACAATGCAATTTTCTTGAATAAAAGTTCATTTGTGTTTATTTGAGAGCTATAGATTTTTTCTTTAACTTCATTTCCCTAGAGAGTTATCAGAGGTTATTCACTTGCTGAAGTAGTATTACCCTGTCTTGAGCTCTGAATTTCATGATTAGTGTAAAAAGCTGCTTTTTGGCTGCTTCTGCACATTGCTGAAGGAGTTGCTCTCTGCTGATTCACCAGTGTCCACCTCAGCACTTTCAGCCTCCAGGGCAAGCTGTTGGTCTTAATCATAAATTGAATACATGAGGAAGAATAATTAAAGAGCAAACTGTAATTATGAGCAAAATCCAAAGGGACCAAAGTAACATCGAATGTAGGCCTTAGGTTTCCTATTAGTGCATTTAGGATTAACAGTAAACAGTCTTGTTAAACTCTATTAAATAGTTCATTAGATAGTTTTCTGTCAGAACAGGGTAAGAGGCTTGAGTTTTAGAACCATGCTGTTTGTTGAGGCTTTCTTTTTTCTTAGCTATTATTCTGTATGCTTGAATTCATTTCCTTTTCCAGGGGGACATGTTTAAGAAAAGACAGAGAAAAAGAATACTTAGCACATCTTAAAAGGGATGATCACTGATTGTTTTTTGATTGGTTGGTTGGTTGCTTGCTTTTTATCACCATTCCTCCTACACCCTGAACATAATAAGTGATATGGAAAATACTGTATGGTTATACCAACTTGAGAAGCAGTGATATCCCCTTTTGTGTAGTGTGCCTGGCAATTAGGATTTTATTTTTTTTTTCTCTCACAATTATCTGTTTTACTAAACCTTGATCATGTTTGCTGACACAATTTATAGTGAATATCAGTCTAGAAATAATTGCCTCTTTGTAATATCTGATGAGGTTGAGATATATTCTAGGGTGTTTCCTCATACTGTGCCCCACCATAATCTTGTTAGTTGTGGCTGTTGTGTAACAACAAAATTAGGAAGAATGAATCAATGTGCATTTACTGCAGCATAAATATTGTCACTTGTTGCGTTGTGTCTGTCTGGGTTGGAGTCACCTTTCCCTGCAGCAGCCCACACAGTGCTGTGCTCTGCACTCATAGCTGGAACAGCACTGATATCACTCCAGTGTTGTGTCTATTGCTGCATAGTGCTGGCACAGCATCAGGACTCCCTCCAAGCCCCCAGGAGCCAGCAGGCTGGGGATGGGCAAGTGATGGGGAGGGGACATCGCCAGGGCAGCTGACTTAGACCAACCAAAGGGATATTCCATAACACCTGATTTCACACTCAGCAATAAAAAGGGGGGCTCTCGTGGGGGAGGTGGCTGTCCTCCTGAACAACCGCTATGTGTTTTGAGGCCCTGCTTCCCAGCACATGGCCTAATATCTTTTTGATGCGAAGTACAGAATATTTTTTTTTTCCTTCTCTCTGTGCTTCCGCGTGGCCTTATTGTTTCTTTTGTTTCTTTTTCTCCCCATTCCCTTTCCCTTTAACTAAACCTTTCTCATCTCAAACCTCAAGTTCTCTGTGTTGTATTTTCTCCCCCTTCCTCTTCGAGGAGAGGGGGAGTGAGAGAGCTGTTGTGGTGGAGCTCGGCTGCCCACCCAAGTAAAACCACCACACTTGTTAATCCTTGGCTTAACTTCATGAAAATATTTTTGAGGAAAGATTCTTAAAAATATTTTAGGGGTCTATGCTGGAAAGTGCAAAACTCTCTGGTCTTTACTAGTTGTTTAACTTCATATTAAAATTTAACTTAAATCCACTTTAATAATTAAAGGTACTTCATTTGTGTTTAGGTGAGTGCTACACTGTGGCCTTATTAAAGAGTACTAGTAATGGCTACTTCTTGGTGTGGTGAAAGGTTATTGGAGATCCTATAGTTATGGACAAGTCCACAAAGCTAAAGAAATACAGAGCTAGACAAAACTGTTTTTCAGTTTTAACAAACAGAACAAAACCACAGTATTTTACACATAGCACATAATCTCAGATGTGATTTGCAGACCAATGAAAAAAAAAAAAAAGGTGTAAAAAGCAAGTATATAAAAATATTTCCAAGCACATCCTCGAGTGAAGGGCAAAAATGAATTTGACATCAAATTCCTCCCTGCAAATCCTGTTCACTGCCTTACCCTTGAACCACTACCAGGCTGATTACATGGACCTTCAGAACTAAAAGTACAGTGGATAGGTGATATAATACCAGCAAGAGGGGGTAGATACTAGGAAGTATAAGTGTATAACTATTCTAATAGTATTATTAAGTATATTAAATATACTATAACATATTATATATAATAATACATATTATTGATATATTAAAATTAATATTAATTAATAAATTAATATTATTTAATATTAATAATATTACTATATAATATATATATATTATTTATATATTGTGATGTAATATATTAAGTATATCGTCTTTTTCTGTAAAAAATAAATATGGATAATTTTTTGTTCTTTATATTTGATGTATTTTCTCTTTTTGTTCATAACGAGATTTGAGAGTATTACAGTATAACTTTTTTTTTTTGAGGTTTTAAAGCAATGTTTTAAAAAATAAAAAAGTCAAAACATTGTTTAGATGTCTGATTTTTATTGTTTAGCTATTTAAATAAATAAAAGTTAGTGGTCTTTTAAATCTTGTTCTTAATCAAGCTTGGAATCCAAACTCATAGGGTATTATCACATTAGCTTACCTGACATCATCATAACTAAGCAACTGAGGTCATCATACTGGAGAGGTAGGCCCATGAATTTCATGAAGTTCAACAGGGACAAATACAAGGTCCTGTATCTGGGTCAGGCCAATCCCAAACATGAACACAGGTTGGGCGATCACAGAGAAGCTCTATAGAGAAGGAACTGAAGGATATTGGCAGGTGAAAAACTGAGTAAGGTACAGAAATGTGCACTTGCAGCCCAGAAAGCCAATCCCATCCTGGGATGCTTCAAAAGAAGAGTTTGATGTTATGGTGATTTTGTGGGAGGGTGTCAAGAAGATGGGGACAGACCCTTTTTAGTGGTTTCCATTGACAGGACAAGAGGTAATGGACACAGCTGAAACAGGAAGTTCTGGCTGAATATGAGAAAGCATTTCTTTACTGTAAGGGTGACAGAACACTGGAACAGGGTGTCCAGAGATGCTGTGGAGTCTCCTTCTTTGGTGATACTCAAAACCTACCTGGCTGGGATCGTGTGCAATGTGCACTATGTGCACTATGTGACCCTGACTGGCAAAGGGGTTGGACCAGATGGTCTCCAGGGACCCCTTCCAACTTCAACCATTCTGTGATTCTGTGATGCTGTGCGACACGAGGTAACAGCTTTAAACTATAAGGGGATAAATTTAGATAAAAAAATTCTTCACTCAGGGTTTTGAGGCACTCCAACAGGTTGCCCAGAGAAGTTGTCCTGGAAGTGTTCGGATCCAGTTTGGATGGGGCTTTGGACAATCTGATCTAGAGGAAGGTATCCCTGCCAAAGGCACAGGGATTGGAACCACAGTCTTTAAGGTCTACTCACAGCTTTATGATTTAAAGAGTTTTGGAAGTCCTAAGCATTAGAATCATAGATTTTATTCTATGATTCTATCAACTTGGGTAACATTTTAGATTATATTTTAGTCAAGAGATCTGAGCAAATTGTCTAAATAGTCCTTTTTGGTTTTAACATCTCTGAACCCAATAGCTTGTCTTTGTCTTAAATACATCTCCTTCAGCACCTGGCAAATAGGTAATATAATGCTGCTTATATATAATATTTATAAATAAGCAATAGTTAAGTCTTGAGTCTGTTAGAATTTCACTTAGACATCCTGTTTCACAAAGAATTTAAGAAGTATGCAAATGTGCCTCTAGATGAAACTTTACCCCTTCCTGTTGCTGAAACATAATGGTTATCCTGGTTATGCCAGATGCCATGCATTTTTGTTGTCAGGTTGTTTTAAATGTGTGATTTTACAGGGTAGGTTGTGTTTTTGTGTCTTATTTTTACACCCTTAAAGCAGCTTAGTAGCAGCAGTAGTAGTAGTAATAGTAGTTTTAACAGCTTTATCCCATCCAGTGTTCTCTATGCTAGACTTTTTTTTTTTTTAAATCACTTGTTAATGAAACAGTGGATGGACAGTGATTAATGCTAGATGCAGAGACTTAAATACATATGACATGTGGAACTTAATTTCAAAGGCCATGAGCAGCTAGCTTGTTTCATTTTTCTTTTATCAGTTCTGTTGTGTGCAATTATTTGTAAAACTTTATTCAATTCCATGTACTAAGAAAACTAACTTTCTTATGATCCTCCAGAACAACAACAAAAAGTTTATTTTTAGTATATTTTAAAAACTTTAAGTTTGTGTGAATATTTTAGTTATATATTTTGATTAATAGACAGAATTATTTTAAATGTCTACTCTTTCCACTATAAATTAAAAAGTAATGATTCCAACTAAAGTTCATTAAATAATTTCATCCATCTATACCTCATTTAAATATACATACAAGAAATGCAAATATAATCCAACAATTAAGAAAATATAAGTGATCTTAACCGATATAAACGATATTAAACCATATAGGCTGCTACTAAAACTATATGGTGACAGTTTCAAACTGCACGTGGCTTGTCAGAAACTGCTACATTGCAAAGTACATATTGTCTAGATTCCCATGTGTCTTGTACAAGTGTGTGGATCACTTCATAGTCTTATTACGAGAAAGAAATGATTTAAAGAGCTTCCTCACACAAAAATGGTAAGAATAATTGAAACCCCAGTTTAGCCATTATCATTATAAAGTGATTTGGCATTCATTCAGTCTAGTTCATTTACTATACTATCACATTATTCTTTGCAAAAATCCACACTCTGTAAAGTGACATCTTCTAATTGTAGGAGAAAATATACTTAAGGCAGGAAGACATTTGTATCCTTCTCAGTCTTCGTTACATCCATAGCACTATGTATCTTACTTTAAACTTTTATATGTGTTAGCTGTAAATTGTAGTATGTGGAATTTCTCCAAGAAGCGTGAAATCAAGTTCCAGTTTTGCAAGTGAACATTTTTCCCCTTGAGCAGAAAATGCAGTGTAGAAGATGCATGGTCAGCACACCAATAAAATCCTACATTTCTTTTTACAAGCAAGGGAGTTAAAACACAAAATACATACAAAAAAAAAAAAAAGACTGTTAGGAACTGAATAAAATTCTGTGTTCTGTCCTTAAAAGCTTCTTGTTCATGAGTCTTTTAAGTTGATATTTTTTAGAATTTGGGAAAAAATGTCATCTTTGTTTGTCTGCAAAGTGTTGAAGAAATGTTAGACAGCTGGCTGCTCTTGTCAAAAAAACACAGTTGGAACACAGCCTGAGGTTTGGAGGGCAGTAACTCTGATGAAAGCAGCATAAGTTTTATTGGCTAGTTGTACATATCCATAGACCAAAATACTTGGGGCATATTCTCCTCTAACTAACAGTCTAGACAAAGTGAAGTATTTGTGAGGAAGAATTGGGTTTCTTCACATTTTGCAATATAAATGTGAAGAATGATCCACCAAAGCTAAATTTGTATCATACAGTTTGCCTTCTGTAACTTGTCTATAGTTTCAACTGTAGATACAAATTGTATCTTTAGCTGGTCAAGTACTTCTATCCATTTTAACAATTATTTATTTCAATAAAGTTATAATATTGAATTAATCATTGAACAACCACAATAATAAAGGAGTCCCTGAGTCTTAGAAATTCTATCTAAATGAGAAAGACAAAATGAATGCTGTTATCTCCCATTTATGTGTAGGGAACTGAAGCACAGAACAATTAGTTTTCAAATGCTTTGCAATGGGAATTTCTGCATACTGCAGTGGTATACAAAGCATGAATACTGTAGCTAGCTCTGAACAAGGTACATGTTCTATACATGTACCATACACATCTATCTACATATCTAGGTACATATCTAGAACTGGAACTAGCATAGATTTATCATGAATGAAGAAGTGCTAGAATAGAATGTACTAAAGCATTATGATGCTTTTCTCAGATGAGAAATAAAGGGCAAAAATGTAGCATTGCATTTAGACCAGTAGAATTGGTTAGAGTTACCCTAAAATATGAGCTAGTAGCCTTGCATATTGACATGTACACACAGAGGTTGCCTAGCCATGTAAACTACATGTATGCCAGTTAAGCATACTCAGTGGACATCAAGCACCAATAACTGAACCTAAATCTCAGATATCCATTTCAACAACACCATATTCTTTTCATGTTACTTCTGAGTTGCCAGATTGCAATACTTCTATATACTTCTATTCCTCCTGCATTTTGTTAAAAGGAAAAAAAAAAAAAAAAGGCCTAAAATCCTAAAACGACTATCTTTCAAATTCTGATGAGAAAAAAGATTAGTTACCAGTTTCCAACTTCAGAAGATATTCAAGGATACAAATTTAACTGACAGAGAAGCATATATAGTCAAAATTTTGACCAAATAGTCAAAATTTAATACATAGCTTTGGCCTTCATGTTTTATTTATTTATTTATTTATTTATTTATTTATTTTTTTAATTTTATTTGTTTGTTTCTTTGTTTTAGACAGCTCCCTCTTCTGAGAGATTTTCTTACTTTTTTTTTTTTTGTTTGAAACAATTCTGTTAACGGATTTTTGGTCATTTTATGACACATTGGACCACAAATATATGGGGGGAAAAAAACAGACAAATTCCAAAGTATCTTTCCAGTCTGGTCCTGACTGATCATATTTCTCACACAACAAGGTAAAGATAAACATTCTTTCATAAACACAGAGTGAAATATTCCTTCCATTTCAGATTCAATCTATTCCTACCATTCCTTCTAAGCTGTTGACTGTAGCAAGGCCCATATAAACTAAGTTATATGAAACTCAAGTTTGTCCCACAGTTGTAACTGCTGTAGTTGATCATCACAGCTCTGCCTGTGTATACACCCATGCATGAGTCATTAACTCCTTGGGTGGGCCAGGAACTGCCTGTCTACTGTCTAGTTCTCTTCGTAAGTGAGAGAATGAACTGATTTGAAACAACAGAAGGACACGAAACCTACACAGATGATGATGATTATTATTATTAATAGTAATAATTTTTTTCCTCAATGTCTGTTAATCTTATGCTGGGGGGATAATGAGGCTGTTCCAGCAATTTCTCAGGTGTTTTTTCCTGCTTTGTCAATCAAATGGTGTACTGAGTCTGGCCGGGATGTTAACTTTCCTTGCAGCAGCCCATACAGTGCTATGCTCTGCACTTGTAGCTAGAACAGCAGTGTTATCACACCAGTGTTGTGTCTACTGGTGAGCAGTGCTGGCACAGCATCAGGCCTCTCTCTAACCCTCCTAGGGGGTGGGTGAAAAATGAGAAGAGAAACATCACCAGGGCAGATGACCTAAACCAACCAAAGGGATATTCCATACCATATGATGTCACACTCAGCAATAAAAGGTGGAAACAGGAAGAAAAGGGGAGGGGTGGGCTCTCGTGAAAACGTCGGTCCTTCTCCCAAACACCGGCTACGTGTGTTGAGGCCCTGCTTCAGGGACATGGTCAAGCATCGCTCATTTGTGGGAAATAGAAAGTAATTTCTTTCCTGTGCACTTCCACATAGCCTTTACTTGTTTTGTTTGTTTGTTTATTTTTTCATTTTTTTCCCTTTCCCCCTCCCTTTTCCCCTTTCCCTTTTTTCCCCTTTAGTTAAATTTAGTTAATAATAATCTCTCTAGATATAATCTTTCCTTAATAATAATTATTTCCCTTTAATTAATTTATCCTTATCTCAACCGTGAGTTTACTTCTTCCCCTCCTCATCTAAGGAGGGGGAGTGAGAGAGCGGTTGTGGTGTTTAGCTGCGTAGCATGGTAAAACCACCACAAGTGGTTCATAGTTTGGGTGCTGTAAGTAGTAGAAACTATTCCTGCAAATGCAGAGGTTGTCATGTAGGACAGTGCTTTCAATATAATTTAAATAGTTAGGCGACGACAAAAATTTTATTCTAGTTTATGTTTGTTTATTTTAACACTCATTCTGTTCAAATGCTGTTAACTCCTCTAATGTTGTTGCACAGCATTGATAAGGAAGCATTGTGGTGGTTTTACCGTGCTGGGCAGCTAAACCCCACAACCGCTCTCTCACTCCCCCTCCTTTAGATAAGGAGGGGGAGAAGTAAAGCAAAGAACAACTCACGGGTTGAGATAAGGATAATTTAATTAAAGGGAATAATTATAATAATTAAATAAAGACTACCATGAACTAAACAATTTAACTAAGGGGAAATAAAGGGAAAGGGGAAAAAGGGAGGAAAACAAACAAACAAAATAAATGAAAGCTATATGGAAGTGCAGAGGAAAGAAATTACTCTCTACTTCCCACAAATGAGCGATGATTGACCACGTCCTTGAAGCAAGGCCTCAACGCACGCAGCTGGTGTTCGAGAGGACAGACATCTTCTCAACGAGAGCCCACCCCTCCCCTCTTCTTCCTGTTTCCACCTTTTATTGCTGAGTGTGACACCACATGGTATGGAATATCCCTTTGATTGGTTTAGGTCAGCTGCCCTAGTGATGTTTCTCTCCTCACTTTTTTGCCCACCCCCTAGGAGGGTTAGAGAAAGGCCCAATGCTGTGCCACTGCTGCTCAGCAGTAGACACAACACTGGTGTGATAACACTGCTGTTCCAGCTACAAGTACAGAGTACGGCACTGTATGGGCTGCTGCCGGGAAAGTTAACATTCCAGCCAGACCCAGTACAAGCATGAACACCTACAACTCATCCTACCTAAAACTCTTATTTCTTCAGTTGCATGCACTTTTTCACAATTAAGTATTAGCTGCATATTCTCTCCAAAGCTGATTCAAATTTACCAGCATCTAATCTATTTCTATTGTTCTAAGTACAAAAGAATAACATAAAAACTCACAGATTTAGGAATTTAAAGGGCACAACCAGAGCACTGTGAATTGATTACTTTACAATAATATGAAATACTTATTGTTCACTGTAGCTTTTTAAAACATGCATAGTACCATAAAGGACTTTTCTATCACTTATGTGATAGAAAAGTAACAGGTAGAATTTTTCTCAGGGTATGAAGGAGTAAGGTTTAAGCTTTATTAGTGACTGTTACACAGAAGTCTCCATTTGCCTATAAACATACAAGAACAAGATCATTCTTTATAAACTGATTTTTAAGGTTTAGAATGTAATAAGATCACACAAGGTCAGATTGTTATCCTCGTACTCACTGTTCTGAAAAGGAATTAACGGCACTGCTTACAGAGTAAATGCTCTCTAATGTGATCATGTACAGGGCTCACAACCTGATCTGTGAATGTTAGCATCATATTAAATAATCAATTCTGTAGCATTTAACATGCTACATGACTTTGAGATTTTCTAAGATTTTCCAAGAAATGAAAGTTAAATCAACCCTAAAAAAAAAAAAAAATAATAATACAAAACAAAACGAATAAAAGAAGCAAAAGAAAACTCCAGAGAATCTGGAATAATACCAAATCAAAAACAATATTCAATGGCAATAAGGAGGTGACATAAAATGTGCAAAAATTCAGTAATAAAATTAGGAGCAGAGTAAGAAACGAACACATAATACAGCCAAGGACAGAATAACTTTTATTCTGATGGTGACATTGGTTATGAACATAAATGACATTACATTTTGAGGGAGTACATATTACACAATTTGTAGAAATCTTATTGTATAAATGTATGTTCTGCTTATGTACTATTTACTTCTTTGTAATTGTGCTCATCGATGCAATATTATTTGTTCTTACTGGAATGAATAGGCACTCTGTTTCTTGATGCAATAAGTGTTATCAAAAGTTTGATGGCTATTGTTTTTAAGCCAAATATCTTTTCAAATACTACTGCTCTCTGTCACTGTGAAGAAAAAAAAAAAAAAGACAACTTGAAACATAGTGAAGAGGGGAATATTATCTTCTTTAAAAAGTCAATATGTAAAAAATATAAAATATTTCAATTTCTTATTAAGAATAGCTGATTTCTATTTATTTATTTGTGTGTTTTTTTTTTTTTCCCCATTTGGAGGCTTTTTTATCTATTTATTTATTTTCCCTTACTGTTAAGTGAGGAAGAGGTCAATTCAGAGGGATCAATATCCTATTTGTTTCTGACATGAAAGGAAGAATGAATCAAGACCCTGGGTAAGACAGAGCAGGATTCCTCTGAACCAAGAATCACCATGTAATTTAGGAAAACAGAACTGTTCATTGCACACCACCTTCTACTCATTCATAGTGTGTTTCTAAGAAAGAAATCAATTTAAATCACATGAACATGTATTTTTGGATACTTTTCAGATAGTGAGGGAGTCATAGAAAAGCATAAATACTTGGAGAAAAGTTTATTTTCCACAAAAAAAAAAAAAAAAAAAAAAAGTTATTAGTTATTGCTGCAATTTCATGTTAGAAATGTATCATGAATTATTACTGGCTTAAACTGTACAACTCGAATGTTTTCTTTAAATTGCCTATTCAAGTTGCTGCGTACTATATTCTACACTCAACTTTCAATATGTTTCAGTACACACTGAATCGCTGCATGCAATTCTTCTAAGATGTATTAGTGATGCATTCTACCAAAGCTTTTAACCTTCTGTGAGAGTTGAAGTACTTATGATTATTCAAGGTTTCTATGAGTTAGGTTTCCAGTGGCAAATATTATAGTTCTGTATATAAACATCTTTTGAATTAACAATGGAACAGATCAAAACAAATAATCAATCAAACAACAACAAAGAAAAGTCTAGCATGGCTCTCTACCATGTCTACATGCTCTGTGCTACATTCTTGATGATCAAAATCAGTAGAAAAACTTAAGTATCTCCATGAAATAATGAATCAGAACCTTGGACATTATAAGACTTACCCATTAAAGGGTAAGATTTTAGGAATTTGGTTACAGTCATTTTCAAATGTAAGTACATCATTTATTGAAAATAGTACATTAGATGAAATCATTACTGAAATATTACTAGGATTGAAATGGGATTTATGTAACAGTATATCTTATATGGTGTAAACATTGACAGCAGCTGGCAGCATGAATTAACACTTCCAACATCTTAAAACAAAATAAAAAGAGAAGATAATACTGTTAAGATCTATAGGTTTATATAGGTTTAAAGATGTCACTGGCAATGATTTTATTATTTTATTTTATTTTATTTTATTTTATTTTATTTTATTTTATTTTATTTTATTTTATTTTATTTTATTTTATTTTATTTTATTTTATTTTATTTTATTTTACTTTGAGTAGACAACATTTTCTTATAAGCATGAATGATCTGAGTATAGCAATATCAGAGTAGGATATCCTTGTCAAGGTCTTCCCACAGTGTTCCCTGATCAGATTACACTTCTCCAGCATTAACCAGCAGGTGTGCTGTGATTCAGTTTCTTCTCTTTTTCTCTGTATGACTTGTACATACTGAAACTTAATAGTGTCAGTATCAGATCATATTATTCTGTTACTCATTTCTGTAACTACTTGCCTGAAAAGCATGGAATTATTTCTCTCCACAGTTCCCACCTTTTTTTTTTTCCTTTATTTTCCAAGCTCATCAAGTAATTTAAGTAATCCCAGGCTTTCTTAATGGAAAATAAACCAATAAGGCAAACAAAAACCAAATGAACACACTGACCACTTTCCATCTTTCAATTTAAAGGAAAGGATAATTTTTTATCCTTTTTTTTTTTTTTCTTTTTTTTTTTTTCTTCCCCCCCCCCCCCATACTTTGAAGTGTTGAAGTGCAGGAATCACTTTCAGATCAGAATTCTAGCCTCACAGGGACTTATAATTAAGGTTGCAGATAGCTGTGTCTATGAAGGCAATAACATTTCAAACAGTTCCTCTCACATCACTTACTGTCTGGTATAAGATTATTTCTGTATTGTATTCTGAGTCCATTTTTAAGGAAACTTTACTTTCTTTTTTTCAATATTTGGCTAAATCTATGTTAAATCTGTACTGTAAATCCAGCTACTTATTTCAGCTTTATTATCTGCAGATGCTTTATTTCCAGAGAGACAGAATAAATATCAGGTAAGTACTCAGGTATGCTTCTGGATGAAATTATTAAAAAAAAAAAAAAATTAATAATCAAAACAATTTTACTTGGACCTCCCCACCCTCACCCCCCTGCACACACACACACAAATACACACAAGCATATTTATGTATTTTGAAATAAGCCATAATAACAATCAGAAATATGTTTAGTTATATGGAGATAATTACAAGTACAGACAGATTTGGATAAATATTATTAAAGCCAATATGCAATGTAACATGCAAAGTAAGGTGCGTAGATGATTTCATACTAAAATACTGCTATTTTTTTTTTTCTTCTATTCTGTTTTCTTCTTCATTTATGATTATTTTTTTCTCTAGACCACTGCTTATTGTTGGACACCCTACTGCTATGCAACATTTTCTTTGCAGCTATCGCATTGTAAGCAATTGTTCTTTGTTGACATCATTTCCAAATGAATATAATCAATAATAAACAGTAAAATCTTCAAGCAATTGATCAATAAGATAAGTAGAATTTATATAAACGATTGCTAGATTTAGATGCTTATGGCCCCATTTGTTAAATGATTGCATGATTTCCATGATTTTTTATGCCAAATTACATTGATTGCATTGATACTTTTAAAAGAAGTATTACATATCATAACATAATAGCTTTTGATTGTTTTCCACTAATTTGATGTTTTGAAGTATTTTTATTTTTATATCTGTGTTTCAAAGTAATATTTTGGTCAAAATGCATTTCTAAATAGAAAAAGTGAAAGAGAAAATAAATACATATTAAGCTTTTAATTTGTTACTTATTTTGTCTTGAAGATTGTGCTGATATGTTAAATTGGTCATTTGCCTTTTACTGAAATTTGGCAATAGTGGTTAATTGTTTACAGTTTTACCTAGAAAATTATGATTAAGTCCTATAGCTATCTCCACAGGGTCCAATGTACAATTAATTATGTTCAGTGATGGATAAATGCACTTTTTTTTTTTTCTCTGAGATCCATCACACTCAGAAGTCAAGATTAAAAATGAGGTTGAACTATTCTTTGTGACTTAGAGTTATTATTATTATAAATATTAATAAAATAATGAATATTAATTATAGTATTATTAATATGTGTTATTATTATTATTGTTGTTGTTGTTATTGTTATTATTATTATTTCTTTTCACAGACTTTTAATGGAAGTGTGATGACAATCATTTTTGAATGAATGTTTACACTAACAAATTTGGACAAATGTTTACACTAAACCTTACAGCTTTCATTTTGGGTAATACCTGATCCCCGTGTAACTGGTAAAGGCTGGTCAATACAGACTGAACACACCAAATTTATATGACCACCAAATCTGGTCAGTTGTGCAGTTTCCTAAACACATGATTAGTGCTGAAGAGCACATATTAAAAGCTTGAAGTCCTACTGCCGACAAAGAAAGTTTAAAATGCTTCAAAGAAACTGCTTGTTAATCATTATCAATTTACTAAACAGAAACAAACACTAGAAGGCTCACTTTGAAGAAAAGTACTAAACAATATGAATAACAGAATCATTTCCTCTTGACTGTTCACCTTCCAGTAGCTAATTTATTAATATTTGTTAGGATTTTTGGTCTCATTTTAGAAAAAAAGAAAATCAATAAAGAAAAAAATGAGTTTGTCCCAGAAAGTTTATATTGTGATTCAAAGAATTATAAGAACTTAGGCAAAATATTAGGATCTTATCTTCTTCTATTCCTTTTCCTAAGTCTCAAACCATGCATTGAAAACAAAAGAACAAGAGGCCAGACAAGTTTTCTAGTGTTTTATCATTTATGTTCCAGTGTCATTTATTTTTAACCGATTTTTATAGTTTTTATTTAATTGCTATTATTTATTTTCTAACCTGTTTTTGGCAACCTCCACAGGTACTTTATTCCACTACTCCACAGTACTCCACAGGTACTTTATTCCAAACTCTTGTCTATACATTTAGCTATGATGAGCTTGAGAAGAACCAGAAGTTTGAACTTCTGCTACAATATGAAACCATATTTACTTTCAGTTTGTCATTGACTGTAATCTGCTCATGGTTGCAACGTATAGAACTGTTCCTTGTAAAATTAATCCATTTTTGACAGTTGTTGATTTTACTCAGATAGCAAAATATTGATAATGGTACTACTGCCTTTTGTCATTCCTATCGTTCTCCCTATAAATCATTGAAAACTATTTATTTATTCTTGTTTATAAGACTTGTTTTATGTATTTAGTCTTGTTTATAAGATTATTTCTAAATCTTGTTTATATGAAAGTCACAAGAAACATGCCTAACAATGCCCACAAAAATAATAATAAGATGTGGTAATTATGTGATATATATATACAGTATATATACATATATATAGTTAATTAAACCTTGCTGGATTGCTGGATTTCTTTATTGATTTATTCTCTTCCAAGTAGTTATAGATTATTTAATTATTTGCTGGGATTTCAGAGCTGAGGATTGAATATATATATATATATATATATAACTTGTGAAGAACTGGCACTATGTCCCTATTTCATCCCATCTCATTACAAGTATTTATCCGAGACTTCTCTGAGGCTTCTGAATTAGAAGTTAAGTGATGTTGTCTCCTGCCTCAAAAAGTTAGCTTTAACAGATTCCAAAAACTTGCTTTATGATCTGTTAGTGATTTCTGGATCTGAATATGTCTCTTCCATTATGTATGGAGGCACAGCTGGTAGTACAGAACCTTTGGTCAACTGTGCAACTTTCTGATTACACCTGATTGCAGCAGCTGTTTCTGTACTTGCTCCAACTAACTGCTCCACAATATATCTTTACAATTTGTACTACTGTCATGGTAGGCATTCCATGGACAAACCCAGTCACAAACATCATTACGATTATCCATTTGTTTCTTTCCTTGTGACAGCATAATTCATAGCATGTATTACCCACTTTGTTGGAAACAATCAGCTTGCATCAACCTGAGTCTAAAGAATTATGGTGAACTTTTTCCTCCACGTGATTTAAAATGATTTTGTATATAATGTACCATTTCCTTTTCTACAAATTATGATGTATCTATCATTTAAATTTTAATTTCATAGTTATTTTACCTCTAATCTAAACAAGAATTATCTAATATAAATAAGAATCAGTTTTAATCAGTAGTGGACTTCAGGTATATAGTTCATTCAATATATTTCTGAATGCTATATTTGTTTGATTTACAGTTGGCAGGCCCTCGTCTTGCAATATCACTGGCGTGATATTAGCTCTATGCTCTATATTAGCTCCATTAGCTACATGATGCTACATCGGCTTTTTTTTTTTTTTTTTTTTTTTTTTTTTTAATTACTTATTTGGTACATTGTAAAACAACCCCTCACTTCAGTTGTCCAAATTCAGTAATTATAGGCTTCCTGTTTTTCAGTATCACATGAAATTGAGCTTTTGTCTATGTTTATGACTTGCCATATATATTTTTTTTTTAGAAATAAATACATTTATTTAAATCTCCCTTTAGCACCAGGCCTCATTTCTACATCTTGGTTTACAGTCCTTGTCAATCTCTGTGGTGGTATTTTTGTTCTTGTCGCCTTTTAACTTTACCCAACCTCAACCTTATAATTATACCATGGGTCATACATTAACTTCTCGATGTATGTCTACTCCTTTTTTCTCTTACTAGAAATAATCTAATTTAAATATTGGAATTTTATTCACTGTGCACTATGAATTTAAGTTCTTATATTTAAAGAACTTTATCATCATTTTAAACCTGGAGAGAGAGGTCTGTGATCTAAAGAAAGGGAGTTTTTTTTTTTTTTTTTTTTTTTTTTTTTCTGACTGAGCTAAAGGCTGAAGAGGGTTTTGCTGTGAATAACTTTCAAGAATCATGACTGAGTGTGGATTTACAGTGCTAATTCCTGTTCTGAGAAAGTAACCTGAGGATGTAGGATTGTGTGTTTAGACAGATAGTTGTGAAATGTCTGACAGTTTGTCAGAGAAACCTTTGCAACAAACTACATGCTGTATAGCTATTTACGTAATTGTTATTATTTCTATGTACCCTTATATAGCTTATATAAAGTTATATGTACACAAAGTTGCCTTTGGAACTGTGCATAATCCACTTTGGAATTTGTTAAAAGGATTTTTGCCTGAACTTGGTAAGAACTAAAAGTGATTTTAAGGTCACTCACTAAAATAATTTATTTATTTGTATTGTATTTTATTTATTTTATTTTCATTTTTTTTCCATCTAGGATACTGCAATGCTAAATACTAAAATACTAAACTTCAGAGGCCACTTTGAGGTCTGTAATAGAAAACTGTGTCTCAGGAGAGTTTCCTTATAACCAGCATTAGCCAGAAGAGCACTCTCATGGAGCAAAAGAGCTGTAAATTCACCTAATACAGAGAATTTTCAGGAAGTTTGTGACATCAAACATTTTGTTGAAAGCCATGGCTGTTATAAGTTGCCCCCTTAATTAATTTTCAGAGCATTGCATTAATAATAGAAAGGAATTTATTGAGTAAGCAACAGCAAGCAAAACAGCGCTGGGCGGCTGGGGATTCTCGGCTCTGCCAACGGTGCGCACCTCACCCCCGCCAGGGTCCCTTTTTATATTTTGGTAATTCTGGGATTACGCAGCACATCCTGGTATATTCTGCGACTGCGCGCACTGTTGCTAGGGGGTTGTCTCTGTCCCTCTGGTGGTCGTGAAGATGAAGGCCGTAGTCTTCCTCCGCGTTGTGGTTCAACTTCTTTTTTTATTTGGTCATGTTGGCCCAGGGTGAGACAGGAAGGCAGGATGTTGATACACTAGTTTAGCAACTTATCAGGAGATGGTTACATGAGCTTTGCAGCAGGGTCTTTGAACAAAAGAGGCAACTGAGATGCAGAAGGAGAGAAGGGGAGGGGGTTCTCTTTTTTGTTACATTAAGCAAAAGAATTTTCATAGTGTCTAGCCAAGCATTATACAGCTCCTTACTTCAGCAGGGAGTTTTCACAACTCCCGTTCCTCAAACAGAACTCCTTGTTTTTATAATACAAAAGACAATGAACAAACATTTGTTGTGTATTACAATGGCCATTCATGACTACTGCAACTTCAGTATTTATTGCTTCACATTGCCTTCTAACATTGACTCAGAACACTCTTTCTAGATTATCTATTTAATATTTCCTTTGTCCTTGCCACAAACTTCTCCTTTAGGATCAGAATCTTTTTTTTAGGATCAGAATTTTTATTTTTATATTTATTTTAATTTTATTTTTATTTTTCATTTTATTTTTATTTATTTATTTATTTATTTATTTATTTTTCCTATTATACTTGTGTTGGGTTTACATGGCAGTGGGGGGCGTCTGTGAGAAGAATCCAGAAGCTGCCTCATGGAGCCAGTTCCATCTGGCACCACTAGGGACTCACTGTTGGCCAGAGCCGAGGCAGTGAGAGATACTATTTGCACTTCTGTGAGAACATATTTAAGAAAGAGAAAAAATAATAAAAAAACCCTGCTGCGCAACAGAAGCTGGGAGAGTGAGGAGTGAGAAACTGCAGACACCAAGGTCAGTGAAGGAAGGGAGGAGGTGTTGCAATTCCCCTGTGACCTGTGGAGCAGGCTGTCCGCCTGCAGCCCATGGGTCCCACATGGAGCAGATCGCCATGCTCTAGCTTGTGGAGGAGACCCTGGTGGAGCAGGTGGATGTGGCCTGGAGGAAGCTGCGGCCCATGGAGAGCCCCTGCAGGAGCAGGCCCCGGGCCGGAGCTGCAGCCCATGGAGAGGAGCCCACACAGGAGCAGGGGATCTGGGGGGAGCTGCGTCCCGTGGGGCACCCAGGGAGGAGTTTGTTCCTGGAGGATGGACCCCATGGTACAGACCCATGTGGGAGCAGTTATAGCTGCTGTCTGTGGGATGTCCACACAGGATCGATTCAGGAAAGACAGCATCCCATGGGAGGGAGCCCGTGCTGGAGGAGGGGAAGAGAGTGGCCCTAAAGGAGCACCAGATACAAAGTGCTGCAGACTAACTGCAGCCCCAGTTCCCCTTTCCAGTGTGCCACTCAGTGGAAGGATGTAAAGAGGGTGGATAGGGGAAAGGTGTTTTTAGTTTCTCACTGTTCTAGACTGTTAGTAATAGGTAATAAATTACATTAATCTTCCTATATTGAGTCTGTTTTGCCTGGGATGATAATTACTGTGATCTCCCTGTCTTTATCTCAGCCCTAAGCCCTTTCCATCACATTTTCTCCCCTTTTCCCTTTGAAGAAAGAAAGCGAGAGAGTGGTGGTGGTGGAGTTCAGCTGCCCAGCTGGCTAAAACCACTGCAATTCTTAAGAAGTTCTGTATGCATTCACAAAACCTCAGCGATTCTCTTAAAAATCCTCCTCTGCCATGGACCTCACAAAAAATGATTAATACACCAGTAAACTGTGACCACTGTTTTCATGCTGGACAGTCCTATTTCATTGCCTGCTTATTTTCTATTTATATATAACACATACACTGCTTTTGTACACCAAGCTTTTGAGTTGCAGGGATTATCTTTTTCCTAAGTATTTGCGAGGAAATCATGTCTTTGACTGTGATCACTTGGCACAGTTGTAGTAGAAATAAAAGATATCGTCATAATAAATATCCTCCTTTTTGGAAATAGAAGACAGATATGTATATGCTCCACATTCTTTTACTTTCACGAATAAATCCTGAGCTAATTCTCTTATAAAACCCCTTTTATTTAGTTTAATTTTGTTAAGGGGGACTTCTGTTTCTAGGATTTAATCAGAATTATGAATTAATTGTAGGGGTATGAATAATAGTTGTTACTATAGACTACATCTTACATATTTTTTGAAGATATTCATGTGTATTTTTTGGCTTGCTTATTTGGGAGACACCATTACAAATGATATCAAATTCTTTATAGACAAAATGTCTAGAAAACTGTTAGATTCCGTAGACCATAGCGTTGCAGATAACACTAAAAACACAATCACGGCAGATTTGTTTGTAGAATTTACTCATTGGGTATTTAGAAACTACTATAACTCTTCACTGATCCAAATGGTTTGCATGGTAGAGCAAAAATGAGCAAGAGAGGAAGAATAGGAGAAACTGTTGAATTCCACTGAACTCATAAACATCTTTTTCAAAAGTAAGTAATACAAAGTCTGCTTGATGGTCTACTGAAGTTATATGTATGAACTACTACAGGAAGCCAGCTAGGCATTTAGGAAATTCTTTCCCAATGTGTTTGTGACCCCTATGATGGTCTTGTAAATAGATATTGAACACCACATGTTGGCAATGGCAAAAATAAGTGTAATATAAGTTGCTCTGGCAAATAAACAAACCACCAACAGACTTTTATTACAAGAATTGCAGCTGCAAAGTAAAGCTAGCTTTATATGGCTAACATTGCTTCCAGTGCAATTACACCTGAGTAGCTTTTTGTCACTGACATCAGTAAAACATTGCAAGTAGAGTCATTAGTTTGTGGGAGAAAATTGCAAGTGATATGTTACACAGAGAAAGATGAAGTTCCTAAAGCTCTTTTTGCTTTATTTCAAATGTATTTCATAGAATTATAATGTAACTAATATTAACGAGGAATCAGAAGCCAGACTACAATATGAAAATAACTTAAAGAAGATTCAGAGAAATCTGTATGTTTAAGAAATTTGGGCCGGGTAAAATTAATTCTAGAGGACTTAAGTCCGTCACCAAAGAGGAATCTGAAGAACTGGTAATTATTTTCAAGAATTTACAGAGAAGAGAAAATATCCCCAAACACCAGAGAAAAATCAAGTATTTCCTTTGAATGTATTTAAAAGATAAAAAAGTGATAAAATTCAGGAAATTATAGTTCAGCTAAGCTTTAAAGTCAAAAGAATCTCTTTTAAATTATTAAAAAAAATTAAAATGTATATTTAGTAACATGTATGCACACACGTACAGCTACATGATAGATAGGAATATATTACATGCATTTATCAGAAGCAGAATAATTATTTTCTTTATAGGATTTAACTGTGATATACAGGAAAATTAAGAGAAACTACAGGTTTAATACAGCAAGACTTCTGGAAGATTTTCTTACTCTCTTGTGGAAGGAAAGGAAAATATGTTTATATATAAGCTCTGTTCACCATGGGTGAAAAAAAACAACACCTACTGGAAGGTTTTCTAACAGAAAAGGATTTTTTTTTTTCCCTAGAAGAGCTTTTCAGAAATCCCACTCACTATGTGTTTGATGCTGCAAGACTATAAATACATATGTAGCCGCTTCATATATCATTATATATAATGAAAATATATTATAAACTTGTAGATGCCACCAAGCTGCAAGGAACTGTGAAAACCTGAGAATAGAATCACAGAATCACAGAATGGTTAAGGTTGGAAGGGATCCTCTGGAGATCATCTGTCCAACCCCCCTACTCAAACAGGAATATCTAGAGCAGGTTGTCCAGGATGGCTTTTGGACCTCCAAGGAGGGACACTCCACAATCTCTCTGGGCAACGTGTTCCAGTGATCTGCACAGAAAAGTAGTGCTTCCTGATATTTAGATGGAACCTCTTGTGGAACCTCTTGTGTTCCAGTTTGTACCCATTGTGCCTTGTCCTGGCACTGGACACAATGGAAATGGTCTTTTCACCTTCCCTTCATATATGTATAAAAATATTGATAATACCCTCCCCCCCCCCCCCGCCCCCTTTGGACTCTTTCCAGTTTGTCCATGTTTCTCATACTCGGGGCCCCAGAACTGGACAGTACTCCAGGTGCAGCCTCCGTAGTGCTGAGTAGAGGGGAAGGAATATCTCTCTTGACCTGCTGGTGATGCTTTGCCTAATGATACCTAATACCATCCATCTTCTTAGCAGTAAGGGCACATTGCTGACTCGTGTTCAAGTCATAGAATCATAGAATCATAGAATATCCTGAGTTGGAAGGGACCCTTAAGGATCATCAAGTCCAACTCTTGACACCGCACAGGTCTACCCAGAAGTTCAGACCATGTGACTAAGTGCACAGTCCAATCTCTTCTTAAATTCAGACAGGCTCGGTGCAGTGACCACTTCCCTGGGGAGCCTGTTCCAGTGTGCAACCACCCTCTCTGTGAAGAACCCCCTCCTGATGTCAAGCCTAAATTTCCCCTGCCTCAGCTTAACCCCGTTCCTGCAGGTCCTGTCATCATACTTTTGATAAATTGGATGAATAGTCCAAACACAACCATGGAAAATTCTGTAACAAATTTTAAAATATTGTGTTTATGAAACAGTAAATTAAATACATTGATATGAAGTGTGGAAATGAGTGGTGTGGTAGTAAAATTGTGTTTATAAAATGGCAGGGGGTTAATGAATGAATAGCTGAATACCAGCTCAGTATAATACTGTTGAAGTACAAAGGAGAGTCTTATGTGTGATTTAGTAAAGGAAGTTCTCTACAGTACTTACTCAATTTCATATTTGTGGGGCCTTAGTGACCACTGAGTCCTGCTTTTAGTATTTGACTTAAAATAATACATAGACAAACATAAGAAAGGCTAAGGAAGAGTTTGGAAAACATGACCATTGAAAGAAAGAACTATATTTGTTTAGTTTAGAAAAGACAGTAAGAGGACAGACAAGTCATGTCCTCTGAATTTTCATCATTTGTGCCCCATCTTCATGATGAGTAGGAAAATAAATATCTGTACATTTTGAACCACAGTAAAGTTAGATATTATTTTTGAAAAGTGCTTAACTGTTGGCATAGTTACCTAGTTTGGTTTTTAAGTCTCTTTTACTGAAGCTTTCTGCTAATGCATTTGAAAAATATCTTGCACAGACTTCCTATTTGCGATCTTCCCCAGTACATGAGATCTGTTAAATTACCTGAATGCCTATGACTCTCCGAATTTTATTTTTTTATTAAGCTCATGAAGAACTGTGGATTGGTGATAAAAACACACACACACACAAACACAAAAGAACAACCACCCTAAATATATAATATAATCCATAGAGGCAAAAGTGGGAACTTTTGTAGTAAGTAGCACCTCCCTCAAAAATTTAAACCTGTAAGTCTCCATTTTACAGACACATGATTACAGATGGTAAGGAAAATAAGATCCATCTCTGGTGAGTTATTATTTTATACTTCAAACAGAGTATTTCTTTTTTTTGGTGAAAAAAGGGGAAAATGAAGTGTCTGTTACAAAGCTGTATGTATTTTTTGAGGAACATATTAATATGTTCATTCCTGGAAGACTTAAGAAAGCTTACTACAAAGATAAAATGATGACTGTAACCAAATAAGTACAGTTCAGTGTGTTACATACCATGCTGAAATATTTCCATAATTAGAATTCTAAGGGGTGATTTCTTAAATTTATAGGACCCATTACTACTTTATGGACATTTTAATTTACTATTTGAATTAGTAGTCTACATTAGTGACATTAAGGAAAAAAAAAAGTAAAAAAAAAGTACATACAATTATATATAGTAAATGGGATTGAGTAAGCATTTTTGTTAGCCCCAAAGCTATCTTGATAGCTTTATTGTCTTAATCAACTTAGTCGACTCATTTTATTGCTCTTTTGAGGTGGATGTTGTGGACACATGCTGGGGTACTAGTTCACTTCTGTCAAATTAAAAATGATAATTCTCATGCGTGAAATAACTGCATGGACTAATGACCATGTCTCTGCATAATTTGAACCAAAGCCCCAGCAGGTGGCAAACAATTAAACACATAACATAATTTAATATACCCACTATACCCACCGGTTCATTTGTTCTTTCTTTTCTTTCTTTTCTTTTTCCTTTTCCTTTTCTTTTTCTTTTTCTTTTTCCTTTTCTTTTTCTTTTTCTTTTTCTTTTTCTTTTTCTTTTTCTTTTTCTTTTTCTTTTTCTTTTTCTTTTTCTTTTTCTTTTTCTTTTTCTTTTTCTTTTTCTTTTTCTTTTTCTTTTTCTTTTTCTTTTTTTTTCTTTTTCTTTTTCTTTCTTTCTTTTTCTTTCTTTCTTTCTTTCTTTCTTTCTTTCTTTCTTTCTTTCTTTCTTTCTTTCTTTCTTTCTTCCTTCCTTCCTTCCTTCCTTCCTTCCTTCCTTCCTTCCTTCCTTCCTACCTTCCTTCCTTCCTTTCCTTCCTTCCTTCCTTCCTTCCTTCCTTCCTTCCTTCCTTCCTTCCTTCCTTCCTTCCTTCCTTCCTTCCTTCCTTCCTTCCTTCCTTCCTTCCTTCCTTCCTTCCTCCCCTCCTTCCCTCCTTCCCTCCTTCCCTCCTTCCCTCCTTCCCTCCTTCCCTCCTTCCCTCCTTCTCTTCTTCTTCTTTTAATAAAAGAGGAGAGAAGGGAAATAAGGGATGCAAGCTCTTATTCTTTCCCTTCAAAGTCCTAAACTCCTAAAATAAAGTCAGGGGAAAAAAATAAAGAGATAAGTGTGATACATATGTGTGTGTGTGTCCCTGGAAAGTCACTTATTAACAGGTCTCCAAAACTCTTCTAATTTTAGATTCTGAATTCTAAATACTGAGTCCTATTTTCTTGGGAAAGTTCAGATATGATCCTACTCCCACTGGAATAATAACAAGGCCCAAAGATTTCTTATGTGGCACAAAAATAAGCCTCAACAAACACTCTGGCATTTTCTAAAACTTGGAAATAATCCTGAACCATGTTGAGAACTGAAGTTGCAGTAAGTAGGTTAGAACTAAAATGAAAACAAAAACAAAACAAAAATCCATCATTATCTGATTACTCCTTTTATAATGGATCACTTAATTACATGACTTCTAAAGGTGTGACATGTAAATCCTGAGTTTGTGCCTCTCTCAGCCTTTTTTTTTTATAATGTGTCATGTTTTAGAGGCTTCTTATACCTGCAGAAACATATAAATCCAATAAATGAATCATAACTTCAAGTATAACCCAGTTAGCTCAGAAATATTCATAATCAGAATTTCATATTACATAATATAAATTTATGTTTCATTGTCTGTTTTTATTATTATTTTGTGTGTGTGTGTGTGTCTGTCTTCTGTCTGGATATATTGTGATATATGCTAAAGCAACAATAGATAACAATTTCCATAGAACAGGCACTTTAGGTATATATTTGGATCTGAGAAGCTCAGCACAAAGTGGGGTTGCCACTGGCTTCTGGGACAGGCCATCTGTAAAGCAAAAAGGACTGATGACATTTTGATACTTATAATAGTGTAGATATATGTTACTCCTGAATTTTTAAATTAGATAATATTGAAAATTTTGACCATTGGAATAAATAAAATTATTTTTTTTAAATCAACAAAACCGAACAAAGACTGTCTCACAATCAATGAAAGATTCAGTTACCGAAGCTATTACAGCACAAATGACTTTATAGTGAAATGGCTTTGGTTAAATTTTAAAAGCAGTACTTCCTATTGTTTAAAATATATTGCAATATATTTTAAATTAAGCATAATTCTAACATTTAGAGTGTAATCAGGTAGACTCAGAAACTTTTCTATTCTATTCTTGAGACCCTCTAAAACTACTCTTTTTTTTTTTTTTTTTTTTTTTTTGACAGTTGTCTTAGAAATTGTGCTTTTGAGGAGTAAGCAAAAGAAACTGAAAGTAAGACATAGCAGTTACTATATTTCCTCATAGTTAACTAATGCTAAGGAACAATTTACAGCTATAGCTACCATTTTAAAAAGCCTCTTTTGCAGAATTTCATGCTGAGAAAACAAGTAGAGAGACAAACTGCAAAACAGAATCATAGAATCATTTAGGTTGGAAAAGACCTCCAAGATTATCTAGTCAAACCTTTAACCTAGTACTGGCAAGTCCACTACTAAACCATAAAACTACATCTACATATTTCTTCATACATCTACATACATGTACATCTACATGTTTCTTGAAGGCCTACAGAGATGGTGACTCAACCTCTTCCTTGGGCAGCCTGTTCCAATGCTGCACAACCCTTTCAGTAAAGAAATTTCTCCTAATATCCAACCTCAACCTCCACTGGCACAACTTGAGACAATTTCTCCTCACCTTATCACTTGGTGCTTTGAAGTAGAGTCCAATCCCTACCTCGTTGCAACTTCCTTTAAGGTAAAGTACAATAAATTCTTCCCCAAGCCTTCTTTTTTTGAAGCTAAGCAACCCCAGCTCCCTCAGCTCTTCATAAGACTTGTTCTACAGACCCTTCACCAGCTTTGCTGCCTTTCTTTGGACTGGCTCCAGCACCTCAATGTCCTTTTTGTAGCAAGCAGCCTAAAACTGAACACAGTATTTGAGGTGCAGCCTCATCAGAGCTGAGTACAGGGGGACAATCACTTCCCTAGACCTGCTGGCGACACTATTTCTAACACAAGCCAGGATGCTGTTGGCCTTCTTGGACACCTGAGCACACTTCTGGCTCATATTCAGCTGACTATTGACCAATCCCCCCAGGTCTGTTTCCTCTAGGCAGCTTTCTAGCCACTCTTCCCCCAGCCTGTAGCATTGCACGAGGTTGCAAAATAAGGAGAACAAAGAAACAGAAAACAAAACAACAAAAAATAATCAAAATTATATTGAACAGGAGAAAAAAATAAAATAAAATTTCATGCTCAAAAAGATGAAATTCTAAGGAAAATCTGTAGACCTGAAATGACTGAGGACTTATGAAATAAATTGGAAACAAGGTAGTTAACAAAGTTTCTTGAGAGATAAGAACAGTCCTTTTTCAAATATGGTGATTGTAAGATTTATTAAATGAGCCCCACGTATATTGGGATTTAATAATATGGAAAAAGACAAAATAGTTGACTGTATACACAGAGAACAAATAAAGATGCTTCATTTGAAGCAACCAGAGGGAATAGATGCCAGTGTAATTGCATTCAACACAGTTGGAAAAGGTGGAGGTCAATGTTAATTCTAACATTTCTAAGTGGTTATAGTTGGAAAGACAAGAGAGCAAACAGCAGTTGAGTAGCTCCAAAAAAAAAAAAAAAAAAAAAAAAAAGCATTTGATGATGAGAAAACTGTTATTTTAAATAACAGTGTGAGAGGAAAACCAAAAACCGAAACAGAAAGTTTAAGACTTTTGTTCATAGCAGAATGAAAAAAGACATGGTCGCGTTGCATTAGAATTTGGTTACTTGAAACCTAAAGCTTGTATTTTGCGGGGGGTACTTTCTGTGTGTGTGTGTGTGTGTGTGCGTGTATGTTTTAAAGTTTCTGTAATAGCTTTAGTAAATAATACCAATCTTTAAGGTACCCAAATGTTTACAAATAATTTTATGACCTCTCTCCCCACACATTCTCCCCCTTTTCTTTTGATTGTCATTTTATCTGGTCAACTCAGCACGACACGGTTGTGTGGAAAGAAAATAACATAAATATTTCATTGCCAATATCATGTTTTTTCCTTTAAAGTTCAGAATTACATTAATAACACTGAAGACTTAATACTGGCAGATCTCCAACTTTACTGAAAATGCATACTGAAAAACACATTTTGAAACATTCCTTTCTTCTTCCAAGATACTTGGTACTGGTGCATCCTTCTTTGTTGCCAGTTGAAAAGCATTGCCCATGAAGAAACACCCACAAGGCAATAAGTTATTTTCTGTACCACCTTCAGCTTCACTTTATCTCCTGTAGTGATTCACTCTTTCAGTTTTCTCAGAACTCAAAGTGATTTCCTTCGTGAAGTATGAGCTTTGATATTGGCAAAGAGAAGATAGAGGTATGAAGAAAGTGAAACAAAATATTTATCTCACATTTTACAAAAACATTAGCAACGCAACATTGAATGCTTTGTCTTTGTGTAAAACTTTTGCATAGAGAAAATATAGCCACTTACTTGCAGTATGCACTTGGGGCTTTACATGGATGTAATAATCCACCAAAAGAGGTTTAATGAAGAGATCGTGCAATGTGATCTGAAATCTACGCCTATCCGAACTCATTACCATGGATTTTCTTAATTTTTTATTACATTCTGCAATTATTTTTAATAAGATCCTTAACATGAAGCCCACAGGAAAAAAAAAAAAAAATTAAGCTGCATTCTACAAGACATTTCCTGTTAAGTTAGTGTTGTAGATGTTCAACAGAAGTGTTCAGCAGCTTACATTTTCACATAAATGTAAGAATGAGAGCCTGAGGCAATCTGAATATAGGCTTTTCAGACTTCAAAGGAGCAGTGAATGATTCTTGCCCTGCTTTTGCCATCCAGAATTGGCCTAAGCTTGGGGAGCAATTAAAATTAAATAGCCGCTGAACTGCAGAAAGTGAAGATCGGCAGCTCTGGGCATGAGCAGACTTTTATGAAGTCCCCTGACTAATTCGTATCTTAGAGTTGGTAAAGCAAGGAATGAAGGCAGAATGAGAATCATTTATGTAGAAAGAGAGCAAAAGGCAGCAGTGTTAACCTTGAATATAGTGAGACAGATCTTTGTCTCAAATCAACTGCTTTTTCAGGTTCTTGTTTCCTCACAAGTCCTCGTTTCCTCTTTTCCATCCGTAAAAACCTCCAGCTGCCAGAGATCTGAGCATCTCCTCCTCAGCACTGATCTCTTCTCTTGTAAATAGCCTTCAGGACAGTTAAATGTACCAGAGTTGCATGTGCTGAGAGGAGAAATTTTATTTTTGAAATGCTATGTTTTAAAAGGAGGTTTTATTTTTATTGTTAATGAAAGTCAGAAATTGTTTGAGATGAACATGATTAATAATAATAATAATATTTAAGAATGTAAACAGCATGACTGGATTAAGGTATATAAAAATGTATTTCCTGACAGTTTTGAATTTTCATTTTAAGGTATACATGGATATGTTATAATGTAAGACAGTAACGGATTATTTTGCTACCACTGCTTCATGCATCTTTGTTCAGAAATCAAACCAACCATCCAAACCCAACAACAAAATCACAGACTTTCAGTGCGGGTACAGAACAAGTAAATCAGCAATCTGATAGGCACAGATGAACTCCAGTGCCTTTAATTTAATTGAAAGAAAGTGCATAGTAATACTATCTATGTCATTGCAACTTTGTATATTTTGCAATGAGCTTGTATAGTTTTCCAAGCCCTATTTTGAGTGTTCAATGTAGGGATTACTTTGTGAGGGGAAATGGGAAACGGAAGAGCCATTGAAAATTGTAGGGAGAATTACCTGTGAAAAGAGAAAAAAGGAAGTTTTCAAATATATTCTTGTTAAATGTTCAGAAATATGTATTCTGCTCCTTATGGGGCCAGGATAATGTGACATCTGTTGTGTTAATGACAGAACTCCAGACAGACACAATGACTCCATTGTAGAAAATGTAAATTGCATGATAACCTGTGTTTCCTGGCTACATATTCTCTTCATAATTGCCCAATTAACACATATCACCCCTACGTAGCTGGTGGTCGATAATCACTGAAAGGCCTGTTTTCCTTTTCAATTCATGCTAAACATTCTTATTTAAATTAGCATTTTGCTGAGTGCAGACCCCTAATGTAGAGTAATATATTAATTAAAATCATTGTAATAGTTTTTATTTGTTTAACAAATATTTGCAGTATAGTACAGGCATGTATAGATTCCCCTTTGCTTTGCAAAAGCTGCTCTGCATTTCAAATATATTTTGCTTTATTGTTGTTTTTTCCCTCTTTTTCCTGAGCATATACCTGTACCTTAGTAGCCCTGCAATGCAGTACTGCTATTGCTAGTAGTAGGTCATTAGCTCTGTACTAAGTTTACAAAGCCTCAGGACTGAGACTCTAAAGCTTGCTTTGTCTAAAATTTCTTAATCCGTCTGAAACTTTGTTTTTGTTGGCTTAGCTGTAGCAGCATTTTTTTTTTTTTTAATCCAAATTGTCCAGTGTATAGGGTGAATTCATTTTACTTTTGCTCATCTTTGTATAGTACAACCATGGCTTTACAACTCTAACACAATGACACAATAAAGAACGGAGTTCTGGAATGGTAGCTGAGGCCTTGAGAGGACAACATGATGCAGAGTGGTTCAGCCCTGGGATGAGAAGGGATTGGAAGCAGGCCTGGCAATGGAGACCACATAGCTAGCAACAACTCACACATGGTCAGTTAAGGAAATGCAGACCTGGTTTTAAAGGCAGCAAAGAACAACATCTACAACAAAATACTATCTACTAAATGTGAAAGATACCATATATAGTAAAAATAGATTTCATATGGAGTCACAGATAAATGTGGAAATAAAAAGGTGTAAAATTATTTTAGTAAACATAATGACCTCCGGTGGACCCTAGACTGAGGAAAAAGAAACCATGAATATGAACATCATATTCCTCTTACCAAAGGACTTCAGATGCTGATGAATCATTGTACCACAATGAAGCCACCAACCTTAGGACCCAGAAGAGCAGGAGAAGCATGTGAATAGCAAGAGTAGTAGAAAGAGAGACATACACGTAAATAATTCTACCTATTATGCTGTTGCTAAAACTTTTTCTACATGCACATTTTCTTTCTGTAATAATTATATCTGCATTATTAATGATTTTTGTTTTATTAGACTTTTAAGACTTCAATTATACTAGAACATTTTTGGTTTTACTTATGAGGGTGTTGCATCTTTGCTTGTAAACAAGGTTTTGAGCATTACAAACTGCACATTGATGCTTCCAAAAATGTAGTCTAAGACTATGTATTTCTTATTATCTAAAAGACAGTGGTATCCCTTGAGAGAGGCTGGAGAAGATAATTTTGTTGTTGTTGTCCTTGAGCAAGAATCCTTGAGCATTCTTTTTGGAGATAGAAAAATGTTAAATTCTACTTGCTTGTCAGCTATGACAGATTTTTCATGTTAAGCTGTATATTTCTGTGATTTCATTTTTCATCATTTTCTCTTGATTATACTGCTTATGGAAACATTTTCATGTATTGTGGTGTCTGTTTGACAGCAATCTTAATAGGTGTGTTCTTAGACTGGTAATGAGCATCTTTTTAAAGATTTTGCTGTATATTTGGTATAGATTATTTATTTATTTATTTTAATTTAGAGAATGATAACAGAGATTTGGTGTCCATACTCAAAGATAATTTAGGCAAAGCTATGTTACAGAGGCCCCAAAAGGAATAATGTATGTACCATCGAAAGACTTTTCTTCTGGTACTTACTTATTTCCTCCTAAAATTGCATAAGCTATGCCAACAAAATCATGACTTAATGTATCTGCATTTACTTCTGGAGTTTTTTTCTGACATAATTATGTCAGCCAGAGACATATCTGAATTCTCTCATTTGTATTGGTGCATGTAGCCAAAGTTTGCATTACAGACCCTGTATACACCTTATTTATGTGTAGTGCAGAAACTTGCATCTGTTTCAAAATGCATGCAGTTTGGCACCATGCACAAAGTACCTCCTTCATTCACCTAAGTTACACTTTGATGATATTTGAAAAGAGGAGTGCAAACTGGACTTACTAAAATCAATGCCTAATAACAGATATAGAAACAATATGCCATAATCAAAACATAATGGAAGCTGTTGTGACACCTCCTCTTACTGCAAAATGCTTTTCTTGCTGAGGTATTATGTCAGCTCTTTACAAAACTACTTAGGAAGCACTAACAAGACCTAAACTGTAAAACCTACAATTTAGCTCGTACTTCCAATTTTTACAAGATCTGGAAGATTGATAGATTGATTCTTCTTGATTATCCAGTTTATTGCATCATACAATTCAAAATCTGATACAACTTTTTAAAGTTCATATGTAATTTTTTAAACTTATTTCTGAAACATTTGACAGTAACAGATTTAAATAGAATTTTCAGGAAGACGAACACACACACACATACACAAAAAAAAAAAACAAAAAAAACAAAACACAAACCAAACCAAACCAAACCAAAAAAAAACCATGATCTGGAAACCACGGTTTTCTCACAGAGGAAGATGTCATAAATTGGCATACATTGCTATCACTTATTAATTCACCAATGATGTAAAACTGCAAAAATACAAATTTTACAATGAGCTCTTATATTAGTTCTATATTAAGAAGGACTTTAGTTTGACTGCAATATAACATAATCCACTACAAATATTATTCAATTAGTGGAAATACCTATCATAATTTTAACTACTTGGTTTAAAATTGGATAAAAGATTGCTCAAGAGTGTGCAAATAAGCAATTACAACTATTGATAAATATCTAAAAACAAGCAAGTATTATTAACCAAATTCCTTTTATATGATTAAGTAATTGTTACTGGACTATCAAAGGCTATTGTCTAAATATAAATGCAGAGAGGTAAATATCCATTTGACAAGAAATATGTAAATATACCACAGTAACAAATTTTAGTTTATGAAACGGAAATACAGTGTCCAGAATTGCTAAATCATTATTCACAAAAATAAATGAAGTCATAATATCAAAACTCTATCAAGAATGTGTACAAAAATGTTATTATACCATTTTCAGATGTAAAATAACTATTGTCTGTAGGTGAAAGGTGTGGAAGGAATATGCAAATAGGTTACTTCTCTGCATAAACTCAAAGATCTTTTGAAATGATAATGAAAAGCTAAATTTGAAATGATGTGGCTTTCCTGCTATAAAATGGGACATACAATTTGGTGCATTAAAACACAATGGTAATTTAAAAATCTTATCATATTAGATGAAAAAAAAAACCAAAAACAAACAAACACCAAAAAAAACAATGTAATTGACACGTAACTTTCACAATACTGTAGCTACAAACTTGAAAATCTTGCCTGGAGTTTAAAAAATTAGCCTTTACTATCCAGAAATACTGAACTGGGCAAGTGTTTAGAATCATAGAATCCTTAAGATTGGAAAAGACCTCCAAGATCATCAGGTCCAACCATGTCCCTACCACCAATATCACCTACTATACCATGTCCCCTAAGCACCAGGTCCAGACAACTTAAACACCCCCAGTGACAGTGACTCCACCCCTCCCTGTTTTGGTCTCTTCCATTTGAACATCTAACTGCTCTTTCTGAGAAGAAATTTCTCCTAATTTCCAACCTAAACCTCCCCTGGCACAGCTTGAGGCCATTCCCTCTAGTCCTATCACTAGTTATCTGTGAGAAGAGGCAGACCCCCAGCTGCCCACAACTTCCTTTCAGGTAGCTGTAGAGAGCAAGGTCTCCCCTGAGCCTACTCTTCTCCAGACTAAGCAAGCCCATTTCCCTCAGCCCCTCCTCATAGGATTTCCAGGACCTTCACCAGCTTTGTAGTGCTTCTCTGGACAAATTCTAGAGCCTCAATACTGAGAGTATTGAGGATGTACTGAGGGGCCCAAAACTGAACACAGCGCTTGAGGTGGAGACTCACCAGGGCAGAATACAAGGGGGCTCTCACCATTCTGGTCCTGCTGGCTACACTATTCCTGATACAAGCCAGGATGCCTTGTCCACCTGGGCACACTGCTGGCTCATTCAGGCAAGCATCGATTAACACCCCCTGAGCCCTTTCCTCTGCACAGATTTCTACCTGCTCTGCCCCAAGCCAGTAGCACTGCATGGGGTTGTTGTGGCCAAAGTGCAGGACCTGGCTTTAAGATTTTTTTTCATTAGGTTTTTATTGGACTACGTGCTCTCAACCTATTAAATTTTGGTTTTGACTAATTTGTGTCTTGCGTATATTTTGTATTTTACCAGCATAGACTGTGTAGTCACTTTTAATTAATTTAGTCAGATGAGAACAGGATCTGACAGAAATACTCTTAGCCCAACTTAAATTTGAGGTGCATTAAATTAACTTTATTACATATTACATATCAGATAAACACAAGTAATCAACGTAAAGGACAAGTTAAAAAAGACTGACAATGTCTGTCTTTCTTACCTATCTTAGTATTTCATAACTATAACCTTACTATTTGAGCATATTCTAATGAAACCTCTAACATTCCATATCTATATCTGATGTGGAATATCCATACTTTTCTCTTTTGGGTAAGAATATTGCTTAGTAATTTTATAAACACTAGTAGTAAAAATGATGTTACAGATCATCTTTTTACAGTTCCTTGAGTACTAGGAATAGAAATATTATCTAATCTTTAGAATCAGGTATGCTTTACTGATTAGAAAAAAAAAAAATCCTTCACTAAATGAGTTCAGCCTACACAGTTGCTGTGCTGGCTCACAAATGTTGTATGCAGACAAGCCTTACATTGTGTTGCTTCTAATCTTTCCTCTATATTTGCTAATATTTTGTTTTGTTTTGGTTTTGTTTTTAATTTAATTTATTAGGTTTTAATTCATAAGATCTTCCAGGAAATGTGTGAATCAAATTTATCACCTATGGTAGGCAAGGTAGAAAAATGTAATCCACCCTAAACATTTGTCTAAATATACAGGAAAAAAGATACATTGTAACGTTCAGGTTTTGAGAGCAGATCAGGATTTTCACAGATTAGTTAGTACATTTGTTTTACTATAGACTTCATGTTCACTACATATTATGTAGTGAATAGATAATTATGTTGCCTGTTTTCATCTAAGTGGTTGTTTCTATGTTCTGAAAAAATAAATCTCCATAGACTCTTCAAACAATGTTTTAAAACCCTGTAATTTCCTGTTATCTCATTTATTCATTATTTTGTTTTGCCTCTAACTTTGTCTTGATGTGTTATTGTTTTCTATGATAGTACAACAGATGCTTAAAATTTGTTACATCATGTTTTAGGCAAGTGTATATAACTTGTATATATTTATACCTATAGTTGTATAGTTGTATATAGTTATACCTATAGTTATACCTAGCTATACCTATATATAACCATTTTATGCTACATATTCAATATAAAAATGGAGAATTAGAAGGGGCATCAGCCAGGGAAAATTCAATCTGTTTAATTGTAACAATATGTCATTTTTTTCTCCCCTGTTCATTAAAATCAGTATTGAATAAAACCTGATATAAGCTAAGAAGTTCTTACTAAATTTTGAGATGAAGTCTGTTCCCATGCAGTCCTCTCAGAACAAGGAAAAAAATAAAATTTAAATGTATGTTTTGTTTCTTTTTTTTTTTTTTTTTCCAGTTTCTAAATAATATATATATATAGTCTAGTTCGTTACCCGATTTTGATGAAGACCTCCAGGAAGAATAAAGCATAACAGAACACAGCTCTGAATTAAAATAAGCAGTGAAAAAAGATTTGTTAAAATATTAAATCTGATGTGTTTTTGTTTTGTTTTGTTTTGTTTTGTTTTTAACACTGACAAATATACCATTGCAATGTTTTCAGTTCAAATATGGAAAATACATAGTAGATAGTAAAATAGTAGATAAAAACATAAGAAGCTATAATGAATAAAATGATTTACCCTAATATTGACCCTCAAATTTCTTATCTTTTGCATAAACTAATAAAAAACATAATTTACATAAAATAAATTGATATTGCTCTTCATATAAGAGAACAATCTTGTGTGAAGTGCTTTGTTAAAACATTATAACAAAATACTGAATGCTGCCAGAACAAGATACAGTATTTCTGTGAAGACTGTGTTAGAATGTCAAAGAAAAAAATAGCAGAGCATGTCTATGTTAACTTTTTATCTTTGAATAGTAAATCCTGAAAATGGGAGTTGTGACCTCATTTATATCCCTTAAAAGAAAATTGTATAGTTGGTAGAAACTGAAAATATCAAGAAAAAAATGTCAAATACATTTGTCATACAAATACAGAATTTGATAAATAATTGTCTTCCCTAGTGTTCATAAATATACATATATATATGTCAGTGGGTAAGTAATAGTTCTAATAAACATTTAGTCTAAAAAACTGTAAAAACTAAAATATTTAAAACTATTTTCTTTCTTAAATCATGTATTTAATAACTTGTTGAGTAATGTTGCCTTAATTGTCCTTAGATTTTATATTTCTAAGAATCTCCTATGTATAACTGTCACCTGCCTTTCAACTTCATCTCTGTAACATTACACATAAGCAGATACGACACTGTATTTTCCAGATTCTGTGTGGGTTTTTTCATTTTTCTCATGGCCTTGCACTTTTATACCTATACATTAGTATGTATATGTCTATCTGCATATCACTTAGTGCACGTGCCTATCATATGGACTAAAATTGCTGCAAATTTTAATATAGAAAGAAAATACTCTTAGAAGGATCGTGTTTAAAAAAATCAAGTCATTTAATGCCTAAAAGCATTGTGTCTTATAAAAATTGATAATATATATGAGGGACTCCATTGTAATCCATTATCTGCAGAACCTGAAGAAATTTTTTCGTTAGAGTATCTTTTGACTGTGCAAGAAGATTCCATGCCCTGAATACATTTCACACTGAAAGAAATCAAGCACAGAGTTCTGCTGGCATCAACATTTTATATTAGATGCCAGACTGTCCAAACCAAGTATAGCTTTCTCAGTAAAACTATGGGCACATACCTAGAATATTAAGATTATAGAGCCAGGAGACACTGAAGTATGAATATACACAGGTCAGTTTTAACTTACAAAAGCATACTTGAATCAAAAATATAACAAGATTCAGTTCTGAGGAAAGCATAAAGGAAAATAAAATGCAACATACTATGGTCTATTGAACCCCACTCTCATGAGATGGGGTTCAATTTCTAATTATATTCTTATTACTATTCTACTTACTAATACTTATTGTATTTTTATTGTTCTATAATATGTATTCTTACTACTTACTACTATATCTTATTATGTATTATACTTAATACTTATTACTATTCTTATTACTTATTACTATTCTTATTACTATTCCTATCAAGCAGAACTGTGCTGTACCACACCTAAAAAAAAAAAGAGAGAGAGATTTAAGGGTTTATTCAAAATACAATCTCCTGATATAGAAAGGCAAAAGTATTTTGGTGCCAAAATATATGTGAATAAATTTCTTGGCATAAAGGTCAATTTTAAAGATGTAAAGTTTTATCTAGTAATGTAAAATTATGTTTGTTTTAAATAAACAGACTTAAAGACTATAATAATATCTTTTGGTATTATTTATTCATGATATTTTAGCTATTGTGCTGAGAGAATTAATGTGTGTTTGGGAGAAAGACCTTCAAGAAAAAAAAATATTTATGTCATTGTATTCCATTGGATCTCTGTGCAAATTTTCAGTTCCACGGGGAAGTACAGCTAACTTGCAGAAGATCAACATAATAAAATTATCAAGTCAAATTGCATGTAACATAGATTCACTGCTGATTTTATCTTCTTTATCCTTCATATCTACAGTATGTTGCACCTTAAATGTGCACAACATTTAGAGAAACAGAGGAAAGAAACAAATTTACTCCAACAGCAGTAACTACTGGGTCCCAATGGATTATATTCATAACGATATTGGACACAGGTAAAATTATTGAAGTGTTGCAGTTTCATTTCCAGAAATGCAGTGAAACTGCAGATAGCAAAATACAACTTTTTATGAAGGATCAAAATCAAACTTGATGCAAACAGTAATATTCCCACTCAGTGTAAATGGGCAGACCAGAATTCATCCTCAAAGCAAACATTTTACATGGATACAGTCTCCTCTAAGTATCCACCGTAAGTCTCTTAAGTAGTAAGACTTACATTTTTTATCTACTATTTTCCCTAGTTTGACAGTCCCTGGTTGAATATCTAACCATATACATGACCAGTTTGATTGTGGAGATGCAGTGATTTCAGCTGTTTAATTTTTTTTACAAAAGTTACCATAAAAGAAAAAAAGTATATTCAACTGCAAAAAGGTAAGATTTTTAAAGATATATTTTTAATCTTGTTAAGAGAAACAGTTTTCAGAACCCACAGTGTTCTGAGTGACATCAGTTTTAGCTGTTATTAATGAACTACAATGAAAACAATTATTTATCTGTATTTTAATTGTTGATTTAGTCTCTGTATGAAATTCAAATTATATTTTTTTCTCAATCAAATATTTCATATAATAGACAGAATAGAGTACTAAGCAACATATATTCATAATCACCATTTATCAACAGTGCTCAAGAGATTAAATTGCTGTGGTAATCCTTAAATCTAATCCACTTAAATATGTTGGGTCAGGGATACAAGCTAATTTAAATCTCTCTTTTTCTTGGAGAGTCCACAGTTTCCAAAGAAAGACTTTACTCTCTCAGTGTAACAATGAAATGCCACAAATAGACAATTTAAGACTTTTTTTTTTTTTTTTTTTTTTTTTTCTTTCCCCTTAGTGTAATAGCACAGGAACAAGTTATGGCAGCTAGGATAACTGTCCAACATTGATTTGTATTGGCCAAGCTATTCTTCTAATCTGTTTGCGTCTGTGTTGATTCAGCTTGTTAACATCAATTTTTTCCTACTCAGTGCTTTGACGTTAAGGTCTTAATTGTTTAAGCAAACTCTTTCAGTTCTCTTGTATATAACATGCAAAGCTTGCCAACAAAATACGTGGAAACAAAGCACCTATAACCTTCAGTTCCTTTCCAGATAATCAATGTCCTGCTGAGTACATTACCTTTCAGCAAGTACTAACTTCTGTAGCTGCCATGGAATTTAGACTACAGGTGGAAAGCCTGACTTGGTAGGACTTAAAATGAGAAAATTATCTTCAAACTTGTTATTTTTCAAAAACAGTACAAAGAAAGAAGTATATAAGATGTTAAGTTCAACATAAATTGTGTTTAAACAATTGGTTTTGTTTTTAAAACGCACAATATTTTGGTCTCTGTTATGTTGGAAAGGTCCATTTGGGTTATTCAATGGTTGTTCACAATGGCTAAATTCATGTTAAAAAAAAAAAAAATATATATATATATATATATATATATATATTCTTTTATACATTTTTTTTTTTTTATGTTATTAGGAAGGAATTTTAGTAAATTAAGTGAGAGGAATATGTTTTCTGTCTTTTTGTGATATATGAACACTTCTATTTCACATAATGTAAATGTTTTCACTTTTTCATTGTCTTCCGTCTCAGCTTGTAGCTTATCATAATAATGGCACAAAAATTAGGTGCAAGTTTTGCAAGGGGATTTTCTAATTTAAAACATTTATTATCAGGTACACATTGATCTTAGATGTAAAAAAAAATAATTCAATAGCAAATCAAGCATTAACAAACTCAGTTTGTTGAGATAGGGCCATATCTGTTTCTTCCAGCTCTGCAGATACTAACTCACTTCAGAATGGTTTAGTGTTGGAACATTCTAGAAGAAAAAAAATAAAAATAAAAAAATCTTGAGAACAATGAAATAAGTACTTCTATGTTTTAAGAAGATGTTTTTAAACAATTTAAAGAAATGCAACAAAATTAGGAAACAGAGAGCATATACCTATGGAGGAGTTCTGAAAGCAGTTCAATAATTTTTGTATTGATTGACCCCAGAAGTGAAAATTAGTTATAGGTTTTTGTAAAACAGGAAATACTGTGTAAATATATATGTATATATGTATATATATATGTTCTTCAGGTTTTAATTCTAGGCAAAGATCTACCCTGGAAGAAAACCTCAGTCATATATGATAGTGTTTGCTTTTCACAAAAACAAACAAACAAACAAAAAATCTTCAAAATTTAAGATAATTATAAGCTTAACACAATTCTCCATTTCCTTCAATTTCACAAAAAAAAAAAAAAAAGAAAAAAAAAAAACATGTAAATCTTGAATAAAACCATATTGCATAGGAAAAAAAGAAATTTAAATATTTTTGTCTAAATTTTTCAGATCCCTCTGCCATCTGTGGCCCCTATGGCCTGGCAGCACATGCAACCCTGCGGATTTGTCAGGGACTGGCTGGTTGCTACAGGATGCAACTTGAAATCAACCTTCTACGCATCCCCATCACCACCCCAGCAACATCACACCCCAGCAACAGCAATATTTGCCATTATCTATATTTGATTGCTAGTGTAACACTTCAGAAATCATGTAGTCCTGCAGCACTTTGACTTTCTTCAAATCTAAGGCCAGTTAGAAGGATTTCTATCATGCTTGTTCCCAGCATCACAAACAGTGCTGCAGTTGTTTATTGCTACTTTGCTTTACAGTTTATAATGGCTTAATCTGGTCAGAGTTGGGCAGAAGTATTCATGGTCTTATTTGTCTAGGCAGTGCCTTGTGGTAGGTTTTACCTTCTGATTTAAGCCAGAACTTTCTGAAATGTAGATAAGATGACAGAGATGTCATAGGATGTCATGTGACAAAGGTGTTGCATAGAAAGAGGTCACATTTATCTATTTATCTTAATGTATAATGAAAACATCCTTAAACTTTTTAGGCAGTTGCCTTTATTTCAGTTATGAAAGTATGACTAATGCAAGACAAAAAGTTATACAGTGTAGAAATACGGTGAAAAGGCTAAAGTGAAAAGTACATTTTAGAGCAGTATATGCAGACTGCTTAAGGCAATAGTTTTATCTAATGGAGAAAAACATGAAGAAATTAAACATAGAAATTTACATTGGAAAAACACACAGTAACACACACACAAAACCAGAAGAAATAACTATGGAGACATCAAAACAAAAGTATTGGTCTAATTCCTGAAATAACTAGGATGACTATAGTGTCTTCTGAAATATATAGTTTAGGCTGCACAATTTAAGGGTTCTCACTGGTCTTGAGATTTGATGAACTGAAACCATTTTAAAGTCAGTGATTTAACGATCTTCACATATTTTTTTCATATTTGTTAAAGTAATCAAATGGTGAAATACCTATTGGTTGTGAACCCAAGGCTTTTTATTTATTTATTTATTTATTTATTTATTTATTTATTTATTTATTTTTGATTCTGTTCAAATAAATAAATTTCTGTTCAAAAAAATAAATTTTCCCTTAATAGGGAAAAAATGTGAACAAGGGAGTCAGAATCCTGATTTCTTTCTCATGACAGGCCATATCAAAATAACTTTGACTCACTTTCACTGGTCTGCTATTTTCCCTCTGATGCTTCATCATACTATTAAAGTCTCTTTTTATTTAACCAAGCAAGAATACCAAAAACAAACAAAACAACTATAACAATAAATTTTTTAAGTAGATGTAAATTGATGGACTGAAACATAAAAAGAAGTACTTGGAAACTTGAGAAATATTTGCTGTTATAAAACAGGGGTTTACAAAGGTCAAAGACTTCTTTGGATGAAAATCATATGTAGTTAAAATAGTTATGATCTTACAGTAACTCTTTTAAATTTTTAATTTTATCCTGCTTGCCTATTCTAACTATAATACCTTTGGGAATACAATTAGGAGAAAGCTGTTTACTTTATTCCCCCTTCTTTTGCTGTCTGACAGTTCCTTCAACACATCCCCCACCACAGCAGCTGTTCACCAGCATTTTTAACTTCATTTCTGGCTTTGGTGATTTTGGAAAGAGAAGTTAAAAAAGTTTTAAATCTGACTGACATTTTTCTATCCTTTCTTTTAATGTCCCACCCATACAAGACCTTCTTCCCATGGTATTGCTAAAGAGATAATATTATCTAGCTATGCTAACCAAAAAATTATCAGCTGAGGGATAGCTACTCCCTTTTTGACTTCTGTTGAATTGTTTCATGACCTTGAGTATTTTCGTATCTTTTCTGTTACTCTAATTTATTTAAAATGTGTATTTTTAAGCCACAGCAAAAACAAGAATATATATGTGTATGTAAATGTATGTATGTGTTTGTATACAGATATACATACACATATACATACACACATATGCAAATATATAATGTTCATTATTAAATTAAAGAAGCTATTATTATGGTTGATATGATTACTCATGCATCTCTCCTTTGCAGACTCTCAGAAGGGCTGCCTGACTCTGTTTGGGTATTCCAAATCAATGTTCTATTCCTCAGTAATTTTGCTACTACATTGCCATTAATTACTCCCCAAATAATTTCCCAATCTAAATGCAATGTACTCTTAAACAATGTAAAAAGAAGAAGAAGAGAAAGTGTGATTTATAACTATAACGTGGTAAGAGTGCTGTCAGTTTAACAAAGAGAACCGTTCTGAGTTGAGATTACTAGTGAGATCAATAATACAAGAGATTGTTCTTTTGCTCAAATATTAGTCTGGAAAGTTTTTCTTTCAGTACCAGTAAAAACAGCAGCAACAACAACAAGAACTAGAGAATCTAAATTCTCTAACCTGTTCTAAAGTTATCCTATTTTAATGCAAGGAAGAACCAGCATGACCTTTTAGATTGTCTTCTGAGATTACAAATTAGATAGTTCAGGTTGTTTTTAGTTGAATCTAATGTCTAAGAGAGATAAAAGTTTTGCTAACTTAAAGTGTTCTTAACTTCCTCTATAATGAGGGCTGTTTCTTACGAAATGCCTGTGTAATGTCTTAATGGTTTATCAGGAGAAAAAAGTTATAAGCATTTGATCTGTCAATTTTAATTTACCTGTAGCTCTCTTTCTGAAAGAGTATCTACAAACATCAGTCCAAAATCACAGCTAACTATTTAAAAATCTAGTTTCCATATTTTCAGTAACAGCTCAAAGTATATATCTTTAACATGTAAAATGAATGACAATTACTTTAACTGAAAAAAAAAAAGATATCTAAAATAGTGTTAATATTTATATTATAGTCAATAAAAAAATATGATAGACCATACAGATAGAGATCACATGGAGCTTCCACCCAGAGCCCAAAAATGTATACAGCTGCCCCAGTACATATCAGTATGCAATGTTGTTGTTTTAATTTTGATTAATTTGAATATTACCAGAATCACAGCAATCACAGCAAATATCATACATGGTAGGAGAACTGTGTAATACCCAAATCCTACAATGTATAAGCTCCTTAGTCTGAAGTCTGTCGTTTTTGTCTCTCACTGCTTCTGCAGACAGAATTAGCATATACTATGTACAGTCTCTTTACTAAATAACTGTCCCTACTAATATATCCATTTATGAAAATCAGTTAATCCTTTCTACTTTCTTTCCCTTTCCTCTTCCCCTTTTCCTATGTATTATTTGAGAATATTTGATTTAAAGTACACATCAAAGCTTTCATAATGCAGTCAGTTTAGATTTAGTACATATTTCGAAGAAGGATATGCTTTTTTCTTTTATTTGTATTAAAGTCTAAGAAAAGTGCCTTTGATAGTTTTTTTTTTGAGCTACCATCTCTCATGGGTGATGCTAGATCTGAATAATTATTGATAGAAAAGACCAAGACACTCTCACAGTGTTAAGGCATTCTTCAACAGGAACAAGAATAAAAAATACTCATGCACAGACCAGCTGAGATTTTATGACTGGCAGAATTTCATACTGCCAGTACCACATGTTCCATAATGAATGAAACATGCCTGTGAGTGACTGTTTGCTATATGGAATATTACAAATGACAGACATCTAGGTTCCCAGATTCTGTATTCAATAATTACATCCTGCCCAGAGTTTTGGAAAATAGAAGCCCCTCCCACCCCCACATATTTAAGTTAGTTTGACTATATATAAGGTATTAATCATGTGATTAAGCTGTAACACTTTTAATCATATGTACATCTGGAATTTCAAAACACTTGAAATGGTAATTGCTGGTCCACTAAGAAACTTCCAGCATAACTATGGAGAGAGTCAACCTGGACTGTGTAACTGGCAAGAAGGTGAGAGTAGGAGAGCACAAGTATTAAGGATATTATTGGGGGATTATGGGACTGTGCAGTCTTCACATATTTACAGAGTCACAAACAAAATCATTCAGGTTGGAAGAGACCTCCAAGATCACTGAGTCCAACCTGTGACCTAACACTAACAAGTCTTCCACTAAACCATATCACTAAGCTCTACATTTAAACATCTTTTAAATACCTCCAGAGATACTCAATCACTTCCCTAGGCAGCCCATTCCAATGCTTAACAACCCTTTCAGTAAAGAAGTTTTTCCTAATTGCAACCTAAACCTCATCTCCCACAACCTGAGACCATTCACTATCACATATGTCCAATCTCCAGGCATGTGTGTCACCCCTGAGCCTTCTCTTCCCCAGGCTAAAAAACCCCAGCTCCCTCATCAGCTCCTCATAAGACTTTTTCTCCAGAGCCCTCACCAGCTTCATAGCCATAGCATTAAGTTGCATTCTTTCAAAACGGAATAATGTGGTCTTTTTATGTGATCATTGTTGTTATCTTTAGCAACAAGGCTATACACTTCCCTATTTCTTATATATGTTTTAAAACTTCTAGTTCTTAGCCCAACAGATTTTCCCCTAAGTGTATTACCATTGTTCTTGACTTCATAACTTTCAATTTAGTGTAATATTCTCCTCCAGATTTTCTTCCTAATTTTGTCTTAATTCTAATTTCTACATGTACATTACTACTTATGAAAAGCAATCTTCAACCATAATTTACTCTTTATTGTTATAATGAGAATAGCCCATCATTTTATTATGTGAATGTATTTATTTTTATTCTTTTCTCCCAATCATTAAAGTATCCATAAAATGTAATAAGCAAGGTCTTATGGATAACCCATTGGAATTAAAAATGGTTGTAAACAAAGAGGAATTAGGACAGAATCTTTTACTAATATATGACATTTCTTCATCTGATATCAATTTATCAGAACTTCATATTCTAATAACCATTACTTGAGAATTCCTGACAACAAGGAATATTACCTTTTTTTGTACCCCAGTGCTGTTACTCAACTTCCTACCTCCCTACCTTAATATCCTTTTTGACTGCACTCAAGATGCAGATCTTATAATGTGTGTTACAGTCACATCTATAAAGTTGACAATGCACAGTAATTAGTAGTTTAGTCAGTGAAGTAATAATAAAAACATTCTATCCATAATAAATATATGTTAATTATTTGTGTGTATTTAGATAGATTTTCATCAGAGAGAAAACATTTAATTCAGGAATAGTGATTAGGTTTTATATATTGTATGAAAACTTGCTTATATTTTTATTCTTTGTCTTTTGAGCTGATAACTATTGCTAGTCAGACTGAATGAGCTAATAATTACACACTTATGTTTCTGTTTAAACACATCTGTTCTGACTGGAATTGCAAAAGAAATAGTCTAATGCTGCTATATTGATTAGTGAGCCATTAAGATTCCAGTTCAAGAAACATCTGCTAGTTATTCAGCCTCAGGTGTCTTGCTTGATTAGATATTAATTCATAAATTGATGCCAGATTCTCATTAACTCTCACATTAAAAAAGATAGAGACCAAATCTGCTAGTTTTTTAAAACAAATTCTTAAATGTATAATAGCTGGCCGATTTCTTAAAATAGTAGTAGATCATAAGACTTGTGCAGTTGTGGAAGAATGAAGGGACTGGGTATGTGAAGGAGTTTTTAAGGAGTAGATCTGAATCAATGCAGTGGTAATAAAGATATTGAGGTGAAGTTCTTAATTTTCACTTTTGAATCCTTATCTGAGTAGATCTGTAAACAGCATAATAGTTTGTTATTGGGTATGATTGTTGAAGGGATAGAGAAAACATGCACTATCAATAATATCACTACACCTGAAAGTTCCTAAGGACTACAAAGACCATATTTTATAGGAATATAAATAACCTAAACTGTTCTTAGTCCTTAAAAATAAATAAATAAATAAATAAACATCCAGCAACTCTACAACTGGATTACAGTAGTGCATTTAATTTACTGTTTAAGCAATGGTAGTATGTGGTAGTCTAATGATACGAGTAGTTAAAGAAAAACAGTAATGAAAACATTTTTTAATTATTGTTAATTATTAAATATATTTAATAATTATATTTATATTATTTTTTATATTCTATTGTGTTTCTCAATTAGAATAACATGATGCTGTGATGAAGGGTAGCTTGTATTTATTTTAGGTATCAGAGATCAGTCTCCAACTAACTTTAATTAAGTTGTTTATTCTTTTTGGACACCATCTCAGACTAATGCCAAGAGAATGACTTAGTCTTTCTTTAAAAGAACTTTAAACATCCTCTGTCCATACATCCCCAATGCTTTAAAGGAGAGGGGAAAAAGAAAAACCAAACCAAACCAAAAAAAAACAACAAAACAGCATCTTGATTTTCAGGATACTATGTACAAAAAAATATATTATATTAGTGGAGAAACAGATTTTATTTTGGACAGGATGATTTTAGTTTGTTTTAATTACTATTTAAATAATAATTAATATTAAAAGATGCAAGTTTACAAAGTAGGATAGGTAATTTTGGCAGAACAGTACAAAGCTGTAATCCAAAAATTCATCTTGCTTTACATAAACAATATAAATATGCCAATTATTTCAAAACAGGAATGAGGTCCCATATTCAACATCAGATTTCTGACACAACTAGTTTTTGAGATGCTATTAATAAGATAAAAAATACAAGAGCAGTATGGCACATTTGAATATGTGAGTCTGTTTTGCACTTTTAAAGGGCAAGAAAGACTATGAATTGTTTTTTAGATATGACTATTGTATTGTATGTATAAGACACTAATATTGTTAAAATTAAATGAATATATATTTTATCTTTTAGTTAATGAGCTGTTAAAAAGCTAAGAAAAAAAACCTTACATAAAAGTCTGAAGCCATCTTTGTTTTTATCTATATTGTTATTCTTAGTAATTATGAAAATGTCATTAGGATCAAAATGATTTAAATATCAATATATTTTCAAAGCTTGCTCTTAGTTTTAAAGACAGTATAACAATATTTGCCTATAAAGAAAATGTAGTTTGCCTTATTGAATTAACATGATTTTATTGAATAACAAGTCAGTTTTTAAATGTGTAAGCTTTTTTAATTTAGAGAAGTAAAAATATAAGTGAATCTAATAAAGCACTGTCTCATTTCTACTCTTGTTTGCAATAAAGGTATGTTTTCCTGAAACTGTAATATTAAAATATAGCCCACTGTCCAGAAAAATGTGTTTGTATCTTCTCTACTTTGCAGTTAAGGCTCCTCAAGTAGAACATTTTCTCTGTGGATTGTATTCTATTATTGCTGTAGTGCAAATTGGCTGGAGAAGATGATTATATAAATTTTGTCACTTCTTTCCTCTAGGTCCAGTAACAATGACTGCTAAGGTCAAGATAAAGTCCTTGTTTACAAGTCCACTAATAAAATCATATTCACAAGCTGTATTTCACTAGTAGGTTTGCTCCCTGTCCTTTTATCTGGTCAGAGCACCCAGATAATAATGTCTTTTGGTTGTTGGTGTCCCCTTGGTTCATGCCTTCTAAATGCAACTTTGTCTCAGGATTCATACCTAGACGATCTGATTTCCCAGATGATATATATATATCATATATATATATACGTATATATGTATATGTCATATATATATATATCAGACTGTATATGATAGAAAAATGACTAACAGATATTAGCATTTCCTTTAAATGTTTTATCTCTATCTGTAATGGATTTCTGAAGGACAATAAGTTCTTATCAGGCTACTTTTCACGATGCTAAATGTCTGACATTGATAGTCATTTCCTGTTCCCTAAGTTATCAACAACTAAAAGGTGTAGGATGGTGAGATGCAAAGACAAAATAAAACAGCTCCCTCCCACCCCTTTTACAGCATCATTCAACTTCACTCCTTTATTCCTCACTCCTCTACCTCTGTCCTTCACCAAGAGTAGTGCAGGGGGAGGTGGTTATTGGGGAAAGTGGTCAGTCCATAACTGTTCCTCCCTGCCATTGCTTCCTCTTATGCTTTCATCCCAAGTGGGTCTTCTGCTTGTGCTCCTTCAGGAAATATTCAGCTGCTCTAGCATGGAGTCCTTCATCTGGATATTGGCTGCAGTGTGTCTTCTTCCGACAAGCTGCAGCCTTTCAGGGAGAATCTTACACCAGTGTTGGATAATTCCTGTCAGGAATTATCCAGCTGCTCCAGCATAGGCTCTTCCATGGGCTGTGTGGAATATTTGCTCCATCATCGTTTCCATAGGCTTCAGGGACATATCTGCCCCATAACACCTGGAATATCTCCTCCCCCTTCTTTTCTGAGCTGTGTTCTCAAGATTTTCTCACAAACTTTTCCTCAGTGCTCATCTAGCAGTTTTTACCTTTTTAAAAATATGTTTTCACAGATGTGCTGTCAACTTGATTGATAGACTTAAGAGTGTCCTGGAATGGGTCCATTACAGACCCAGCTGTGTCTGGCATAGGGCTGCACTTGGTCTCCTCCCACAGAGGCCATCAACGCAGCCCTTCATTGCCAACTGGATTCCAATGTAGTATTGTATCCAGTACACTTAGTGCTTCAGAAACTGTTCTTACAGAAAGAGAAGTGTGTTTGGAAAAAAATAAGCATCTCTGTGGACTTTCACAAAATCTTTATTAGCACTGTTGTTAATAATGTCAATATCTTAATATCTTCTCTGTGTTGGTTTGGGATAATTATTAATTATAATATAATGAATATGATAATGTATATCATTATCATATAGTTATGATATCATAATCATATAATTTATGATATCATTATCATATAATGATAATGAATAATTGGAGCGTAAAGTGAAATGGGAGGTATAATAGTCTCAAAACTAAAGATAACTATATTACTTTTGACTTAAGAGAAAACTGGAGAAAAATATGCAAAAATATTTTTTTCTTTGATAAAGATATTTCTAAATGCTGTGAAATTTCCAATTGTTTCTAATAATTAGAAAACATGTCCTAGCACAACTTTTATTCCACTTAGCTACTTGAAACTAGAGTTTCAAGATCCTTTGAGTGTCAGTAAACAAGATACCCCAGGTAACAAAACATGTCCAAGCAATCTGCATTACAGAAATTCCTTAGAGAGAACAGCAGTCTTCTGCCCTTCTTCCTGTTAAATATTGTTGAAATCTGAATATCTCAGCTTTATAGTTACATGGAGGAAAATTATAGTATATAGGGATTTTTTGTGGTTTATGTTAGTTGCTCTTTATGCAGTGTTGTTTAGAACATATCAAAAACATATTGATCTAACTTCCTAAATTGTATTATAATATAATTATACAAAGATATAATTTTAAATGTTAAGGTTTCAAACAAAACTATTCTAAGTGAAGTGTCAGAATCAAGACTGAGAAAACAAAACAAAAATTCATAGCTAATAGCTATAAATCTGTATCATACAAAGCAGATAAATACAGCAGTGCAAATAAGTGCAAATACTTTAGTTACTGTGTCCATTTTTATTCTTTTTTTTTTTTTTCCTCGTTGTCAGTCACTTGGAACTCAGTACTCTTTGGAGGCCAAAATGGTTCTTTAAAAATCCATTTTGATACACCATGCATCAGAACAAACTTGAGAAAAGAAAGGAATGAGGTGGGAGGTAAGGATTGTATCATTCACTGGAGGAAAACAAAACAAAACAAAACAAAACAAAACAAAACAAAACAAAACAAAACAAAACAAAACAAAAACTACTTTTCAAAAACAGAAGTCAGGACCACTCAGATCAGTTCTCTCTCTATTAAATTTCTCTAATGATGTTTTCCTTTTCTAATTAACACAAGTGATTATAATATAAGTGTTTGTAAAAACTGAAAGCTTAATAGTATTTTCTTAATGCTGAATGCTGTTTTCTATACTTCACTCTATTTTACAGAATTCAGGATGTACAGCTAATATAAAATGTTGATGAACCTGTGAAATGTGTTTAGTCAGAATGTGCTGACCCAATTATAAAGGGCTGAGGCAAAAAATATTCAGTGGTTTAGGTACCACAAATATGAGCTTTTCAGACTTGTGAGTGTGGAGTGGAATCTAGAACCTTTAGAGCCTGTGTGTTTAATCCTTACAAAGACCAAGTGACTTGACAGTTAATTAAGAGTTTTGATTTTTCTTTTTCTTGTGTTTTATGCTACTTGGTTGCACATCTACTCTTGTCCAGACAAAGTCCTGTCCATATTTTGTACTCAGAGTCCCTTAGTCTCAGCTATATGGTAATGTTTCTCTTTACAGTGGAGATTCACAGTTAGAAATCTGCATTACTTCTTGCTTTAAAAAAACAAACAAACAAACAAACAAGAGCAGCAACAAAACATGAAGAAAAAAAACCTAAACAATAATAATAATAATAAAAAAGCTGAAATACTCAACGCACATTCCGATAAATGCTGAAACTCCATGCAACATCTCTTTTATCTGAGATGGATTGAACTGAAGACTATTTATCAGTTCTCCAGACAAATTAAAAGACCCTGTTAGTTAAAATAAGTCCCATTTTATGTTTTAACTTTGCTCCATTAGGGATTTTCATGGCTATAACTTCATTATCTGTGTACATCTATTTAATACAAACAATAACTATAAATTAAAATAAGACTGAAGTGAAGTTTCAGGCAAGTATAATTCCCTTTTACTATGCCTTTTGTAACAAAATTACACAAAAGAAAATGGTTGCATTGGAATGGCTGATCCTTTGAAGTTAAGGGGATCCAAATCTGTGACTCACTTGAGCTGCTTTACAGCAGTTCCAGCATAGTATAATTCTGAAAGCAAATGAACTGCACCTTTGAGAGACTGACTACACAGGCACAGTCCCCAAGGATACAGAGCCTCTGCAGCAGATCCAATAAGTTCTTTTTCTGTCTGTATGCAAAGGGGATGATGTGACCTGAAGTCCCATATACCATCGAAATCTTCAGCTGCTTACATTGTCAACGGGTGGGTATTAGCAAAGTGTGAAAAATCTACAAAATTCATCAATTAATTCACTTTAAAATTCACTGAAGGAAGCTGAAGAGAGAAATTTATTTATTTATATTTTTATTTTTTCTGGGGGGGGGAGGAGGGGAAGGAGAGTCACTAAAACAAATAAAGCAAATAAAACAAAGCCCTCAGATATAGTTGGAAGATCTTACCTTGACCATATCACAATAAAGTGTTTTTGTAGTAGCTCATGTTCATTTAGTGTTTCTGTTCCTTTTGACATGTACTTGAATTTATCTAGGTATAACAATACAAACATTGGGTAATAACAACCTATTTTTAATCCACATGGATTTCCACCTAACAATTGCCACATACTATTCTACAGAAACTATTACGTTAACAAATTATATCTGAGAAATGTGCAAAAAGATCTTTTTTACTGGATTCCTTTATTCATGTGCTCTTTGAATTGGAAGTCTGCTAAACAGAAGATTAATATATATTTTAAAAAAGTGTTTTATTTGGGGGGGAGGAAGCTTTAAATGTGAAGAATATCAGATGTTAGACTACTTATTGCTACTTGTTCACATAATTTCTTCCTTCATTTGTAATTTCTTTCATCAGCTATCATTATGTTCAAATTTTGCGAGTTATCTATCTATCTATCTATCTATCTATCTATCTATCTATCTATCTATCTATTTTCCCACCATCTTAAATTTCTAAGGTTTCAGTTTGGCTTTGCTTCTCCTGTACTCATAGTTTTGGAATGTGTGTCTTCCCAGCAACTCTCCCTCTCTGTCCCCATCCCCATAATTCCAAATTTAACTCTTGTAATGTCTGATGATGTCTTGTTTCTCTGACCCAGAAATTAAAACCTTCAGAGCCAGAAGTGAAGTCAAACGCTGATCATATAATCTGGATCATGAGTATGAAAAGATTTAAAGTGTTAGAATAAATGAAGAACCAAGTGAAAATAAGCCAAGAACTGTATATTTGCTCTCCATAATTGATTCTTCAAGTTCAGTTAAAAAATAAAAAATAAAAAATAAATCTTCATTTCAAAGGTGAAAATAGCAATAATGTGGCAAAGGAAAAACTGTGTTAAGAAAGTAAAATGTCTAGTGTGTGTGTCTCCCCAGCTGAAGAACACATATTAACAGTGTTACTTTCAAAAGTGTAAGTTAGAAAAGTTCTGAATTTAATGGGAGTTGTACTCTGAAGTGATTTTGAACTAATAGTGAAGAGTTGTGGGGAAAAAAGTAACTTACATGGCATAACTCTTCTATGAATCTGAGGCAAATAGTTATTTTCCATGAGTGAAGAATTAGGATCTTAATTAGCCTTTAAGGTAGAATGACAATGTACTAATTATAGCCACGATTTTCAGTTACCATACAAATATCTGACTTAAATTGAGTACAGTATAGGTTCACTAACATTATACAAATATATGGTACTTTAGGTTCACTAAGCCAAAGACATATTTTAACCCAAATAAACCTTATTATTATCATTATCATTATCATTATCATTATCATTATCATTATCATTATCATTATCATTATCATTATATTTACTATTATTACAACTTATTATAATTACTCTATTATTATTATTATTATTATTATTATTATTATTATTATTTATTAATTAATTTATTTATTTATTTATTATTAAACTTCCCAGACATTCCTGAAGCAATGAACCCATTTTCTTGTTGTACTTGACATAGGAGTTTCAAACACTCTTTCACTGATTTGGTAATACAATCCTTTTCATGTTGTCCAGGTGTAAATATATTGAATCCATATTTACTCAATAATATTTACTCAATACTCAATAATTACTATGGAATATGTTTATCTAGCCATCCATATTTAATACAAGAAATAAATTGTCCAATATGTTCTGAAATTTCCTTATGGCCTCTGTAACTTAAGCAGTTCTATAGAGTGAATCATCAGTAATTCATCATTAATTTTGTTTTTTATTTACAAATTGTAGAAATGTGAAAATTGTTTCAAGCAGGGTAAGGATCACCCAAGTTTCTATGCCACCTCATCAAATTGTTTGATTTATCTGCTTTAAAAAGCTTACATTCCTTAGCACTTGAAACAAAAGTGAAAGTTATTTTTGTCCTTCAGTTGGAATTCTAGGTTAGAAACAGCCTAAGGCTTGAGGGAGTACTGTTCCAGGATATTTGTGTCTGCAATTCAGCATGTGTTTCTTGTTGGTTCTCTGATGTTGGTTAAAGAAAATGTGATTAACTATGAATTACTGATGATGATTATCTCCAGAGATGGATAAATAAAGCTATGGGGGACATAGGGAGTGCAGGTTAGAAATAAATATGCACATTTCATATTTCTGGTAGGAATTGCATTATAATATTCTTGTACCACATTCCAAGTTAAAAATAACCATCATATTTCAAACTTTGAACATTCTCTCTCTGTGTGTGTTCTGAAGAACACATATTAACAGTGTTACTTTCAAAAGTGTAAGTTAGAAAAGTTCTGAATTTAATGGGAGTTGTACTACATGTTGTACAACATGTGAAAGAAGGTACAAGGAGGATGGAGTCAGGCTCTTCTCAGTGTTGCCTGGGGACAGGATGAGAGACAATTGGCACAAACTAAAACACTGAAGGGAACATTCTGTACTGCACAGGTGACAGAGCACTGAAACAGGTTGCCCAGAGAGGCTGTGAGGTCTCTTTCCTTGGACATCTTCAGAAGATGCCTGGACATGATTCTGGGTCACCTGCTCTAAGTGGTGCTCCTTGAGCATGGGCCTTGGACAAGATGACCTCCAGAAGTCCCTGTCAAATTCAATCATGAATCTTATGTGATTCAATAAGACACACAAATAGAATCAGCAGGTAGCAATACAGCATATAAAGTAATATATATGCATACAATATATGCATATAAACAGTCCTACAGTTGAAGGTGAATTCACCTTTAGAATAGTCTTTAGTTTAGTTTTATGGGAGAAGAGGGAAGGGGGATTTGTGTCTAAATCTTGCTCTGATGGTCTTATGGTCTTATCCTTTGGTCTTTGATCTTATCCTTACATTTACCACTCAATATCTATGCATATCTATTGTCCAGATATACATGTGTAAAGTTCTCAAGGTTGTCTATGTCACATGAACTCAGGTTTCACTTGTGTTTGTTTTTGTTTGTTTGTTTGTTTTTCCCTCCTCCATCTTCAAGAATTTAAGTGCACAAATTCTTTTGAGGTTCATCTTCTTCCTCCCAAGCATCTAAATTCTACCTATATCAATTTAAAAAAAATATGACTAGTTCTACTCAGACTTGATCACACATAGCATGCACAGACAATTTGCAAGAAGGAGTTGCAAATTCGAGATAATGCTTGCCTCCAAAAATAGAAGCCTTGAGTATCCAGAGATCATAGGATACAAACTGCCTGTAAGACAGCTTTAATTACCTTTATTTATTTATTTATTTTATTATTTTCTCCTGACATGTAATCTAATCTTCCCCTGATGCAACTTGAGTCCACTCCATTGCATCCTATCACTTGCCATCTGAGGGGTGGATTGGAGCATGACCAAAAGTATACTAGAAATTTATGAACATGGAAGATTGTTAAAGGAGTTTTTTTAATTTATTTTTATTTTTTTTTAGTTTAGTTTTCTTTTAGTTTTACTTTTAGTTTTAGTTTTCTTTTAGTTTCAGTTTTCTTTTTTAGTTTAGTATTCTTTTTTAGAAAGTCCTTTCTCTCTGCAACCCCAGTGATGTCAATGGTAATGTCTATGCTAATGTCAAGCAGATAACTAATACAATTTTAAATAATTTAAAATAATTTAATACAATTAAAAAAAAAATAAAATTTCAATGCATTTGTTTAATTTCTAACCCTTCTCTTCACATGCTATCCCTTCCACTGCTCTTCTACATCTTGAAGTCAGTAACATCAGATTGCTGGAGAGTATAACACCATAAATTGTCAGCCTCTACACTCTTTTGGGACAAATATACTGTTCATGTTTGTGGTTTCTTCTTTGTGCCTCTAGGATTCTCTTGGGATCATTTTATATGGTTGCTAACATGATTTTATACCTTTCTGTTTCTCCATTGTTCTATAGCTGCATGTTAAATCTAAATTTTGCTACATACAGTGACCTGTTGATACGGTAGATATTATTTTGTCCTCTCTGTCCCTCTCTTGCTCTGTCTCTCTTTTTTTTTTTTTTTTTTTTCTCATTTTAATTTAAATTAATTTAATTTAATTTTGTCCATCTCAGGTCTACATTTTTTTTTTTTTTAAACTGGCCACGATTCAGTTGTTTATAGCCACAAAGTCTCCAGTAACAAGCCTGAGGCATGTCCTTTATCTCATGCCTGTACTCATTTACACCCTATCCTGTATCTTTACTTCTGATGGCCTCTGATAGTGTACCAAAGCTGTATTTTTAATGTTATTCTGTTAATCAGAAATATCTCAATCATCTCAATCATTGAGTACTGTGTTCAGTTTTGGGCTCCTCACTACAAGAAGGACATGGAGGTGCTCGAGAGAGTCCAGAGAAGGGTGATGAAGCTGGTCTGGAGAACAAGTCCTACAAGGAGCGGCAGAGGGATCTGGTGTTGTTCAGCCAGGAGAAAAGGAGGCTCAGGGGCGACCTTATTGCTCTTTATAGATACCTTAAAGTAGGTACCCATCTGTAGCAAGGTCTATTCTCCCATGTGCCTGGTGACAAGACAAGGGGGAATGGGCTAAAGTTGCACCAGGGGTGTTTTAGGTTGGATATTAGGAAGAACTTCCTTACTGAGAGGGTTGTGAGGCATTGGAACGGGCTGCCCAGGGAAGTGGTTGAGTCACCATCCCTGGAGGTCTTTAAATTTAAATTTAGAGCTTAGTGATGTGGTTTAATGGAGGACTTGTTAGTGTTAGGTCAGAGGTTGGACTAGATGATCTTTGAGGTCTCTTCCAACCTAGACGATTCTGTGATTCTGTAACCTGAAATAATTGTTTTTTACAGCTGTCTAAAGAAAGCTATGGTTGTACCACTTGAGACAAACAAAAGTAAAACAAATTAATTTTAGCCAAGTGATCTACTATAGAAATTATTTGTCTGCACTAAAGAACCAGAGAATTACAGGTAGATCAAGTGAAGGTCAGGCAGAACAAGCTTGACAAGACTCAGTCTTAAGGTCTTGCAACACTAGAGCTAAATTTATGATGTGTTACTGATAATGGCATTACCATATTATGAAGCTACATGCTTACAATGTCATTACACATAGTAAACAAAACACATATTGAGTCATAATAGTTTTTAAAAAGTCTCTTTCAAATTTGTTCCCTTTTGATAAAGGAAATTATTAAACCTAAATAAGATTATGTCTTTCTTCAAATAGATAATAATAATAATAGACATTTTGCCTTCTGCATGCACAAGAGCAGGGAAAGGTCCTGAAAACTTTTATTCATTTATTTTATACTTACATTTTTTGTCAGTAGAGTCTGTACACTAGCCTGATGATAGTTGTAGCTATTTAGCTATCTATAGCTCTTATCTGCAGGATGCTAAAGTCTTTCGGCCATACTAAGTGGTTATTAAATATATATTTCAATAGAAAAATAGTAATTGCCATTTATGTTGGTTCTACATGGTGAAATATGAAGAAGAAGGAAAAAATGGTCTTTTGTCTTGCAATCAGAATATCAACTAAAGTTTTCAATAATATGCCAAGAACAACTTTTTTGTTGTTGTTGTTGTTTTGTAATGAAAATTCTCTAAATGATAATCATATGAGAGAACTTCTCTCCATGGTGTAATAAATGTTTTGCCATTTTCTTCATAGAATGCCAAAGAATCATGAGATCTTACAAAAAAAGTGAGAGCAGTTCCCTGGTTTCTAATCTGCAAATGTTTCTTCTAACTAATATGTTTTAAGAGAAGAATTCCAATGAGAAAATGGAAAGTGATTAAAATAATTATATTTATTTTCATATACAAATGACTTTTTATATATTCATGTAGAGGTTAAACTTCCCTAAAACTAAACTGAAACAAAATTCAGTGTTTCCTTCCATAAAGAACAAGAGATGAGCCAAGTTAAATATACTTTTTTTTTTAAAAAAAAAAGATATATATCCATATTCTCCTCTACCTCTGAACAAAATAAATGTAATATACTGACATCAAAAGATTTAGTGAGGGGAAAGTTCTATTCATTGGAATGTCACGATGATACCCACTGTGTTGGAGAACCATGCTGGAAGAAAAAGCATGGCAAAACTCCATATTTTCATCTTTGTAACATCTAGTTACACGTCTACTTTTATTAAAACAACATTATTTTACACATCCTACAGCACAACAAAAAGAATACCGTATAAAGTATTGAAAGCACATGGGAAAAGATTTATACAAATATTTGTGTTGCAGCATAAAATTAGATTTAAAATATTTTAATTTGTTCTGACAAAATTATTTTCAGTATTTTAAGCATTTAAAAGTTCAATCCTTCAGAAATTTATTTAAATTTGCCCGCATTTTTAACATTGTGTTTGCCCATTTTCAAGTTTCTCTGAACTTAGACTAACATATTAACTAACATAATGACATTATGTTAACATACATAACACATACAATGAACATTTAGATAGTCAAAGTTGCCAGTATAGCTGTCAATATCATTTCAAACCCAAAACCACACAATGCAGGTTCTAATATACCTTTGGGATCTCTTGATGAAAATACTTTGCATTTCACAGAAACAAATTCTATTACTTCGCTTATTTAATTGATAACCTCTATGTTTAACTGATTACTGATAGCTTGTTTATTTGCATATTATATAGTTTCTTACTAGAACATAGTTTTTTGCTCCTCCAAGGATTGTCAACAAAATTGTTGTAGATAAGAGAACTCAAGTTGTCAAAATCCTTATATAGTATTTTAAGAATTGACTGATCTCTGAGGAAGCCTTGTCATTGTATTTAACCTCCCCATTATGCTATGTTCATCAGATGATTAGCATCTCCACATTAAAACTTAATCTGTATTGGGAAGTGCCTATCTTTGTCTTCAAGTATTTCAAAAGTATTGTAGCATGACTTAAAATTTCACTTATGCCAAGGTAAATTAGCGCTTACACTGTTGAATTCACTACATTTATGCAGGTAAAATAGGACCAGTGAATGAAAGCAGACAATTTCAGAGGTAAGGTTATCATTTCCAACTTTTCCTGTTTTATTTTATTTTATTTTATTTTATTTTATTTTATTTTATTTTATTTTATTTTATTTTATTTTATTTTATTTGTAGGATAATTTTACTTCAAGCATTATGATGTTGAAATTTGTGAGATATCTTACAGAATTTATCTGTCACAAAGAACATACCTAGAATTAACTTCTCAAACAGTGGGTTATTTGAAGACTGTTAGAAAATTATTCCGGATGGTAATGAGGTGGGTATGGTAAGTTTGTGAAGTGAAGAGCATGTGGTAAAAGGATCAGGGAAGAACAAAACTGTGTTCTTTATTGTTGGAAGACTGGCCAGATATTTGATTTAATGTTTAGCTGATTTATTAAGACAAAATGCTGTTGATACTAAACTGTCCTTAATCCTTCAAAACAGATGCCTGAATCTATTCCTCATTCCTCACCTTTATTCAAACAGAATCATTATTATTGCAGCATTTAGATACTGTAATTTATTGCAGAGTGCAGTACACCGTATCACCACACTAGCCTTAAGAGAAATATACTTGATGCTAAATTATTAAAATCTGGTTAATTCTCTGCCCCTGTCTTTATTTTTCAAATTATTCCACAAGGCATGATATACACTATGTGTAATAATTGGAAAACACAGAGGATTTCAGAAGTGTTCAAGTATAAATGAAATAAATAAAATAAATAAATAAATAAATAAATAATAATAATAGTAATTATAAAACTTTTCAAGCTGCTTCCTTGTTTGGTCAGTTACAACTTACAGCCATGCAGAAACATATGTGAAAGATTCTGAAAAACACCCCTTAGAGTAGAAGACCATTAGTGCTGTTATCATTTTTGGAAAGGTCAGTAATGTTCCAGGCTGAGACAAGGTAAGATAGATGTAGTGAGGAAATCAGTATGTCCCAGACATTTTGTGAAATTTCAAGAATACATTACAGAAAAAGATGAGCTATGACAGTCTTAAGAAAACCTGTAACTGTGACTGGGGATAACTTTTTTTTCTGTGTTCCTGTGATGCAGAAGATCATGAGATACATATGACGAGTTTCTGTGTCAGACAGGTGTCTATTAGTACTATTATAAAATACAATTCCTACTGTGCAAAGAAAGGAACATGTACCAGCTGAAGAGAAATATGTAACATTTAACGACAGTTCCTTTCTCAATATTTCTTTGCTCTGGTTTTCAAAATGAATTCCATGGTTAATTGTGTAACTGAAGCTCCATTTCATAATTACTTTCCTTATTGCTGCTTCTCAGTTGTAGGGAAAATAAAATTTAAAAAATCTTAAATGATGAAACAACAATAAATTTAAGGTTTGGGCTTTTATTGCTTTTATCTCGTTGCTTTCTTACAATTTATTTTTTATTTTCTCTAAATTTGTTTGTCCATTTTACAAATCACTTATGTAACTAAAAATTTCATACTATCACTCAAAATAATATTTGTTCAGGTATTGCTCTTAATCATGTATTGTGTACTGGGTCTAGCTGGAAAGGAATTAATTTTCTTCATAATGATCTGTATGGTGCTGTACTTTGGTTTTGTGGCTGAAACAGTGCTAATAATACAAACACCAATGGTTTAATTGTTGATAAAAAGTTCTTACTGCCAAGATTTTCCCTATTTCTTGCACTGCTCTAACAGCAAGGCTGGGGTTCCACAAGTTGTGAAGGGACATAGCTGGAATAGCTGTCTCGAGTTGAGTAAAAACAAATGACGTGCTTATCAATAACATTTCAGGGAAAGAAGGAAAAAGGGAGGTCTTTCAGGACTGCATTTGTCTTCACAAGTAATCATTACCTGTGCTGAAGTCCTGGTCTTTACTTGAGACTCAGTTTCTCTTGTGAAAAATGTAAGGTGAAAATCTAAGCAATATCAAGTAGGTCCATTGTTTTTCCAGCACAAGAATAAGTACTATACTATTTAAAGCATATATTAAACATAAGGGACAGATCCTCAAGTAGCATATATCAGCATGGCTCCATTGAAGTCAATGTAATCAAGAAATTTTAAACCATCTGTAGCATTCATCCATCTTTTTATTACTGATGCATTATTAAAAAAATGTATTTTGCTTTGTTGCACAGTTTAAGAAATATTGTTGTGTACATGATACAAAACTGATGACCTTAGCAGATCCTTATGAAGAAGGTATGAATTTTGAGTGGTATTATAAAAAATGCTGTATTAATCATTTATTACCTCTTTGTTTATCAAGCTTATGTGCTCCTGTATTTGTCTGTTTGACTTTGCACTTCAGTTTACAACAGTTCAGTAAAGAAAAGATGCTCTTTTAAAGGGATTAATCATGGAAACATTAACTATACTTATTTAATGATCTTCTGAATATGGACACCCTTGACGACATAAGAATGTACAGAATCTGACTGCAAATTATGCTAGGTACATAGTTATGTTAGCCCCAAGTTCAAGTTACTCAAATTTCCATATAGATCTGTCTTCTCCTTCAGTTGTTAGTGAAAACACCTCCTTGGAGTAGGCATCCACCAGTCATTTGTTTTAAACTCTCCTAAACTCTTCTCAGGTTAAACAGGCTGTTGGTTTTCATAACAGCTAAGGACATTGCTGTAATTGCTTAAGTATATTCAGGGGAGAACTAGCTACTGTATCCATGACAAGTCTTTAGAAATTAACCTTTGGAACATTACAAGTAAGAGACAAATTGTAACACAAGATGGAAGGCATTCCCAGTGACCATGTAATTAATTAACATAATCACATTATTTGTACAGAAAGAATGTAGGAAAGCATTTAATGTTGCAGAAATTACTGCATGTTGAAAAAGATTCAAACTCCAGTCACAGTACAAATATGAGAGTATGTACGTGTATTTAACAGTTAGACTAAATTAGAAGCATTAATGTCATTATTCTGGTTAGATAGGTAGATAGATTCTGGGCAGATAAAGAGAGAATTAAAACCACATAGTTATATGTAACATTTTTAAATTTCTATTCTAATTCTAGAAGATTGATTTTTACAAGCAAGAATTTAACAATGTAGAAAGGATCAATGAACATTTTTTGGAAGTGCCTAGGCATTTGACTTCTCTTTTGGAGTCAAATCTGGCCAACCAGAAGTCTACATATATTTACATGCCTTTAAAATACGATTCTGGGTTCAGCTGAGTAGGGCAAATGGAATCAAGGTTTTTAGGAGGTATTAATCACCGGGTTTATGAAATTCAGATTTCCTGTAAGTCAACTGTTCTCCCAAAACCAACAAATGACCCAAATTGTTTTCAAAAGTTGCCTTTGAAAGACATTGATCTTTGAATGTACTCTGAGAGATATTAAATACTAAATTGAAACCCGGAACTGAAATTTATGGCAAGGTTTCAACACAAACTATATGTCCTCAGGATCCAATTTCTCTTTGTAGCCTTTCCATGTTGTTCTAATATTCCAGAGATATAGTCAGAAACAATGACGTAGTAGCAACATTTATTGTTCAGTCGTTCTGTTATGAAAGACATAGTCTATGACTATGATGGTGTATATCCCTTATCATGCAAATTCTTGAAAATTCTGCCCATTTCAACCATTCTTAAAGTTTTGAGTTCTAAATACTGATATCTGCAACATAAGATTAAAAATAGAAAATATTGGGTTGTTCTGTATGCGCATTCTTTTTTTCCTCCATGTCATAGAGGCAATATTAACAGCCGCAGTCTCAGACTGCTCTTGCTGAACATCCTGTGTTTTACAGCATCAAGTAATGCAAAGTAGTATTTTTTTTTCCTAAGATTCATGCGGAGAAAGGTACTTCAATGATAAACAATATCACTATAATTTGATGAAAATTCTTGCAGTTTTTTGCCTGTGATTTTGATCTACAGACTACAGACCTGAATAAGAGAATCAGTACCACTTTTTTCTTTTTTTTTTTTCTTTTTTTTTTTTTTCTCTGCTTTACTACCATCCATTTAAAATGTATCGTTCTCAACAGATCTTCAATTTGTTGTGAAAAATGTATATAGCTCTTGACTATATGTTGTCATATCCGTTAGAGTTATAGAAGTAGTAAAACATTTCTTTTTTTTCATCCCAGAGGTTAAAGAGCTCTTTTCAGTCATCAGAGAGAAAGGAGAAAAAAAAGGAGGGAATTCCAAGGCATTGTTACTGGATTGTCTGGATTGTGCATCATACTATCTAAGAGTTGTCTAACTTCTGGAAAAATAAACAAATAAGACATTATAGGGAGCAGGAAATAACAGGTCACTAATGTTTTGCACTGAAACACTAGTCTTTCCATTCCTACTCAAGAAAACTGTTCTAATTTCCTGTTATAATATTTCGATCTCTGACAGGGATAGGTTGTGAAACTGCATCACTTACAGATAATTCTCCAGTACATCTTCCATAAAAACTCCCTGGAACTTCACAAAGATTTCTTATTTATTTATATACCAGCTCAGTAGGTACCAAGCAATCTTCCTACATTGCTCAAATTATTCTTGCTTGTGTTTTGTATTCACATTTTTAGCACCAAAATTACTTGAAGACAAATATTTAATTTTTCAGGCAGTGAGGCAAAATTTATAGGAAACACTTCAATCCCTAAAATCTTTCACAGAGTGTTTTCTGTTTACACATTGATTCCAGAACAACTCTTACTCACCATCAAAGGATCTTACTCAGTCATCGGAGGATCATGGGAAAGTCTAGATTGCAAAGGGGTTTCTGTATCCAACCCCCTGTTAAAAGTAGGGCTGTAAACAAGATTAGCCAGGGCCCCTATCAAGCTGAGTCTTCAATATCTCCAGTGAGGGAGATTCCATCTCTTTGGTCAACCTGATCCAATTTTTAATTGTTCCATCATGAAGATATTTTTTCTTTTATTTAGGCAGAATTACCCCTGAAACAATTTGTGCATGTTGCCACTTTTTTTTGTCACCTTGTGCGGACACTATTTCCATAAGTTCTCTGCAACCCTCTTTTAGATACTTAAAGACCATTAGTAGTTCCCCTCTGATCCTTCTCTTCTCTAGGCTGAATAAACCCAATTTCTTCAAACTTCTTCATGTGCCAAGGCATTCAACCATCTAATCATATTGGCAGCCCTTCATTGGACCCTCTCCAATCATTCAATGCTGCTCTTGAAGTGAGAGATCAAAACAGTCAATCAAGCATAACAATAACCTCAAAGACAATTCATGCTGAGTACTGCCAATTTACTGTGTCCTCAACAAGTAACAAAAACTGCCCTGGGTGATTACTGTGGAGTATGAAACTGTGACTTTTCCAAAAGTGTTGTAATCCTTCAGTTCCATTGGCATAAGGATTTATTGTTGTTTATTTATTTATTTATTTTTAAATTTTGAAATAAAAATGGAAACAAAATCCAAGTTTTATTCTGATAAGTTTGCTTCTCAAAATATGGCTCAGGTTGTTAGCAGTTATTGATTAAAGTGATGGTTGAAAAACATATGTTTGAAACAGCTTAAACTTAAAAGAAGTTTAAAAGTTTAACTTAAAATTATTGTCATGTTTAGTCATAGAATCATAGAAATGCCATCTTATTAGATTGCATGAAATGTATTTCTAAGAGTTTATTATTATTATTTGCATCAGGTTGAATCAAACTTGGTGTAATGCTAGCCTCTCTTCTATCATCTCCCCTGAAAAAGATTTTAAAAGTTATCACTCCACCATGTTTATAAGGCTGAGCTAATACATCTTCAGAGTTTGGTTTTATTAGTATGTGCTTAACACCATAGTAATGTCATCATTTTCATGTAAACATGCAATTACTCATTTTTCATTAGCAATGAAAGAGTATTTCTCTATTTCTTTATCACTGATATCACCTTTAGCTAGGAAATAAAAAGTATTACGTAGCCTTAATTCAGTCACTTACTTTAACTGCAGAAACTTTTATATGTTTCTACCATTGATAGGTTCAAATGACAATTATCACATCTGTCCTGAATTTCTGTATATCAGAAGTCATTGTAATTGAGTAATTTATCTTTTTACTGAAAACATTCACAGAATCACAGAATGGTTGAGGTTGGAAGATACCTCCAGAGATCACTGAGGCCAACCCCCCCTGCTCATGCAGGGTCACCTAGAAAATGTTACACAGGATTGCATCCAGGCACGTTTTGAATATTTCCAAAGAAAGAGACTCCACAGCCTCTCTGGTCATCCTGTCCCAGTGCTCTGTCATCTGAACTGTAAAGAAGTTCTTACTCATATGGTGCTGAAACCTCCTGTGGTTCAATTCATTAACTTTTAACTACTGTGTGAATTGCATTTAGGTTACCAAGGCAATGAGCTCCACAGCTGGCTCAGCTCAAAGTGGAGCAGTTCATCACAGCAGTCCAGGAGGTTTCCTGAGCCAGGGAAATACCAAGTTAGTGGAGGGAGATGCTAAGGAGCCATCAGCTCTTGCAACAGCAGCTGGTGAGACCTGGTCAGGGTCAGAACAAGCATGGCCACACCCAGACTTACAAAAGGCATCCCTAGTCAGTGCTGTGAACAGGGTGTGTCAGTCAGGGCATGGTAGAGCAGTTGACATGGCATTTTGAACAGAAGGGCTTGCAAAGGAGGGCACCTCTTCAAAGGAGAATTGTTACACTGGCTGAATGAGAGACTCGAAGTACATATAACCAGGATTTCCAGCCACTCCAGCTAATAAAACAGTCTCATCAGGGGCCCAATTTAAATGTTTCTGTGAAAATGCACATAGCATGGGGAACAGACAAGACAAGTTATACATATGAACACGCCTACAGGGCTATGATCTTATTGGCATCATGGGGACATGGTGGGATGGCTCCCCTTAACTAGCAATGGAAAGAGTCAGGCTCTTTAGGAAGGGCAGGCTGGGGAAATAAAGAGGGCCTATTGTCCTGTACATCAATGACCATCTGGAGTGCATGGTGCTCTGCCCTAGTGTGGATGAGGATCTGACAGAGTTTATAGGTATGTATTAAAGGGAAGACAAGGTTAGGTGATATTATGGTGGGTGTCTGCCACAGGTTACCTGATCTGGAAGACCAAGCAGATGAGGCCCTCTATAGAGTGGTAGGAGCATGTTCTACAAGCCCTGGTCCTCCTGGGGGACTTCAATCACCTTGATATCTGTTGGAGGGACAACACAACAGGACATAAGTATTCCGGTATGTTCCAGGAGTGCAGTGATGACAACTTTCTTCTCCAAGTGCTAGAGGAACCAGTGAGGAGAGGTGTTATGCTGGACCACATTATAACCAAAAAGGAGGGCTTGTGTGGAATGTGAAGCTCAAAGACAGCCTTGGTTGTAGTAACCACGATACAGTGGAATTCAAGATCATTAGGGCAATGAGGTGGGTGCACAGCAAGCTCACAGCCTTGGACTTTGGGAGAAAAGACTGGACTGTTTAAGAACCTGCTTGGTATAGTCCCATGTGACACAGCCATGCAGCAAAGAGGAGCTGCTTACCATTCAAAGATCAGCTCCCCCAAGCCCAAGAGTGCATGCCAACAAAGAGGAAGTCAGGCAAAAATGCCAGGAGGCATGTCTGCATGGATGAACAAGGAGGTTCTGGATAAACTCAAACAGAAAAAGAAAACCTAGAGAATAAGGAAGCCTACAGAGAGCGGAAGCTAGGATAGGTTACTTGGGAAGAATACAGAGACATTGTCCAAGCAGACAGGGATCAGATTAGGAAAGCCAAAGCCCTGATAGAATTGAATCTGGCCAGGAATGTAAAGGGCAACAAGAAAGGCTTTTGTATGTACATCTGTGATAAAAGGAAGACTAGAGAAATTGTGAGCCCTCTCTGGAAGAAAACAGGAGACATGGTTACCTGGGATGTGGAGAAAGCTGAGGTACTCAATGACATTTTTACCTCACTCTTCACTGGCAAGTGCTCTAGGCACATAGTCCAAGTCACAAGTGAGCCCATCTACAGAACCTGAATGTGCATGAGTTCACAGGACCTGATGAAATGCATCCAAAGATCCTAAGGGAGCTGGCAGATGAAGTTGCTAAACCACCATCCATAATATTTGAGAAGTCATGGAAGTCCAGTGAAGTATCCACTGACTAGAAGAAAAATGTAACCATCATTTTTAAAAAGGGGGTAAAGGAAGACCCAGGGAGCTAGAGGCCTTTCAGTCTGTGTGCACAGCAGGATCATGGAGCAGATACTCCTGGAAAATATGCTAAGGCATGTGGAAAATATGGAGGTGATTGGTGACATCCAACTTGGTTTCACTAAGGACAGATTGTGCCTCTCAAATAAGGTGGCCTTCTATGTAGAGATTACAGCATTGGTCAACAAAGAAAGAGCAACTGATGTCATCTGCCAGGACTTTGTGCAAAACATTTGATGCTGTCCTGCCCTATATACTTGTCTCTAGATTGGAGAGACATGGATCTGATGGATGGATGACTTAGTGGATAAGAAATCTGCTGGATGGTCGCACTTGAAGAATTGCGGTCAATGGTTTGATATTCAAGTGGAAACTGGTGATGGGTGGTGTCCCTCAGAGGTCTGTATTGGGACTGATATTTTTTAAAATGTTTGTCGGTGACAATGACAGTGGGTTTGAATTTACCTTCCACAAGTCTGCAGACAACACTAAGCTGTGTGTTGCAGCTGACACACTGGAGGGAAGTTTTCATCAGCCAAACTTATAATTTAACTGAAGAATGAAATACCACTTTTTTGATTTTCTCTGCTCCTGTAGACTATGTTTAAAATTATTCTTAACCCTTTAATTAATTTAAATTTGTTTGGGGTTTTCCTATCATTCTGCATGTAAATGATGAAAAGGTAACACTCCTTTCATCTGCATATTCATGAAGTAAAGTTAACACTTCTTCCACGTTCTTTAATGTTCATGACACTTCAGAATTATATAACAGCAGAAAGTGTGTCGGGTTACATCTAATACTTTTAACTGTCTTTGTTTTATTTTGGTTTCCTATGCACATTATTGCAAATTTTAAAACTATCATTACTTCTTTTTCCATATCACAGAGAACTGGAAAGAATTTTATCACATTTATATATGATACAATATCTATAAATGTGACTTTTCTTGTTCTTTCCCTAACAATGTCATCAGCTTTGTCACCTAGAGTGAATGTATTTCTCTTCAAGGTCTTCTGTTTTTTTCTTTTTTTGGTTTGTTTTCCTAGGAAGAACCCTGCCTAAAAGCTAATGGGATGTAGCTTAACCAGGTCACCTCAGCCTTCTGTCAGGATAACAGCTTCAATTAGAAAATTATTCTGAAAATGTCTTGTTTTCTCAAGTCCTCCTGCTAATTATAAATAGTGGCTGAAATTGCAAAGTTTTTTAAAGGTGCTACTAGCAAAGTTATAACATCCTGATGAAACAGTCTTTGTTTCTGGAGATAAGCAGGATTTTTCTTCATGCAGTAGTTAAATAATCATTTTGTGGAAGTGGGTATTCTCAGCAAAGATGTCAGGCTTTGGAGTTTTCTGGTTGTGGTTTTGTTGTTGTTTACTTTTCTACTAAGTGTGCTTAGAGATTAAATTCTCAACCCACAAAACAGAGAATATTAGAAATCTCAGTGAGGAATGCAGCTGAGAAAAAGGAGAGATGTGAAAACCTTGCTACTTACAGTGAAGATAAATTGTTGCTAAAAGGTGAGGTTGTGAATTTACTCCAATAAGAAAAACAAAACAAAACAAAAAAGCAACAAAAACAAACAAACAAACAAACTCTGTATGTGTTTGTGGCTTCGCTTGAGTTTCAAAGTGAAAGGTATATAAGTATGTGAACATTTTCATGAGTATGCAGAAACCAATGAAGGTCAAAATATCTATCCAAACTGAACAACCTGATTTCCACAATTGACTTAAATGAATCCTGCTTCAGTTTGTTTTCTTGTTTGTTTTCTTTCTGTATCTTTCATTTGATTTGGAGAAGAGAAACATTATTCTCATGTTAAGGAATTCATAATTCTACTTCAACTAAATCTAAACTAATACAAACAGAAACATGTTATTATCCTCCATACATTTCATATACATCTCAGGGAAAACTTTTAAACAGTATCACGGATTGTTTCTGACATAAAGTCCATCCAAAATGGAACAATCAACCACTTTTAACAACTATTCCTTAAAAATTTATCTGGAATTAAACTTTATCATTCAATGCTTTTGACGGAAGGAATTCCATTAAGAGGGCAGGCTTGAGAGATGGGCCTGTGTGAACCTCAGAGTATCAGTGGTAGTGATAAATATTTTCATATTTATGAATAAGCTACAGTATATATAACTCTGTAGAAGCAGGTGTAACTGTGTCTGCCAACTTCAGTTAGGGCACTTCTGTTTTGTTTCTGTGCTGTGAAAGAAAAAGATCTGCTCAGTAGTCATAAGGTGGGAGTTGGTCTACTCTCCCACGTGCCTGGTGACAGGATGAGGGGGAATGGGCTAAAGTTGCACCAGGAGACGTTTATGTTGGATATTAGGAAGTACTTCTTTACTGAGAGGGTTGTGAGGCATTGGAATGGGCTGCCCAGGGAAGTGGTTGAGTCACCATCCCTGGAGGTCTTTAAAAGACATTTAAATTTAGAGCTTAGTGATGTGGTTTAGTGGAGGACTTTTAGTGTTAGGTCAGAGGTTGGACTAGGTGATCTTGGAGGTATCTTCCAACCTGGATGATTCTGTGAAAGTTTTTTGACTAGAACAAACACAGTTTCAAAAGCTGACTATGGCAGTGTGAAAAGTGAACAAAATCATCAGCTATCTTTCTGACAACAAGGCATGATCAGTATGTTTCTATATTGTGTCTGGAGGGTAATTTGGTTAATCATTTCATAACTTGCACTTTAAGGTAACTTTTATACATAAGGCAAATTTTGTCACAACATTCCCTCCTTCTCTTTCAGGAATATACATCTTAATGTATAATCTGTTATTTTATGATATGCCTTTCTATATGCAGAAAACTATAGCTTTTAATTCTACAATCAAGCCAAAGGTGGTCTAATATTTTTCTCTGATTCTTCCACTGTAAACTAAAAAAAATAAAAATAAAAAATGTCAACATTTACATTTTATTTGTTACTTTTCTTTCAGTCATTTTTAGTATAAAGCCTATAACACAGATTCAAGGTATCAGCAGCCTAAGAAACACCTCCAGACATCATCTCTGATCTCTTTGCCTCCACCCCTTTTAACTGACACTCATGTTTTGTTTTCTTTTATTGATGTTGAAATATCACATCTGCCTTGAACTTGGCGTAATGCTTCTTCTGATGTCTTACCAATGATGAATGGAACAGAAAGATTGTTTTATTTGTCTTTAGGCCATATTCTTTTCTAAAGAAAGAGCAGCATTTTGTTGACTTATTTCCAACAGGTCTTCAATAACATTTAGGTTACTTTGCTACATAGCAAAGTTCTAGATAGAAACCTTTTAGGTATAGGATAGAAAGTTTTTTAATCTGTATGTAGACTGTTAGTTATTTCTACCTAAAATTCATTTTGATTAATATAGTATACCAGTTTTCAGGATATATCTTCCATTTCTGAAGATAATTCTAAATTTTAATCCTTTCTTTTAATGTGTTTGTATTTTTCCTAGACTTCTATCTCTAAATTTAGTGATCATATTCTTTATTTCATTAGTTAGGTACTGAACGACAATATATCTTACTTATGGACTCATTCTTCCAGAATAGACCATCACATAACCCATGTAATTAATCCTTTGATTAAGAACTATTTAAAATCTCCAAGTATGGATTTTTGTATAGTTTTCTATGATATTTTTATTTTGGTTATGCTTTTTTTTTTTTTTTTTTTTTTTTTTCTGGATTCTGATGTAGAATCTATTTCATTATTGCACTAAATGCAGTATTTGATAAAAAAATCCAAAACACAGAAAAATACCGGCTGCTATGAAGAAAAATAACTCTTTTCCAGCCAAAATGGTGACGCATATCACTGAAAAAGGGATGTGATTATCTATGTTGATTTTGTATATATATACAGAAAGAATCTATAGAAAACAGGAAGTAGCTAATGAAGATATTGAATATGAAACAGAATATCCAAACAGGTTTCTTGGCAGAAAAATAAAAAAAAAAAAAAAAAAAAGGTTTTACAGTTTGGTCTGCCATGTAGAACATGTAGAACACCACAGAAGACCTGGAAATGTGATAACCAAGAATTCAAAAGACAAAACCTGAAGGGAATAGTTCTGTCTGGGGATAAAGTAAATATGAGTTAAAAGTCAAAGATGATCTAGTGAAGATGATTTTTGTCACTAGAAGTCTTTATAAATGTAAAATGTGTAAAATATATATATATTTTTAATATTACTGCATTTAGTTTTAGAGATTTTTTTTTATCTTTAACATTTTTTTTTCTTTTATTTTCTTTGGACTTAAATGTATTTATTTAATTAAATAGAGGAATAAATATATACATATGGTATTACCCATATATTCATAGATTAAATGTATACGCTGAGCAATTCTGATAACGGGATTAAGTGAAGAGTAAATTTAATGCTTTTCCAGAATATTTAGCATAAAATTTAATAATCCCACCAAATGACATTTTATTGGCAAAATGTATATCTTCTAAATTGTTTGTGTTTCAAAGTTTTAATGCATCACTTAAAGAGGAAGGAAAAAAAAATCAGGGGGAAAAGAAAAAAAAAAAAAAAAGAGGAGAGGAGAGGGGAAGGGAGGGGAGGGGAGGAAAGCAGAAAGTTGAGGATTAGTTTGCAACCTGAGATGATAATTCATGCCGTAGAAAGATGCCATGGAACAAAATATGCAGTGCTTTCTGACCTAATGCCAGATTTACTAGCAAATTTAACCACAAAACTCAAGCTACAGAAACTATAAAAGCATTATTTAAAGAAGAAAAATGCTGTTACTCAGCCAGGATAGTTTTAAAAATAATCATAATCTGAGCAGGAAGTTTCCATTTTTTTTAACAAATAATTTTAGAAAATGTGACCACAAGGTCACGATGATGTCTGATCCCATAAAATATTTAAAATCAATTTAATTTGTCCACTTCTATTTCTTTAATAATTAACTAGGAATCATTTCCTTGACTTCTGTAGGCCCTTCTTCTGTTAGTAAATCTCTGTAATGATTGTATCACTTTAGCACTCTTGCTCTGCAGATTTTAAAGAAGGCTCTCTGTTTTATTAAGATACTGTTGGTTTAATAAACTATCAAAAGTGCAAAAGAGCATTTGTGTAACTAAAAATAATAATAAAAAAATAATTAAAAATACATACCTACCATCAAATATTAAGAAACCAAAGACTGTTAAATAAATACAGAAATCCCAATCCAGCCTTTTCTCATGAGTGAAGTGTTCATTTTATTTGTTTCTGTAAACTTTGCTTTAAATAGAAAACAAACAAAACAAAACAAAACAAAATCTTTGTTCTTAGGAAAAAAGGTTATAGAAATAAAGATCTCTATGACTGTCTTTTTTGCCATTCAGGACATGTACAGTTTCATGCAGGACTCTGGTATGATCCCATAACTTGACATATTGATCTAGATATTAAAACTGAATATTCACAAACTATATTATTTTTCTGGGAAGAGGCTTCTAATATTTAATTTATATTCTCTTGTCATTTAGAGTAAGGCATTTGTGTTCTAGTTAACAGACAGGTTACAGGCACTATATGTACACTCATAAATGTACTTACACACATAAATATACTTGCATATATAGCACACTAAGCTGATAATAGTGCTGACCAGGTTCTTACAGATTATTCAATATTTGTATTTTCATACAAATAAAAGAGAATTGTCCATTTAATTCCAAGTAGGGATAAGGATATGTTTTTTCTTTTCAGCTGATTGTTCTTTGATGTGTCTCCCAGGAGATACAGCATAGAAACTGCTCCCAACTTTCAATTTATTATTCTCATTCCAAGTTCAAATATTTGGTTATCTTTCTATCTATTTTAGCCACTTTTCTCCATAAATAAATAATTATGTACATACATATGTACGCCTGTCACTTTGAGGATAAATCTTTGATTAGTAAAAAGTAGAAGCAATTAAAGAAAATTTTATTTTAAGGCTTGCTCTAAATATGAAAAAGGGCAAACATGTTACTATATAGAGACATTACTTCCCCACACACAGTCTTCTGCTGTATGTTTAAACATGAATATAAATTAAAAAAAAAAAAAAGGAAAATAAATACAAAACCATTTAGATTCACAACTAGCAACAAGAACTCATTCCTCAGAATGAACAATATAAAGAACTTGTCTATAAGTGACTTGCTTCAGCTAATTTTAAATATTTCAGAGATTCATTGTTGCTACCTTTAAATCATAGAAATATAAGCAACTAAGAGAGACGATGGAAAAGATTTTTATGCAGAAAAGATTTTAAAGACAGTGCTGCTAGAGTTCTATTAAAACAGAAAAGAATAGCTATTGTTAGGTGACTGCTTGAATCGAGGAGTCAGGGTATAAAAGAGTAATATTTATTCCTCAGTTTTTATCAGAATCAAGAAGGGTGAGAATTACAGGTTTTGTTCTTTTACTCCCTCATTTTTCTGAGTGAGTATCTCTATTGCTTCCTCTGTTTATTCATTAACATTTTGTGCTTTCCTTTGTAATTTCCTAGTATGCTTTCCCTCAATCTTAATTACTCTGATTTAGTGTATTGATTTTGGAAAACTTTGACCTCCAGCAAGTGTAGTTCATTAAGAAAATGCAAATTTAAGAAAAATCTTTTCTTATAGGGCAATATAGCCTCCCCAGGACCACAAATAAAATGTTGCAAATCCTGTATAAAAGCTTGATGAATGAATTACACTGGAATAGAGAGCAAATATACATGCACATTGTACAGAGCACAGATACTCTTTTGGGTTCAGAAGATCTGTTGTTGCTTTAGAAAAGTCATGTTACTAAGCTGATAAAAATTTCACCTACCTCATCAAGGCTCTTTTGCTTAAAGTTCAGTGCTGCACAGTCACAGCCCAGGGTTATCACTTTCCTGTCTGAATCTTGTTCTTATTAGCTCAACAGGTTCTCTTAAACTGATCCACAAACTACCATAAATTGAAAAAACACTAAATAATCTAAGTATGAAGCAAAATTTGTTTTCATATTTTTCAAAAAATTCAACAAAGACAAACGCCAAGTTCTACACATGGGAAGAAAGACCCCTTTGCAGCAATGGAATCTGGGGTCTAACTAGCAGGGGAACTGCTCTTCTGAGAAATACCTGGAGTAGTCAGCAAACTGGGTATGATTCAGAAGTGCATCTAGGCATCACAGAAAACCAAGAGCCGTCTGAGTTTAGTAATGGGAGAATGTTTTGAAGTCAAAGAAGAGTGATTACATCCCTCTCCTGCATGTGAGACTGTTTTTAGAGTCCTGTGTCCAGATTTGCCCTCTGTCTCAACACCCCACACCGGAAATTAATCAAAGGCATTAATTAAGTGGAGTGAGTTCAACAGAGTCCCCAGGGTGGCCAGGTATCTGGTGAGGACAGGATGAAAGATTTGGGATTATTCAAGATGGAGAAGGATTTGGGATTATCCAGGCTGGATTTTTAATCTCCTAGACAATGAAGAAGTTGTCAAAATGGTAGAGCCAGGCTGGTCACAGTGCTCTGTGATAGGAGGACAAGGCATAAAATGCAATGAGAGAAACTTTTTCTGTGAAAGAATAGTCAAGCAGGGTGCCCAGAGATGTTGTCCTTGACATTTTTAAGACCCAACTGGATTGAGATCTGAGTGACCTGGTCTAACTTCAGAGCCCACCTTGCCACATGCAGGAAGCTGGCCTTGAGACCTCCTGAGGTCCCTGTTAAAATGAATTATCTTATGATCCTAAGGGTAGTAATATTGTCACACAGAAAACAAGAATGAAAATCTGTGACCTAAGTGTCAGACAAGGCTTACACGTTCTTTTCATTAAAGATCTTATTTGAAGAATTGGAATAAAAAGAGTTTTGAAGATAGTGTTCAAAATTCAGATAATCAAAATCTTCATTAAGGTATTGTATAGCTTACAAAGAATATAAATCTTTAGGACATTTTAAAAATTCTACAGATATCAAAATCCCTGCTTTTGTTCACTTGTGTAAGTTGTAGTACAGTAAAAACATCCATATTTTGTTATTATCCTCAAGGTTTACACCATGATGATGCTGAATATTTATGATGCAGAATATATATTCTGCAGAATACATAAACTAGATTGAAAGTGTATTTCCACACACACTGCTCAGAATAATTAAACCCACAAGAACATTTTTAGCTTATACAAAGGCTAGAATTAAGCTTATTTTAGGGTTAAAGGCATTTATGAGGGAATTATTTCCCTGAGTCAAGAAGAAGGTTGTATGACCACAAACAATGGCTGAAAAACCACTGAAATAATGATTGTATTTATTTTATTTTATTTTATTTTATTTTATTTTATTTTATTTTATTTTATTTTATTTTATTTTATTTTATTTTATTTTATTTTATTTTATTTAAAATCATAAGATTCAGAAAAATTCTCTTCCCTTCCCCTTCCTTTCTCTTTCCATTTTTTCCCTTTCCCAGATAGACTAAATCTAATGAGAAGAATTAAATATTTCTGGTAAAAAATGAAAAGCCATTCTATATGTTTAAAGTGACCTTTCTTTCAGGAACCCATTATGCTAAAATTTATAATATTTTATGAATAAAAAAGGCTTTTCACTGATAGGTGAGTAAACAGAATTAACTGAACTAACATATTATGTAACAGTAAAATCCAAAAGTCTGAAGTAAGAAAGAAAAATAAGTAAAAATGTTCAGAGCTTTAATAATTAAACATCTGAGAGGCTTATCATGTATTTCTGAATAAATAAATAAATATATTAATTAATTAAATAAATCAAGGGTAAAATGACAAAACTTCTTTTTCTTAAATTAGATGAAGAAATGTTAAAAGTATTATGATTGTGAACAAATAGGTGTACATTTATTCATTTTGTTTAAACAATGAAATGACACCTTTAAAACAGATTTGTTTTTCCAGAGGATGCATAGAATACAGATAAAAACAGTATAGTCTTTCTACATTGTCAAGCACTGCAGTAGTAATAGTAGGAATATAGGACAGTTTTAATGTCTGTAATTGTTGTATGTATTATCAGATAAGAGTCCAGTCAAGAAAAAAAAAAAAAAAAAAAAAAAACAGAAAAAAAAACAACACATAATTTTGAAATATTTAGGAAGAAATGACATAGAACTACTAACTTTCACTTTAAGAATACAGACCTTGAAAATGCAACAACGCTTTTTTCTCTCTGGCATTTATCCCTTATAAAAGGAGCATGCACGGAAACCTCAATAATATATTCAAATTCAAAGAAGTATTTTTACACAGTAATGAGATGTCTTACATGTGTGTTTTATAAAACTATTGGTAATCAAGATACGTTATCAGTAATTTTTGTCAGTGGGTATTTCTTAAATCATGCTTATATTTTTTCTTTACTGTGAAAAGGGGTGCATTCCTTATCAAGGCTAGCCAATTCCTTCTATTTCTGTCAAATAAAGGGCAGTGAAAAAAAAAAAGGGGGGGGGGGGGGAAGGAAGAGGGGAGAGAGAGCAGGCAGGGGACAGGACAATGACAAAATTTTTCCTCAGCAGTCTTGAATGAAAACATTATAATAAGTGCTTGGACTTTGTATGTTTTGGACATTTATTTTCCCTTACAACATTTCATAGCTTCCCTGATCTCCTAGCAGTCTGTCCAGGGAAAAAAAAGATGTCAGGGATATAGACAAGTCCATTTCTCTTCCAATGTCATTCCATCTTCCTTCACGTTTCCTTTATCTTTGGACATTAATTTGAAAACACAATGAGTCACATGAGTTGTCTTGCTGACTTGTGAATATTCACATAAATTAACATTAACTGAAATCTTTTTTTAGTATTTGCAGCAAGGACACCTATGTCCATCCAAACACTAAACAGATAAATTTTTATTTCATCTTCTCTCTGACTACTTGGGTTTATTGTCTATAAACAGTAGCTTTTATGTAGCTTTCATCCAAAAAATTCCTTCCTCCAAAGTTTCTGTTTAACTTAATTTTCTAATCATAAGCAATTACAAGCTAATTTACAAAGTTAAATTCAGGTCACTAGAAATGAAGAGAATTAGTAATTTTATTATTAAATATTTAGAATAACAATTCCATCAAAATTTGTTGCTAACTGGAATTCATATGAGGATAAATTTATACCTATCTAACCTAATTTTTCGCCTTTGACAAACAAGAACTATTTTGAATATTTTTTAACCTAGAAGCTAACCCTCAAGTATTAGACTAAAAATAAGTCTTTAGAATTTTTATGTTTTACTTTTCTCCCAGCTAAAGAATGGTGCAGCCTGCTGCATGCACTCAGGCACATAGACTAAACTAATAGATGAACATCCATCATGTCTTATGCCTAGAGCAGTGGTTTCCAACCTTCAGGCTATACTGAGCCAAATAAGTTCTTTGGAAAAGCCTGGCAGCAATTATAGGACTCTCCTGTGAATACTTACAAACAGATTTCTTTTTATAATGTATATAAAAACCAGTCTGAAATATATTTTACAATTTCCAAGCCAAAGCCAACTTTTTATTTTAGACATACAACAGTTGAATCTGGGTATAAACTTTTAAGACTGTTGCCCACTTCTCAAGACTGTCAAGGATGATATTTCTTCCCTTCCCTTCCCTTCCCTTCCCTTCCCTTCCCTTCCCTTCCCTTCCCTTCCCTTCCCTTCCCTTCCCTTCCCTTCCCTTCCCTTCCCTTCCCTTCCCTTCCCTTCCCTTCCCTTCCCTTCCCTTCCCTTCCCTTCCCTTCCCTTCCCTTCCCTTCCCTTCCCTTCCCTTCCCTTCCCTTCCCTTCCCTTCCCTTCCCTTCCCTTCCGCACCACGCAGCTTAGTGCTGTCTGCAGACTTGTGGAAGGTAAATTCAAACCCACTGTCATTGTCACTGACAAACATTTTAAAAAATATCAGTCCCAATACAGACCTCTGAGGGACACCACCCTGTACTGGGTCTGGCTGGAATGTTAACTTTCCCGGCAGCAGCCCATACAGTGCCGTACTCTGTATTTGTAGCTGGAACAGCAGTGTTATCACACCAGTGTTGTGTCTACTGCTGAGCAGCAGTGGAACAACATTGGGCCAGCTACAAGTACAGAGTACGGCACTGTATGGGCTGCTGCCGGGAAAGTTAACATTCCAGCCAGACCCAGTACACACCCGACACCAGTTTCCACTTGAATATCAAACCATTGACCGCAATTCTTCAAGTGCGACCATCCAGCAGATTTCTTATCCACTAAGTCATCCATCCATCAGATCCATGTCTCTCCAATCTAGAGACAAGTATATAGGGCAGGACAGCATCAAATGTTTTGCACAAAGTCCTGGCAGATGACATCAGTTGCTCTTTCTTTGTTGACCAATGCTGTAACCTCAACATAGAAGGCCACCATATTTGAGAGGCACAATCTGCCCTTAGTAAAGCCATATTGGGTCACACGAGTCCTTCTTGTTGGTTGGAATGAGGTCCAGCATAACACCTCTCCTCACTGGTTCCTCTAGCACGTGGAGAAGAAAGTTGTCATCATTGCACTCCTGGAACATACTGGAATACTTAAGTCCTGTTGTGTTGTTCCTCCAACAGATATCAAGGTGGTTGAAGTCCCCCAGGAGGACCAGGGCTTGTAGAACATGCTCCTACCACTCTATAGAGGGCCTCATCTGCTTGATCTTCCAGGCCAGGTTACCTGTGGCAGACCCCCAATATAATGTCACCTAACCTTGTCTTCTCTTTAATCCAGATCCATAAACTGTCAGCTCCTCATCCACACTAGGGCAGAGCACCATGCACTCCAGATGGTCATTGACGTTCTCCCTATCTCCCCAGCCTGTTCTGAGGGACATATCCCCCGTCCTTAGCAAAAGCGCCTGTCTCCAAAGAATCACAGAATTATATAGGTTGGAAGAGACCTCAAGATCACCTAGTCCAACCTCTGACCTAACACTAACAAGTCCTCCACTAAACCACATCACTAAGCTCTAAATTTAAATGTCTTTTAAAGACCTCCAGGGATGGTGACTCAACCACTTCCCTGGGCAGCGCATTCCAATGCTTCGCAACCCTCTCAGTAAAGAAGTTCTTCCTAATATCCAACCTAAAACATACCTGGTGCAACTTTAGAACATTCCCCCTTGTCCTGTCATCAGGCACATTGGAGAATAGACCACCCCCCACCTCACTACAGCCTCCTTTAATGTACTTATAAAGAGTGATAAGGCTGCCCCTGAGCCTCCTTTTCTCCAGGCTGAACAAACCCAGCTCCCTGAGCCGCTCCTTGTAGGACTTGTTCTCCAGACCTCTCACCAGCTTTGTTGCCCTTCTCTGGACTCTTTCGAGCACCTCAATGTCTTTTTATAACAAGGAGTTCAAAATTGAACACAGTACTTGAGGTGTGGCCTCACCAGAACCGAGTACAGGAGGACATCCACTCTTTAACTTCCCATATCATGGTACTTATGTCCCCAGATTCATCTGATTGGTGGTTATTAATCTACTTGAAAGTTAAGAGTGAGATTTCCATCCTTACAAGTGCTGTAGGACTATTATGTATGTATCTCAAACATAATAGTAGCTACATAACTATTAGACAAGAGCCTGTAATCTTCGGTAGAACTTCTGCTTTTTTTTTTTTTTGTTTGTTTGTGACCTACAAGTCTGTTTCTTCAGCTTAAACTTTTCTGCACAATAAGGGGATTTTGAAGACAGAAAGACTGCAGTTTCATTTTCAGGCCAAATTACACATTTAATACATTTTATTCTAGTTGGACTAATGAATTTTGGTTCTTCAGGCAAATGTACTCTTCTGTCTTTAGGTACGACCAGAATGACATTTACCTTCAGAGTTTTATGCATGTTCAAAGAAATGTATGCAAAGATCCAGCTTAAGATATATTCTATATTTATAAACATTAAGTAGACCCATACATCACCTTATATTTCTATCTTAATACAAAGAAAATATTTTTTTTATATTTCCCTCAAATTTCTAGCTTTCAGTCTGTGAGCTTTTTTTTTTCTTTTTTTTTTTTCCCCCTATAACTTGTGTTGTACTTCAAAATATAATCTTCCTCTCTCATTCATACAGTTTCTGTTTCTCTGTAATCCCTCATGGATTTGTTTTCCTTTACAACTTTGTCTTTTATTTTTTACACAACTTTGACAAGTACAGTATTAGAAGTTTCTTTTTAAGGCATCTTCCACTCCAGCAACCAATCAAGACAAAAAATCTATATTTTGCTGATCTTTTACTGTACCTGTACTATCTGCACACAGAAAAAAATATAGAAGAAAACATTGTGACTGAAAAAATGGTTAACAGTATAACACAATGAATCTTATATGAAGTACTGACATTTATTAAGGTATTACCCTTCCTGCTGTATCGAACTGCTTACCAAGTTTGATTTAATAAGAATCTGTGGAAACCTGAACATCTAAATTTTGAATAACAGGCATTTAGACTAAAATGAGAATTCTGAATTTCATGGTGACTTTCTGAAATTTGAGACCTCTTATTGCAGCTATATATGACAATCATAAAAGAGTGGAGTGTTTCCAGAGAGAAGCTTCATTTGGAATCAGATATAAAGAGAAATTCAGGGAGCAAGGAATGAATATCAGGTATAAATGGTGGCTTCACTGGAAAGCCTCACTACAAAAATAATAAATAAAAACAATTAGCAATTTAACAGCTAAAATATGGAAAGAAAAATGCATGAAAGGAAGGCCACATTATGTCTTTTCCCCTAAAAATTAATTCATAGAATCATAGAATATTCTGATTTGGAAGAGACCCATAAGGATCATCAAGTCCAACTCCTGGCATCACATGGGTCTGCCCAAAAGTTTAGACCATGTGACTAAGTGCACAATCCAATTGCTTTTTAAATTCAGACAGACTTGGTGCAGTGACTACGTCCCTAGGGAGCCTGTTCCAGTGTGCAATCACCCTGTCCATGAAGAACCTCTTCCTGATGTCCAGCCTAAACTTCCCCTGCCTCAGCTTAACACCATTCCCGCAGGTCCTATCACTGGTGTTTACAGAGAATAGGTCACCCGCCTCTCGACTCCCCCTCGCAAGGAAGTTGTAGACAGTGATGAGGTCTACAGCCTCCCTCAGTCTCCTCTTCTCCAGGCTGAACAGGCCCAGTGCCTTCAGCCACTCCTCATACATCTTCCTCTCTAGGCCCTTCACCATCTTTGTCACCTTCCTGTGGATACTCTCCAACAGTTTAATGTCCTTCTTGTACTGTGGTGCCCAGAACTGCACACAGTACTTGAGGTGAGGCCGGACCAGCGCAGAGTAGAGCAGGACAATCACCTCCCTCGATTGCTTTAAAAAAAACAGAGTGAATCGAAGAGCAATGATTTATCAGTCAACCATGCTCCATTTTGTCATATAAAGAAAATAACTAATGCATATGCTCTTTCAAAGCATGTTTTATGATATTAGTTTAATAAAAAGATCTCATCTATTTTTATTCACACTTGTTTCATCATGATCTCTGATACACTCCCTTTAATAGTATTCTCCTGAAGAGAGCCTAGCAAGATTATTATTTTTTTTTTTCCTTCCATTTACACCATTTAGATCCATTTACATAATTTACTCCTTATAGATGTTTAGTGTCCCACCACTTAGTAAGTGGTATGTGTTCTTTTCTGTGTGGGAGTAGATTTACAAATATGGATTTCCTGAATTCTTCAGGCTCCTGGGGGGTTCTACCAAAAATGAATACTGAAAAAGGAATACTGCAGAAACAGTGCTAAGCACTCACCTTAAGGAGAAGACCATTCTGGGTGATTATGGAGCCACTGAGATGATTGATGAAGTCCAGAAGGCAATTCATGTTACCTTCCTTGACCTAAGGGACTGTGACAGTGATACGGTACCTTTAGTGTAAACAATTATAAAACAATTCAGACCTCTGAGTAAGGGTTTTGTGAGGGTTTTGTCCTTTCTTTTTATAAAGAAAGGACAGAAGCAGAGATATTTCTTTAAAATGCATTTCTAATCTATTTCCTTTCCATTTTATAGACCAAAGTAAATTAGCTTCATGCTCTTTTCTAATATTTTTAAGCTCTTCACTTTTCTTAGAGAAATAGCACATCCATTTGGAACACAATTCTCTTTCCTCTCCATGCCCCGTTAATTTAGCTGCAATTACAATGAAAATTTGATTCAGTCAGAATCTCTTGGAATATGGCCTAAAGGAAAATAAAATAAAATAAAATAAAATAAAATAAAATAAAATAAAATAAAATAAAATAAAATAAAATAAAGGTCAAATTTGGGAAGGTAAGGAAAAAAAGCACAAACATATAACAAAATTGTGATCTTAATAGTATACTTTAAAGAGCTTTTATTCTGTACAGTTCAAAATGTTCCTTTAATATCACAGTGCTTAAATAAGTTCTTATCCCTGTTAAATTATTTATTCAGTCCTTGTACAACACTCAATAAAGGGCGTTATATCAATCAAAAGTTACAATCAAAAAAAGGTTACAATCAAAAGTTATGGCTAACCTTGTCTGTTTGCTTGAGCATACTAAAAACTGTACAGAAAATATACAGGTGTTGGGTTTTGTTTGTTTATTTGTTTTGATGATCATTGGTGGAGTAAAACAATTTCAAACAGATTAATAAAAGAGAAAGTAAAAAATAATAAATATGGTGCTGAGAAACAAACATCTCTCCAATCTTTCTAATTTTTAAACAAAAATCAAACAAATGAAAAAATGGAAGACTGAAATACTGTCTTATAAAAATAATGATATAATTTGAATGCAGTAAAACTGTTGTTAACAAATTGATTGCAAGAGACCCTGTTTAAATACTCAAAAAAAAAAAAAAAAAAAAAAAATCTACAAGAGCAAGAGGGAGACAGAAGAAAGAAACATGAAAGTGAGAATACAATATACATTTTTTGTTTGTTTGTTTGGTTGGTTGGTTTTGCTTTCAAATATATATAGTAAACATAGATATCACTTGCATGTATTTCACATCTAAAATAATGTTTTTAAGGCATAAAAGCACAAAGAGTGGTGATTGAAATTAATTTAACATTTACATCTTAAAACCATCCTATAAGGACTAAATTGTTCATCTGGTCCTTTAAAGATAAATGTATTAATTGCATGAATTTACTTCAAGCTGGTATGTAATCTAATTTATGTGAGAAAGTGCCATGCAAATTTGGGACAAGGAAGACTTGTCTACGTTTCTTTATTTTTAAGCGTGAAGAATGTCAGGGTAAGGAGGTTGGAAATTTTTTCTAGTATTTTAAACATACCTAATGTTTTCTGTGAGAAGACAAATTGTGAAGCTTACTAGCTTTCTTCTATTTATTTCACTGGAAATACATTTTCTTATGTTGTGTTCTCTTTACCTGTAATGTCTCTGTCTCTGTTTAGTTGAACATTTGAACAGTTTATTTTTAGATCTTCTATGTTTAGATGTTATCTTTCTTCAACTATTTCCCTGTGATGGAACATAAATATATCTATCTATCTATCTATCTATCTATCTATCTATCAATCTATATATTTGTAATTATATATATATAATTTTTTTTTGTAAAAAAATTTTTTTTTGTAATTGTAAATTTTTGTAAAAGAAAAAAAATGTAAAAAAAAAAAAAAAAAGACCAGAAATACCTTGTACTTAAACTTTTTGAGACGTATAGTGCAAACATAATTCAATAATATATTTCAATGAAAGATAAACCTCTCTTGGAAAGCCTACAACAATAAATACTTTACAGGAGCTTGCTTTCCAACTAGACAAGCAGAGATTTGTCAATGTCAGTGTAGTATATCAGAAAATGAATAAAGAAATAAATAAAAAAAATCACAAACCACAGAGAGCTAGGGGTTGGAAGAGACCTCTGGAGATCATTGAGTCCAACCCCCCTGCTGAAAGTAGGTTGAGCAGGAAAGATTCTAGACAGGTCTTGAATATTTCCAGAGAATGAAGTTGCACACTCAGATAAAAGTCCCTAAGGAATGCATGAGGATCACACTATAAACACAAGAGAATATCTTGAATTGGACGACTACTGTTTTTTATAATTCATAATTTTCATTTTACATCCCAAATGTGAAATTCTACTAAACTTTTACTTGGCAGACTAGAACGTTATCTTTAGCATTTTAACAAAACTCTAAATAAATATATTAATGACACGATAAGATCCAAATTAACTAATTAAAATTTATAACACTAATGCACATTGATCTTATAGAATAATACCTCTGCAGTATTATATTAATATATTTAATATATTAATGCAGTAACATATTAATAGGATGTTTCTTTAACACAGAACAAATAATGACATTCTCACAGTTTCTCACAGTGAAAGAGAGAATGTTTACAGGGATTGCTTTTCTAAAAAGTTTACTTCTACAATTCTAACACATTGGTATGGAATGAAGTGGAAAAGAAAACTGCTCAAAGACAGCAGTATGATCAGAAGGGAAAGTGAAAAGTTTGACAGAATACAGTTGTCAGGATTACTAGACCTGGTGAGAAATATTACTAAGTGTATTAAGAATCTTTAGTTTATATCCATTAATGAATTTATTTTGTATTTTCTGCATTCTTTCTGAACTCTCACAAACCACAGTTTACAAAGGAAAGCAGAATGATCCAAATTAAAAACAAAAATTGCTGTTTCAGTCAAATATTCTGGAAGACTTGTGAAGTATTTTGGGGAAAAAAAAAATCAAGATATATTCTCAATATTATGATACTGGTATAAATTAATCCTGAAAACTGATTAAATATGCTATCACTATTTTGTTTTAGGATTTTCAAGTGGAATTAAAAATTATGTTAATAACTACAAAAGCAGCAATTTCTAACTCGTGTTCTCATATTCAATTTTATTTTATTTTATTTTATTTTATTTTATTTTATTTTATTTTATTTTATTTTATTTTATTTTATTTTATTTTATTTTATTTTATTTTATTTTAATCTATCACAAAATTTACCACTGGGGAAGTTAAAAGAATGTCTGCAATGACCTGGCCAAAATAAGCATCTTATCTAACACACCTGCTCAAACAGGGTCACCTAGAGGCAGTTGTCCAGGACCAGAGAGCTTTTGAAAATCTCCAGGAGGGGGGCTGACCAATGTCTCTGGGCAATCTGTGCCAGAAACCTCTTGTGTTTCAGTTTGTGCCCATTGCCTCTTGTCCTGGTTCAATCTTCTTTCCACTTTCCATTCAGGTATTTATACACATTGGTAAGAACCCCTCTGAGCCCCCTCATTTGCAGCCTTAGCAGTCCCAGATCCTTCTGCCTTTCCTCATAGGAGAGATACTATAGTCCTTTCATCATCTTTATGGCCCTTCGTTGGACTCTCTCCAGTAAGTCTATGGCCCTCTTGTACTGAGGAATGAAAGAAGTGGAAAAGAGACAAGCGCAGCTATGCTGTCCTTCTGAGTTTACTTCTTTTGGCTCCACTGTTTGCAGTATATTCAACTTAAATCCAACTTAAATCCTAAAAAAGTAGGTAAGAGAAATATAAGATTTGTATCAAAATGAAATTTTGTGTACTCAGTGCAGTCCACTAAAGCTATATATATGACTTATGTAAATAGCATAAGGACATTACATTCCAACATATACATATTTTACTAATTTTATTAGGATTTTATTTAAATTAATATTTAAATGTAAATCTTTAATTCAGTCAATTTAGAAGCATTAATTGATTGTCTCCCCCTATTCTGCCCTTGTGACACCCCATTTGGAGTACTGAGTCCAGGTCTGGGGCCCCCAGCACAAGGAGGATGTGGATCTGTTAGAATACATCCAGAGGAGGGCCATGAAGCAGATCAAACACGTACATCTGCTGATGCAGGTATTCTTTAGAATCAGAGCCCTAATGTCAGTGTAGTCATGAATTTTAGGTGTCAAACTTTAGGTACCATCAAATTATGCCTAGAAAATGCTGATTAATGCTTAGAAATGATGAACTTCAATAAAATCTAAATACCTCTAATAATTTTTCCTAACTATGTAGATATATTTCTGCTTCCATAAGAATCTCTTCTGTATATTAATAACACATAACTCTCATAAATCTTTATCAAGAAATTACAGTAGTAGCATACCTGAAAATAATGTAAATACTGATATACTGGTCTTCTGGACCTTACAAAACAGCAGGTTTGCTTTATATATAGGAAAACCAAGAAAAGACGAATTTTAATAACCTTACAATTACTCTTACTCTCATCACTCTAATAACCATGGTATTGATTTATTCATTATTTTTTTGAAGTGGATACTTTTTCCCCTTTGTGGTACTTACTCTGCACAATGAAACTAGAAGTCTAATTAGATACTGATTTAAACTGAGATTTACATAGAAATGGGTCAGGCTAAAATATTTGCATTTCAAATGAAGTTTACAAGGTACAACACAAAACTTTTGTGAATAGCTTTTAATCTAAGCATGAGGACAAAAAGCAAAGAAATATAAAATATCTAACAGACACTTCTACATAAAAGCAACAGAACTTTCAGTAAATATGCCCTGCCACTAACACGGTAGTACTAAACTGAAATCAAAAAATAGATAATGGAGAACTAAATTAGGTGTTTGTTACATTCTTTGCCTACAGTGTGATAATAAAAGTGTACTGTTCTGTAATAGATAAGAAAATGTTCTGGAGCCCTTAGAGTCAAACTTGTAGGGATTTCACTTCAAAACAAACTTACATTAATTTTTCACTATCATAAAAGAATAAACAATATTTTATCTTTTCCTGTTTGGAAGTCCAACTGCTGTGTAACATGAATCATAGTTATTGCGATGGTTTTATCTTGACATGCTCCTAACAGGAAGGGAAGAGGAAATAATATGGAAAAGCTCACTGGTGAAGGCAAAAATAGGGCAATCATTTGCCAATTACCATCACAGACAAAATTTGGGAAAACTAATGCAATTTATTGTCAGTTAAATTGAGTTGCTTGGTGAAAAACAACAACGACAACAACAATCTTCCCCACACCTTATCTTTTCTTCCCAAGCTCAAATTTATTCCTGCATTCCCAGCTCCTCCTCCTTTCCCCACCAAGTGGCTCAGATGGGAAGGCTGGCCAGTCCAGAGCTTCTCTCTTCTACTTTCTCCTCACACTTTTCCCCATTGTGGGTCTTCTGCATGGGTTCCTTCAAGTTGCTCCAGTATGGGGTCCTCCATGGGCTGCGGTCTAGATATTTGGTCCAGCGTGGTCCTCTATGTGGGCGACAGAGGAATCTCTGCTGCTGTGCCTGGAGCACCTTCTCCACCTCCTTCTTCCCTGACCTTCGCGTTCCTATGAATGTTTCTCTCTCTCTCTCTCTCTCTCTTTCATTTTTTATTTTTTTTTCTCACTCCCTATCATTCTCTGACATTTTTGGCATTTCTTAAACGTTTTCCCAGTTGCACCACCATCTTAGCAGTCCTTTTCTGCTGTATCCTGTTGTTGGTCTGTTGAGGACTTGGCTGGAACCAACTGAGTCTGGCACAGGGCAACCCCCATGGTTTCTTTTCACAGAGGCAATCCCTGCAGCCCCCTCTGCCAGCACATTTGACAATGATACTATTCTATACATCAAAGTGCACATTACAAAATAAAATTTTGGGGAATCATAGGCTATTTTTCACCTCCAGATTGCATAAATCTCTACTGAATGGGAATTACTTATAAATGCATGTGTTGTCAATTAATAGAAGACAATTTTATTCATCTCCTGATAATTAGGCTGCTTTTTTTTTTTTTTTTTTTTTTTTTTAAGAGGATGAGAAAGTGAATTTATATGGTATTTACAATTTATATGGTCTATTTCAATATTAAATAAGTAAATAAATAAGATGATGGAGCAGGCAAAAATTTAGAATGTTTTCCCATTAGAACATTTACTTTACCAACATGATGAAGGCTCAACCTTTCTTTCTTAATATATGTTTGATAATGTTTGAGTAAAAAAGATCCTGTAGTCAAGACAAAGCATATACTATTTATTCACCATCAGCTCAACATGTTTTTTCATGACAATGTACTTGATTTTGAAAAAGAGGTGTATCTGCACTGTCTAGAATATAATAAAATCACATTTTATACAGATAAGCAGCTGTTAATCTGAAGTATTTTGTAAATCTACTTCAAAATTAAGTAAAAACTGAAAATTAAATACAACAGAATATGTTTCCTATACATTATTTTATGATATTTTACAGTATAACTACTTCACCATGTAAAAAACAGGCATGGGTAATATATATATATTTGCAGTAATACATATATTTTCAGTTTTACGTTGGTGATTCCTAATATGTGATCCTGAAGCACTGTGAGAAAATCTGTTAATAGCATCATAACATTTTCTCTCTCTATATATATATTTTTTAGGAGGGGGGTTGGGGGGGTGGCAATATTATGACATCCCAGCTAACCCAAGTAAAGAATGATCCAGAGCTTTCAGTGAGCTATGCAAAAGACGCATATTTCTAGCCTGACATTTGGCTTGTGATTTGAGTAATCTGTTCTTAAGTTACAATTATAATTATACTAGATAATCATAATGTCAATCCATGGATGGACAGATGGGTTTTAGCTGGCCTGCTTCTAGGGAATAAAATAGGATAATTGCTAATGTTAGCAAACACTGCAAATACTGACCTGGTTGATATATATATATCTGAGAAACTGCATTATCCTCTATTGGTAGTTTCATGTGTAAAAACTACATATTATACATCCGTAATGCTGAAGAATGTTTAGAGGAAATTCTATAGGATTTCTCTAGATATAGGAGTTTATAAAATTTTAGAACAGTGATGGACCATGTAGGTTTACTATCTTTGAATTTTACTTTTGCTTCCCTGCTCTTAACACTAATGATCTTCTGTGAAGAGTATTTTTCTTAATAATCAGGCATTTTGTGCAGCTGAAATACAAATTAATTTTTTATTGTAGAGGGAGAGTCTTCATAGAACTTTATCACCAGCATGTATCAAAATGAGGTCAGTTAATGTGTAGAAGAGTAAAAAAGCCAAAGCAAATAGCTAAATAACTAATAACTTTTAATAATAAATAACTTTTAATAAATAAATAACTTTTATCCAAAAAAAGAAGAAAAAAAAAAGGGAAGGGGAAGGGGAAGGGGAAGAAGAAGGAAAAAGTAGGGGAAGGAAAAAGTAGGGGAAGGAGAAGGAAAAATAAAAGGGAAAAGGAAAACAGGAATCTATGCCTTCTGATTATTTTGAGTACTGATATAATGGAAATATATTAAAAATTCTAGCCTCAAAGAGCAAAAAAATACTAAATTTAGGTTATCTCTATATTCACAGTATGGTGATGTAAATGTTATATGATTCTATCCTTTCTTTTTCATGTATCATAAAAAATAGTTATTTTAGGTTCATCAGCATGAAACTATTACTTACCGGTTTAAAATATTTATTATATTTTTCAAGCAAGACTTGTTACTTAAATCATCTTTGTCTTCAATTGATTACCTATAAGGACATAATGAGGTAGCTTAAGTAAATCAGCAATTGAATACTAACAGGAGTAATCTGGGTCCTATGAATTCCCTGGTCAACTTTTTCTGTTAGTTAAAGTTTTTCTGATGCTAAACTCCAAGGAGAACCATGAATTTGTATGTTAGTGACTGAGAAAATTGTTAATATTTTTACTTCACATCAGTTGTATCATGTTATGGTCAGATATTCACTTCTGAGTAGCTACACTGCTGTGTTGACAGGTGCTGGTCTCTGGATGAACATCATACAGAGAATCACACAGAATAGCTGAGGTTGGAAGGGACCTCTAAAGATCATCTGGTCCAACCCCCCTGCCAGGCAGGATCACCTAGAGCACACTGCACAGGATGGCAAGTTTTGAACATCTCCAGAGAAGGAGACTGCACAACCTCTCTGGGCAACAAGACCACACCAATTTCACCACACCAAGGCCAACCTCGCCTTACCTGGGCCAGCACCAGCCCAGGGAAGGTGTGGGTCTTCCTGGAGCAGTGGCTAAACAGGGTGATGTGAGGTGCCTTGTGCCTGCAGGGCAGGGGTGGTGGAGAAAAACTGCAGGGAGTGCCCAGTCCTGCCACTCCTTCACCTTAGGTCGGACCCCCAAGAAACCCAATCATGTCAAGCCATGGTCAACAAGAGACATTACAATACTAATTTTCTTTGGGATACGACACAATTACCCTACTTATCTCTGTTTTAACTGTGTCTCTGGCATGAAGTTAGGGAAAATATTTCAGAGTTCTCACATGAGTCTCATTATTCTGAAGATGGGGACTTCGTAATTTGTTAATCACAGAGCGTATATAGCTTCTAGTGTACATACTAGCATAGATCCTTATAACCTTTTGCTCTATAGATTCACTTCTACTTTACTTGCTAAAATGGTCACTGCCAAAATATACTTATAATGTACTTCCAGCATAGAGAGTATTATTTTTTCTCATCAAAAATAATGCCGGATTTGAATTGTTTACATGTAGTGAAAATATGTTTTAAAATCCTGTTTCTTAGATATACTATCACTGTTTTAGATTTAGAAAGACAAAAGGAAATACAGTGGCAATGACTATAAAACAATAAAGCAGAAAAAAGTTGTTTCAGTGTCTCCATTATACCAGGTTACATGTGAAGATTTATAACTAAGCAGATAATTCTCTCTGGATTTCTATATGTCTGGCTGTACATATCTTTGTGTGAGTAAGCTAAACCACAAAGACTTTCACTGTCCTTATAAACTAGATTAAGAAACAATACTGACAATCTGTGAACAGGCTGGGGAAAGGAAATAAATCAATGAATCTCTCCAGAGGCTAAGCAGGTTATAATATGAAGCACTATGAGCAGGACAAGTTCATTCTGATAGACAGAATAGACAGAATACCACTGGAGAATCATGATGTGATAGTTTCACGTACCAAATTAATACCTAAAAGCGACACAGTGCTATGGGCTAGGAAGCAAATTTTTCAGTATCTAACACTTAGAATTCATACACTCTTCAAACACACATTCAAAACATGGTAAGAATTGTGTTGTAGATAATGCTTTTTGAAGATGCAGATTTTTTTTTTTTGATTTTTTTTTTTTTTGTGGAATTGTCTAAAATAAGGCTAAAAGTAGGAAACTGAATCATTTCAACTCAATCAAGTCATTAATCTGCTTACATAAATTATTAAGGTATAGAAGATGAGAGTGAAATAGTAATAAAGACGTTTGTTACCTGTGTTACAGTGGTACCTAAAAAAGTTGTAGAAAGCTGAAGGTATTATCTCTCTAAAAACAATATATTAGCATTATCAAATTTATCCATCAAAATAAATCTATGTAAATAGTCACAGAATAATAGAAATTAGGACCTCAAGAGGTCCTTTAGAGTCAGCCAGACCAACTTCATACTTAAACTACAACACATACCAAGACTAAATTAGATAAGCCATGAATTTAAATATCTGAATCTTGAAAACAAAACAGAATGAAACAAAACAAAACAAACAGAAGGAAAGCAGATTACATCACCACTAGTTTAGTTGTCTCAGTGCTAAAATACCTGTTCAAGAGCGTTTTTTTCCAAATGTCTTATCTGAACTTCTCATGCCAACAGGAATAGATTGTTGCCATTGCATCTTTTTGAACTGTTTACCACTATTGAGAACTTGGTTACTTTGTTCTTCTTACACTTCTTCAAGTATCAGTGGGTTTCTATCTGATTTTCAGTCTTCTCTTTGCAGATCTATGACAACCATTTCTCTCATCCTCTTTTTGTAAATCTTGCTGAAGGTCCTACACTATGTTGGTAGCTCTCTGCTGCCACACCTCTCTCTCCAAATCCCCCCACATTGCACTTGAATTGAGAGGGTCCAAAACTGGACTGAGGTGTGGCCTCACCAGTTCCCAGCAAGAAATAACTTTCCAAATTTTCTTAGAACATTCCAGAACATTCTAGATCTGTTTGTCAAGCTTCTTTTAAAGTAGCTTAAAAGACAGATTCCCTTATTTGTAATGAGAATAATGTTGGTTCCTCTTCAAGCTGGTGTTCCTTATAATCTGTAGGTCCTTGTCAACCAGTTGGTTTCTAGCCTGAAATGATCACAGAATCACAGAATCACAGAATTTCTAGGTTGGAAGAGACCTCAAGATCATTGAGTCCAACCTCTGACCTAACGCTAACAGTCCCCACTAAACCATATCCCTAAGCTCTACATCTACATGGTACAGATGAGTTATTTCAGTTTGGTAACAGAACTTCATCTCTCCTGCTGCTGAGTTTCCAGAGTTTGCTGTTGGCAGTAAAGTGTTGGCAGTTGCAGTATTGACACCTGGGGTGCACCACAAGTTCCTGGCCCCTACCTAGATTTATATTGCTGACCACAATCCTCTGAGCTCGCCTGTTCAGCCAGTTTTCAGCCAACCGCACTGTCTGTTCATTGAGCCTATACTTCATCAGCTTCTCTATGAGGATCTTACGGGAGACAATGTTGAAAACTTCACTGAAGTCCAGGTAGACAATATCCACTTGTCGTGGTTCCGCTCGAGTGGGCAGCCGAGCTCCACCACAGCCGCTCTCTCACTCCCCCTCCTCAAAGAGGAATGGGGAGAAAATATGTGAAAAGGGCTCAAGGATTGAGATAAGGACGAGAAAATCACGCAATAATTATTGTAACGGGCAAAACAGACTCGGCATAAGGAGATAGTAAGATTTATTGCCTACAACTAACAAGCGAGAGAAGTGAGAAAACAAAGAACAAAAAAACCAAAAGCACCTTCCCCCCCCATCCACCCTCTTCCACCTCCTCCCCCCGAGCGGCGCAGGGGAACGGGGAATGGGGGTTATGGTCAGTCTACAGCACTTCTTCTCTGCCGCTCCTTCTCGGTCACTCTCGTCCCCTGTGCTGTGGGGTCCCACCCACGGGATGCAGTCCTTGATGAACTGATCCGACGTGGGCTTCCCACAGGCAGCAGCTCTTCCAGAACTGCTCCAGATATGGGTCCGTACCACGGGGTCCATCCCTCAGGAGAAAACTGCTCCAACCTGGCTCCCCTACGGGCAGCAGCTCCTGCCAGATCACCTGCTCCTGCGTGGGCTCCTCTCCACGGGCTACAGGTCCGGCCCGGAATCTGCTCCGGCAGGGGTCTTCCACAGGCGGCAGCCTCCGTCGGTGCAGGGCCACCTGCTCCACCGTGGTCTCCTCCACGGGCTGCAGCGTGGAACCCTGCTCCACCGTGGTACTCCATGGGCTGCAGGGGGACATCCTGCTTCACCATGGTCCTCACCACAGGCCGCAGGGGACTTCTGCTCCGGCGCCTGGAGCACCTCTCCCCCTCCTTCTACACTGACCTTGGCGCAAGGCTGTTCCTCGCTCCTCTCACTCTCCCGGCTGCTGTGTGGCGCAGCGTTTTTCCCTGTCTTAAATATGCTCTCACAGAGGCGAAAAACAACATCGCTTATTGGCTCGGATCTGGAAAACAATGGGGCCCTTCCCAAACATGGGGCAGCTTCTAGATCTTTCTCACAGAAACCACCCCTATGGCTCCCTGCTACCAAAACCTTGCCACGTAAACCCACTACATTCCACCCCTCGCCTCTGTTAAAAGCATATTTAAGACTACTCACAACATACTCTTACTTTACAATTATCACAACAACCTTCACAAAATTCACTTAAATCAAAACGAAAAAGAATTCACCACACCAAAATAAACATAACATCATCACAGCACCGACAAGGTGGACATTTTACACACACACCACCCCTCGTCCCTTCACCACACTAATATATCACAGTTACTGCTTTCTTAAATTCTTCACAACTTGTACATTCCTAACAATCATCCTGCACATATTTTTGCCCGTTACTTCTACTAACTATCATCCTTATCTCAAATTCCTCAAGCCCCACGTTGGGCGCCAAAAAAGACTGTCGTGGTTCCGCTCGAGTGGGCAGCCGAGCTCCACCACAGCCGCTCTCTCACTCCCCCTCCTCAAAGAGGAATGGGGAGAAAATATGTGAAAAGGGCTCAAGGATTGAGATAAGGACGAGAAAATCACGCAATAATTATTGTAACGGGCAAAACAGACTCGGCATAAGGAGATAGTAAGATTTATTGCCTACAACTAACAAGCGAGAGAAGTGAGAAAACAAAGAACAAAAAAACCAAAAGCACCTTCCCCCCCCATCCACCCTCTTCCACCTCCTCCCCCCGAGCGGCGCAGGGGAACGGGGAATGGGGGTTATGGTCAGTCTACAGCACTTCTTCTCTGCCGCTCCTTCTCGGTCACTCTCGTCCCCTGTGCTGTGGGGTCCCACCCACGGGATGCAGTCCTTGATGAACTGATCCGACGTGGGCTTCCCACAGGCAGCAGCTCTTCCAGAACTGCTCCAGATATGGGTCCGTACCACGGGGTCCATCCCTCAGGAGAAAACTGCTCCAACCTGGCTCCCCTACGGGCAGCAGCTCCTGCCAGATCACCTGCTCCTGCGTGGGCTCCTCTCCACGGGCTACAGGTCCGGCCCAGAATCTGCTCCGGCAGGGGTCTTCCACAGGCGGCAGCCTCCGTCGGTGCAGGGCCACCTGCTCCACCGTGGTCTCCTCCACGGGCTGCAGCGTGGAACCCTGCTCCACCGTGGTACTCCATGGGCTGCAGGGGGACATCCTGCTTCACCATGGTCCTCACCACAGGCCGCAGGGGACTTCTGCTCCGGCGCCTGGAGCACCTCTCCCCCTCCTTCTACACTGACCTTGGCGCAAGGCTGTTCCTCGCTCCTCTCACTCTCCCGGCTGCTGTGTGGCGCAGCGTTTTTCCCTGTCTTAAATATGCTCTCACAGAGGCGAAAAACAACATCGCTTATTGGCTCGGATCTGGAAAACAATGGGGCCCTTCCCAAACATGGGGCAGCTTCTAGATCTTTCTCACAGAAACCACCCCTATGGCTCCCTGCTACCAAAACCTTGCCACGTAAACCCACTACACCACTGCTCCAATATCTACCAGGCCAGTCATTTCATCATAGAAGCAAATTGGGTTGTTCAAGCATGACTTCCCCTTATTCCGAGTACTTGGAATCCCTGCTGAGTACCCTTGATCACCTTCTTGTCCTTCATGTGCCTGGAAATGGTTTCTATGATTAGGTGATTGGGTGTCTCATCAACTTCCCAGGTGAAGCTATGTGGCCTGTAGTTCCTGGGGTCCTCCAGGTCCTTGCCGTTCCTGAAGATAGGAGAGACATTTTCCTTGGGCACATCTCCCAGTCACCACGTTAAATCAAAGATTACAATGAGTGGCCTTGAATGAATAAATCTTAACCAATTCATTAATTGATAATGCTAACTTTCTTGATGGCATTACATCAAAACAGCATCACATTAATGATGGAATTCTCTGATAGATAACTATAGTGATACTAACATGGTGATGCTAACATGATGATGTATTGTGTTATACAAACAAATAGCCATCGTTTATTAGTGCAATATGTCAGCCAAATAATGTGACTTTGGTGATGTAGTACTGGCATAAAGCCACATTACTCTTTTTTTTTTTTTATTATTATTATTATTTATTTTTTTAGTTTACTGGTTTCTGTTTATAAGATAGCATTTTAGAAACTAATAGGAAACATACAGGACTTAAGTAATAGGGAGATAAGACACCTCACTGAATTGGGCATATCAGTGTATAGTGTTGTACATCTGCATAAATTCATATAGCCACTGCTGTCACAAATTTGTGGTTGAGGAATCATTAAATGACATGTAAAGTCACATACAGCACTGACATGTTTTACTGTTTTATTTTTATAATCAGCTTGTAGAATTCATTGATGTACCTTACAGATTCTTAATTTACCAAATTCCATCACAGAACCATCTATTTTATGTCTGTTGTGGTTTAACCCGGTCGGCAGCTAAACACCACACAGCCATTCACTCACACTCCCCCCTCCCTCTCTGGGATGGGGGAGAGAAATGGGAAAGTGAAGCCCGTGAGTTGAGATAAAGACAGTTTATTAAGACAGGAAAATAATAATAACAATAATAATAATAACAATGATGATAAAAGTACTACTACTAATAATGTGTACAAAATAAGTGATGCACAATGCAATTGCTCACCCGCTGACCGATGCCCAGCCTAACCCCGAGCAGTCCGGCCCTCCTCCCCCCAGCTAGCCACCCCTATATATTGTTTAACATAATGTCGGATGGTATAGAATATCCCTTTGGCTAGTTGGGGTCAGCTGTTCTGGGTCTGTCCCCTCCCAGCTCTTGCTGCACCCCCAGCCTGCCTGTTGGCAGGACAGAGCGAGAAGCTGAAAAGTCCTTGGCTTGGTGTAAGCACTGCTCTGCAAGAATTAAAACATCGGAGTGTTATCAGCACTCTTACACTCAGCCAAAACATAGCATTCTACCAGCTACTAGGAAGAAAATTAACTCTGTCCTAACTGAAACCAGGACAATGTCACCCTACTTCAGAAAATAAAGGAACTGTATTCATCCTCCAGTAGCTGGCAAGATATAATTAGAATATTTTTTTGGCAAGATATAATTAGAATTATTTTATTTTATTTATTTATTATTTTTTTTTAAGCTGACAGGCCTGTGTATTGGAAGCTTCCTGTTTTCTTCCTTCATTACATAAGTTGAAAAGAATACACATATAAATAAGTTTTATTTTCTTCACGAATAGGAATTATTTTATATCATGTTGAGTAAAAAAAAAAATCTTTAAATCAATTCTTTAGAAACTATTAGGACACACCTAAATAATATTATTTGAAATATTTGTTTGCTTGCTTGTTTCTTTATCATGATAAATGTAAATGCAATTCTACTGATAATAAAACTAGAGGTTTTTTAGGAGTACACAGTAATTATAAAGCAAACATTATAGAAAATCCTTTCCCCTTTTCATTGTCTTTCTTCTGTCTTTTTCACGTCTGCTCTGAAGTAGTAAAAATGAGAAATTTTGAGAAAAGGAATCATGTTTGCCATTAACACTCTCCTGTAAACTCTGCGGAGAACATTCCAGGGTCCGTAATGCAAACTACAAAGAAGAGTATTACCTGGGCCAAGGCAAGATTATAGCACCTGGCTGATTTGTCATTTCTGTTAGGACAACAACAAGCACAAAGCAGAACCCTTGTATTTCAGCTGCGATGGTAGTCTCACTGCCAAGGTCAAATAACAGTGCTGGAGAAGGTATTCAGAATCAAATTCTACATATTCTTTACAATTTTACAGAACTCATGGTATATGCTGATTGTACCTCAGAAGTTGTAGTCACTCTTAAAAGAGCTGCTTGAAATGCTTTCTCTGATGAAATTCTATTATCTCCAAAGCAGTGGTCAGAGCCACCACTGTGCTCATAGTCTGGGGGCATTTTTGTCTGTCTGTTCACCACTGAACAACTGTATTTCAAATAATATTCAAGTAATTGAGATCAATACATAATTTTCAAAATTATGGCTGCAATCTATATGAGAATAAATTGTATTTAAAATGCAGATCTAGATCCCTTTCTGTCCTTCCAATCTCCTGCTACTTTCTGCTCAAAATAATGCTTGGGTGGTATTTTAGGTGAGACCAAACACAATTACTAAAGGTATACCTTGTGTATAGGTTCAAGTTCTGACAATGAAGCAAATAATTGTTACTAGATTACACTTTATTTTTTTTACTGAAGCAAAAATTTCTGTTGCTGTTACCAAGATAGTATACCCGCTTGAATCCTCTACTATATAACATGAAAATGAATTTATTCTGCTGTCTCTCTAATATCCTTAATGTGGTTGGACTGACTACCTTATATAAGAAGAATATTACTAGTAATAGGAAAGAAAATTCATATGACCTTTTTATAATGTTAGGCAGTGATTTTTTTTGTTGTTATTTTTCTCCCACATTATAAAAAGGAAAATCACACTTCTTTCAAAATAAGGCTTAGTCATGGAATTCTTTCTTTCTTTTTCTCTAGTATGTGTGACCAATCTTCAAAATATCTTGACATTTCATTTTGCTTATCTTCACAACATTTCTGTTCTACTGCCTCTTTTATACAAAAAGACGAAGGACGAACTGTGTAGAAGATCTGAATCCTAAGTTCTTAGCAAATATCCAAATATCCTTAAATATCTTTTTTTTTTTTTTTTTTTTTTTTGATAGCACCAATGTAGCAAATCAAATTTATATTATTTTTCCCATCAGTTTAGTATGTCTGGAATTCCTGTATCTCTCTTAAAATTACGCAGATCAATATGTTGATAGCAAATGCTTTGTTTGTTTACTTGTTCGTTTGTTGTAAAATTTTCACTTTTCACTAGAACATTTGAACTCTGACAGAAAATCACGTTTTTAGGAATGGGGAGGCTGAAGGGGGGTGGGTGTTAATCTGTTTGATTATTTGATTATGTTGGTCTTTGTTGTTGTTTATATTTATGTACCTAGCTATATGTAAAAAGACAGAAGATTCTTTAAGACCTGATACTGGCAAAGTATTGCTGGAAAACTGTTAGGTAATTCATGTCAAGGAATCACAAAGTCTTGCCTGTGTATGGTTGAGCCTGAATTAATAAATCCTGTAGGACTTTGTTTATTTGCTTGTTTTATGTACTGTGTTATCATATTTTCTAAAGCTTCCACATGTCTGAGCAAATTGATGAATGAAACAGCAAAGATGAGATCTCTACAACAATAATCTTAGCTGAATATCTCTGCAGATAGATACTAACATTCTTCAAAAGAAAACTAGAAAAGAACACAACTTTGTATTTTTAATTCAATCACGGTCTGCTACCACGGTCTTCAGTTCTGTGAAAGGTTCTGCTGAGAAGTGTATGCACCTTTAGTTAAGCATATAAGTGAACATTTTAAATCTTTGTGTCTGTAGTTAGGTTATATATGCAAGCATGAAAATTGTAGTGATTCAGTTTTTCAGCATATCCAGATTCACGGAACTTAAATAAACTTCAAGGAATTTAGAAATACTGTAAATCAATATGTCTCTATTCTGCACTTATGCATGGATTTAGGATAATATGTGTTGTTATAAAGAACTGTGATGTGTTCTGGATACTGTTGTAAACTCTTTTATTGCTTTTAGGGGAATAATATTTACATTTACAAGTTTATAAGGATCTTAAGTGTTAAATTTTTGCTTTTAGAATGTATCAATGTTTAAAAGTGCTGGAGAAGAATGTATTTCCTAATAAACTATCTCTGTGATCACTTTAACTATTCAATAATATCAAGTATTTATTGCTTAATATTTCAGGGCAGTCAAATGATAGCTGTTGGAGCTTTATCACAGAAAGTGCTTGTTGTGGTTTTACTCAGGTGGGCAGCTGAGTTCCACCATGGCCACTCTCTCACACTGCTCAAAGGGAAGGAGGAGAAAATGCCACACAAGGGGCTCAAGGGTTGAGATAAGGACAGGGAGATGGCTCAAAAATTATCGTGACAGGCAAAACAGACTCGGCATAAAGAGATGGTAAGATTTTTTGCCTAGCTAGAGAAGTGAGAAACAAAGGAAAGAAACCAAAAATGCCATTCACCCTCTTCCACCTTCTCCCCCCAAGCGGTGCAGGGGAATGGGGCAATGGGAGATGTGATGCAGGTGACAGTTACCTTCCTGTTCTATCTTTGAATGATGTAATTGTATTAGAATTCTTAGATACAAAACTTAACTTTTTTAATTGAAACAGTAAAGATATGTTACTTTAGCACACTTGGTTCTGGCACAACCTCTGAAATTACTTCAGATAACAAGGTAGATGCATGTTCATGTAACATTAGCATCCTTAGACATTTAAAAATCTACCTTTATATTTCAGCCTTTATATATATCCATGAATGCTTAATACAAAGAAGCAGAATGCAGATAATAATTTGCTATAACAGGGTAATTTAAGAAAAATTAAATCCATACAGCAGTCAGAAGCAATTTAACCTATTATTGACTTTCACATTAACAAGTAAAGGGAAATAATTACAAGCATATATCTGAGAATAATTATTTAACCAGACAGAAGTTAGGATGTCCAGAAGGAATTAGAATCCAGCGATATTAATCATTGTGTCTGTCCTCTCAAGTTTCTGACATAGAAACAAATAAACAAACAAACAAACAAATAAAAAAAAAGAAATAGAGAGAGAGAGAAAAGAAGAAGAAAAGAGAATTGTATGCTTCTGGGTCACTTATAATCGATGTAAAATTTAAATAATATTTCAAAATACTTCAATACTTTCTGTGTTCTTTCTACTCAGACCCTGATTATTATTTACACTTCAATTATTTTTTTTTTGTTTGTTTTGTTAATCAAAGTCCTGGATAGATAATGGAAATTTTACAAACCAAAGTACTTACTGGGCCTAGAAGTTATCTAGAAAGATAAGAAGTAGTTTGATTTAACTTTATGAAATAGTTCAGCAAATTTTGAAAAGATTACAAAATATTTTATGAAATTTATTATGGTTTCAAAATAATTTATGAAATAAATTTGTACTCATGAATATTTGTTTTGTATTTGACTCTATTTGAACTTGTTCTTTGGTTTAGTTATGGATAAATAAACAAGGTTTCAAAAGCAAAGCTCAAAGTTAACCAATGTTATTTATTCACATAACACTTTATTTTTTTTTTTCCCTTCATTATCTCTGCTGTGTTTCTGAGCACACATTTACAAAGTACTTTACTTTCTGATGTGATAGTCATGTGGTCATATTCACTGATTGTCGTGGTTCCGCTCGAGTGGGCAGCCGAGCTCCACCACAGCCGCTCTCTCACTCCCCCTCCTCAAAGAGGAATGGGGAGAAAATATGTGAACAGGGCTCAAGGATTGAGATAAGGACGAGAAAATCACGCAGTAATTATTGTAACGGGCAAAACAGACTCGGCATAAGGAGATAGTAAGATTTATTGCCTACAACTAACAAGCGAGAGAAGTGAGAAAACAAAGAAAAAAAAAACCAAAAGCACCTTCCCCCCCCATCCACCCTCTTCCACCTCCTCCCCCCGAGCGGCGCAGGGGAACGGGGAATGGGGGTTATGGTCAGTCTACAGCACTTCTTCTCTGCCGCTCCTTCTCGGTCACTCTCGTCCCCTGTGCTGTGGGGTCCCACCCACGGGATGCAGTCCTTGATGAACTGATCCGACGTGGGCTTCCCACAGGCAGCAGCTCTTCCAGAACTGCTCCAGATATGGGTCCGTACCACGGGGTCCATCCCTCAGGAGAAAACTGCTCCAACCTGGCTCCCCTACGGGCAGCAGCTCCTGCCAGATCACCTGCTCCTGCGTGGGCTCCTCTCCACGGGCTACAGGTCCGGCCCGGAATCTGCTCCGGCAGGGGTCTTCCACAGGCGGCAGCCTCCGTCGGTGCAGGGCCACCTGCTCCACCGTGGTCTCCTCCACGGGCTGCAGCGTGGAGCCCTGCTCCACCGTGGTACTCCATGGGCTGCAGGGGGACATCCTGCTTCACCATGGTCCTCACCACAGGCCACAGGGGACTTCTGCTCCGGCGCCTGGAGCACCTCTCCCCCTCCTTCTACACTGACCTTGGTGCAAGGCTGTTCTCTCGCTCCACTGACTCTCCCGGCTGCTGTGTGGCGCAGCGTTTTTTCCCTGTCTTAAATATGCTCTCACAGAGGCGAAAAACAACATCGCTTATTGGCTCGGATCTGGAAAACAATGGGGCCCTTCCCAAACATGGGGCAGCTTCTAGATCTTTCTCACAGAAACCACCCCTATGGCTCCCTGCTACCAAAACCTTGCCACGTAAACCCACTACATTCCACCCCTCGCCTCTGTTAAAAGCATATTTAAGACTACTCACAACATACTCTTACTTTACAATTATCAAAACAACCTTCACAAACTTCACTTACATCAAAAAGAAAAAGAATTCACCACACCAAAATAAACATAACATCATCACAGCACCGACAAGGTGGACATTTTACACACACACACTACCCCTCGTCCCTTCACCACACTAACATATCACAGTTACTGCTTTCTTAAATTCTTCACAACTTGTACATTCCTAACAATCATCCTGCACATATTTTTGCCCGTTACTTCTACTAACTATCATCCTTATCTCAAATTCCTCGAGCCCCACGTTGGGCGCCAAAAAAGACTGTCGTGGTTCCGCTCGAGTGGGCAGCCGAGCTCCACCACAGCCGCTCTCTCACTCCCCCTCCTCAAAGAGGAATGGGGAGAAAATATGTGAACAGGGCTCAAGGATTGAGATAAGGACGAGAAAATCACGCAGTAATTATTGTAACGGGCAAAACAGACTCGGCATAAGGAGATAGTAAGATTTATTGCCTACAACTAACAAGCGAGAGAAGTGAGAAAACAAAGAAAAAAAAAACCAAAAGCACCTTCCCCCCCCATCCACCCTCTTCCACCTCCTCCCCCCGAGCGGCGCAGGGGAACGGGGAATGGGGGTTATGGTCAGTCTACAGCACTTCTTCTCTGCCGCTCCTTCTCGGTCACTCTCGTCCCCTGTGCTGTGGGGTCCCACCCACGGGATGCAGTCCTTGATGAACTGATCCGACGTGGGCTTCCCACAGGCAGCAGCTCTTCCAGAACTGCTCCAGATATGGGTCCGTACCACGGGGTCCATCCCTCAGGAGAAAACTGCTCCAACCTGGCTCCCCTACGGGCAGCAGCTCCTGCCAGATCACCTGCTCCTGCGTGGGCTCCTCTCCACGGGCTACAGGTCCGGCCCGGAATCTGCTCCGGCAGGGGTCTTCCACAGGCGGCAGCCTCCGTCGGTGCAGGGCCACCTGCTCCACCGTGGTCTCCTCCACGGGCTGCAGCGTGGAGCCCTGCTCCACCGTGGTACTCCATGGGCTGCAGGGGGACATCCTGCTTCACCATGGTCCTCACCACAGGCCACAGGGGACTTCTGCTCCGGCGCCTGGAGCACCTCTCCCCCTCCTTCTACACTGACCTTGGTGCAAGGCTGTTCTCTCGCTCCACTGACTCTCCCGGCTGCTGTGTGGCGCAGCGTTTTTTCCCTGTCTTAAATATGCTCTCACAGAGGCGAAAAACAACATCGCTTATTGGCTCGGATCTGGAAAACAATGGGGCCCTTCCCAAACATGGGGCAGCTTCTAGATCTTTCTCACAGAAACCACCCCTATGGCTCCCTGCTACCAAAACCTTGCCACGTAAACCCACTACACTGATGCACTGATGTGGTCATACTCCTAATGCATCTTTTGAGACAACGTATGAATCTCTTCCCTTCACTGTCTCTAAGGATAATAATAAATTCTCTATAATATCTCTATTATAAAATAATATCTCTAAGGATAATAACAATAATGTTTCCACATAGACATGAATTTTTGAAGGCTACATTCACTTTTGTTGGTGAAGTGCCTTAAAATACTTGAGAAAACTCTTTTTGTATTCCAGAAAATATGAAAAATAGTGTATATATAATAGTATTCAATTTCAGCAGTGGAATTATAGAAAAGTTATTCAAAATATATAAAATTAGTTGCATCCACTTCATCTTTACGGAAGGAAGGACATAACATCTATAGTATCACTTATTTAGACTTTGATGTGCAATAATTAACCTCACAGCTTAATAACACCAATGTACTTGACTTGTGATCATTAAATTTAAACCTTTCAAAAGGTTTAGCTTCCAGAACAATATGATAATCTTGACTCTGTGGTAGTTTTACCCAACTGGGCAGCTGAACTCCACCACAACCGCTCTCTCACTTGCCCTCCTCAAAGGGAAAGGGGAAGAAAATTCAATGAAAAAATCTCAAGGGTTGAGATAAGCACAGGGAGATCACTCAAAGATTATCATCATGGGCAAAACAGACTCAGCATAGGGAGATTAATATAATTTACTACCTATCGCTAACAGTGAGAAACTAAAAGCAAATTAAAAATACCTTCCTCTCCCAGCTGCCCTCTTCTACGTCCTCCCCATAAGTGGCACATTGGAAGGGGGAATGGGGGCTGTAGTTATTCCATGATACTTTGTCTCCACCTCTCCTTCATGGTCACTCTCTTCCCCTGCTCCAATGTGCAGTCCCTCCCACAGGATGCTGTCCTTCCCAAACTGATTCTGTATAGGCTTCCCACAAGTAGCAGCTCTTCAAGAACTCTAACATGGGTATGTACCATGGAGTCCACCCATCAGGAGCAAACTGCTCAAACATGAGTTCCCACAGCTTCCCCCAGATTCATTGCTCCTGCGTGGGCTCCTCTCCATGGGCTGCAGCTCCAACCTGGGGCCTGCTCCTGTGGGGGCTCTCCATGGGCTGCAACCCAGGCCACAGCCACCTGCCACAACCACCAGGGGCTCCTCCACAGGCTGCAGTATGGAGATCTGCTCCATGTGGGACCCATGGGCTGCAAGGGGTGGGACCCATGTGGGACCCATGGGCTGCCTGTTCCACCAGGAGCCTCTCCACTGGTCTCTGCTCTGTGCCTGGAGCATCTTTCCCCCTTCTTCTTCACTGACCTTGATGACTTCAGGGCTGTTTCTCACTCCTTGATCTCCCAGCTGTTGCTGTGCAGCAGTTCTTTCCCTTTCTCAAATCTGTTCTCACATAGGAGTAAACAACATTGATTTGTCTCTTGCCAGCAGCAGGTCACTTTTGGAGCCTTATCTAACACTGGGCAGCTTCTGGACTTTTCACCCAGAGGTGACCCCTGCATGCCCCTGCTACCAGAACCTTGCCACATAAACCCAATATATTCTGCTAAGCTGCTTAGTTTTCCAAGTGAAATTATTCAAGAAAATGCCAATTCTAGCAATATATTTTATTTATTGCTTCAGTAAAATCACATTTTTTTTTTACTGAAGTAGCTATTTTTCCTGTTGCAGAAACTAGTTAAAGCAAAAGAAAATAGGGACGTATTTTTCATATTTCATATTTTAAAAACTTCTTGTGGTGAATTGACCCCAGCCATCAACTAAACACCCACAAGCAAGCAGAATGGGAGAGAACTGGAAGAGCAAAACCAGGAAAAACTCATAGGATAAGATAAAGACAGTTGTTCAATAAGTGAAGAAAAAAAAAAAAAAAAGGCAATAAAAAGAAAGTGATAACTATCCAGTCTGCAAGCAATTGCTACATTTGAAAAACTAACCTCCAAGTTTATTGCTGAGCATGATGCTTTATGGCATGGAATGTCATAGAATAACCAATTTGGTCAATTGAGGTCAGCAGTCCTGGCTGTGTCCTCTCCTAACTTCTAGCCCACTCCGAGTCTACTCAGTGATGTTGATGCTGTCTGAACATTGGTCAGTGAAAGCTAAAACACTCTTGTGTTATCAGTGCTGTTTTGATCACAAATCCAAAACATAACACCGTATGGGCTGCAATGAAGAAAATTAACTCCACTACAGTAACTGTTTTAAAACCTGTAAATTCTCTGTAAGTTCTGGCAACAGTGAGATTTTTTTCCCTACACTTTCTTTTTCAGAATAGTATAAAGATATATACATCTTCTTCATTTAACGCTACTTTAGATTTACTTATAGACAATTGGATTTAGTTTTCAAAATATTCATATCAACACAATCAAAAAGAAAATCTGTGTTTAGCAAATATATGGGGTGGAGAAGTGGGTAAAGTAGAAATGATTTTTAGAGAACCACACAAACTGCACAGAAAGACGTACATGTGGATAGGAACCCAGGAAAGGCAGAATTATTCATTGTCTTCTTGCACCTCGTTAAGAGCCAAGAACACCACACTTCAGCTTTCCTAATTTTGTCTGCTTCTTATAGTTGCAGTATCTTGCTGAATTCATTACTTGAGGGCGCAAATGAGAAAAAAAAGGGAGGAGAAGATACTGATATTATTATACCAGGTGCCATAGTGGGCTGCTGTACAAATTGGTATTCTGCTAATAAAATCCCAGCTTTAATGCATAATCAAGTTTAAATATTTATTGGTTCTGAAGACAAAATTACATTTTCAGTGTGAATATTCATCAAAAAGATCCTTTTTAAATTCAAAGGACCCAGTATACAATAGTAATTGGATGGTAGGATGATCAGAATCTTTCTTTGACCATTCTTCCAGCTACAGATGTTGCTGTGGTCTGGTGATTCCCTTCATGAATGGCCAGAGTGAAGCCAGAGCAGAAGCAGTAGCAGACATGTACTCAAGCATACTTACAACCTTTTGGTCTGTACATATATATCAAGATTTCCCTCTCATATCCTATCTGTATCTCTCTGAATTCTGCTTCCTTTCCTAGATTTTCTGTTACAGAGAAGAGTGAACACAATTACTAAGCTTTATGATTAAAGCCCTGCAGTAAGTCTATTTAAATATTAATATATAGAGGAAGACAAATGAAAGGGAGTAATATAATACTCTGACGTGTAACATTTAATCCTTCCTGGTTAAAATTTCACTAAGTGGAAAAGAATTATGTTCATCAGGGAGAAGAATTGTATGCAATTTATGAATTTTACTGTTTTAAAAATTACCTTTCTAAAAATCAGGGTATGATCCTTGATCCAGAGTATGATCCTCGATCCACTGACTTGTATTTTGTATTTCCTGCTGTAGTAATATCTACTAATTCCAGTGTACATAACAGCCATATTTGATGCTGGCTGAATGTTATGAGCATAATGATGATGTGGCAAGAGTTGTGAAATCTAAATTGCAATTGTGATTTTAAGATGGTTTGTCCTACAGCTGGGTATCAGTGCAGTGCATCTAGTCGTCAATTAACCATATTGTCAAGGAATTCCTCAACAGATTTCTTCATAGATGAAGCAGTAGACTCATGTGAGATAACAGATTACCCTGACTGGTGACTGAGTTAATTTATATGCAGCTTTACCACAAAGCATTTGAACAATTTTTGCAGGAGATCTCCAGGTAGACATTCAAACCAACCCTTGAAATTTCCCACAGGCAGACCCTGCTATACCAATTCATTGCCACCATATGTATGTTTACTATATTGATTAACAACCTGCTTGGAGAATCTGTCCATCCCAGTGATTCGCCCAGACAGTTTGCACTGCAGAACTGACCAAATGGTACATCAGGTATCCCATAAATAGTCAAGAGAAACTATTCCTGCAGATTCAGAACTAGTCAGCTAAGACAGCCTTTTTGTACATAGTTAGAAGATAATTTGTACATAGTTTAAGACAATCAATAGAAAAGAGTCACACGTGGTGTGGTGGTCACAGAGGAGAACATGTTATGTTACTGTAAGAATTCAGCAGAAGAACAGCTCAGAGGGTCTCATCCAATCCATCTAATGGTGTACTTACAAGAATCTTTGTGACAAAGACTCATGTCACCATTCATACAGTAGCTAACTATCCTGTTTGGGAGATTTGATTCTTCATGTGATTGTTAGTTTAGGCAAAAGATCCGAATAAATCAGTTATTTTAAAAAATGCTCAGTGAATGTCTGTGCAACATCTGACTTGAGATGCTGATCAGTCAGTAATATAATTATATTTTGCTCTCTGTTTGATCTGAAAACATATCATGAGATTCTATTGGGAAAAAAAAAAAAAAAAAAAAAAAAAAAAAAAAAAAGCACTTAGTAAATATTTGTTATCCTGAAAGGGATTGTTAGGGGGATGACGAATGTCCCTCACTCACATTCTTACAAAATGTAAGGATATAAAACCACACTTTCAGCAGGTGGATTTTAATGTTAAACTATGTGGTGACTTACAGTAGCTAAGGATACCATCTTCTGAACATGAGATGATATTTTAAAACTTTTAAAATAATTACTTTTAATTAATATAATTTATAATAGTAATAATTACCTTAAAAATATTTTTTCATCAGGTATGTAGTAATTCTAGAAACATATCATTTTAAAAGAAATGTTAAATAAGTGCAAAGAGCATATGGGTATGGTTAATTAATAATGTCATATAACATATTAGAACATTTAGATTTGCTACAACTATAGAACACAGTTCTATACACTCATTTTGTATTCAAACATGATTTAACTTTTGGTAGCATCATTTAACTTTCTGTAACACTATTTCTTGATTTTTTTCATATAGGCTTATAAGTCTGTATAGATGTATAGACATAATTTTACATTCAACTTAAAATTTAATTGGATAAAATTTAGAATTAAAATAAAATAAAATCCAATTCTATTGTAAAGCTAAGATAGAATATTTGGTCCAAAAGGGTCATACATATCTAACATCAATGCAAAACACCAAGTCAAAGTAGAATTTATAATGAAATTATTCTGTAATACACAGAATGATGCTTTGATGCGGAATACTTAAAAATATTTTACAGTAAAGGAAGTAACCTCTTCTTGCCCTTTTTCCTTCTTTTACAAGGCTAGAACAACTGGGAATTCAACTGGAGATTTAAGAAGGCTTTGAAAAACTCTGTTCTTAATAACACTTGAAGTTTGACCTTGAGGTTCCTATAAGTTCTCTTTATGCACCACAATAACCTTGCCTTTTTTGGTGCACCACAATAACCCTTTCTGAGAAGATGGAGAATTTCATATCATATTCTAAACTGATTCATTCATTAAAAAGAATTAAACGTATTGTCATGAGAGATGCTGATATACCAATTACTGTCACAGGCAAAACAGACTCGGTTTGGGGAAGATTAATTTATTACCTATTAATAAAAACAGAGCAGTCAGACCTAAAAGCAAACAACTCTGCTCCCCTTCCATCAACCCTCTTCTATCTCGTCTCCCAAAATGGTTCAGGGGAATGGGGTATGGGGGTTATGGTCAGTCCATAACACTTTGTCTCTGCCACTCCTTCATCCTAACTCTTTACCTGTTCCAGCATGGGGTTTTTCAATAATTTCTCCAATATGGGTCCATACCATGGAGTGCAGTCTTTCAGGAATCGAGGGTTCCTCATGGGCAGCACCAAATCACCATGAGCTGCATGTCCAGCCCAGAGTCTTCTCCTGCAGGGAAAGTCTTCTCCTGCTCTGTATGAGCTACAGATTCCTTGAGGTCAGATCCATCTGCTTCACCATGGGCTCCACCGTAGTACCCCATGCATGAGCCTGCTCCACCATTGGCTTCTTCATGAGCTGCAAGGGAAATTCTGTTCCAGTGCCTGAAGCACTTCCTCCCCCTCTTCTTCATTGACCTTGATGTCTGCAGGATTGTCTCTACATTTTCTCACTTCTCTCTCCCAGCTGCTCCTGCCCAGCAGATCTTTTTTCCCATTCTTAAACATGCTCTTACAAAGACACAACCAGAATCATTCATTGGCTCAGCTTTGATCACCAGTGGGTACCTTTTGGAGCAGCTGGAACTGGCTAATGTGGGACAGCTTCTGGACTCTTCCTACCAAGGCAACTCCCGCTGCCCCCTTGCTATCATCATGTTGCCAGGAAAAAACAATACTTGCCTCGAAGATGTGAATTCCTCATTTTGCAATCAAAAGACAACTTTGTCAACTTTGTCAACTGCATTTTGTCTCTCTTCTGGAGAAAGAATGTACCCTATAATACTGTTTGAATTTCAAACTAATTTTCTAACTAAATCTTTATGAAATGTAATACATTTTCTCCTTCACTGCAGGACAGTTCTCTGGTAAAAAATGAAATAAAGGAGAAAAAAAAAAAAAAAAAGGAAAAGAAAAATATACATAAAAATAACTGAAAGAGAGAATGCCTGAGTTTAGCAGAGATTTTATTGGATATATCTTAACTAATTAGTTTAGCTAATTCCTTTCATGGTTTATAAATGTGTTTCATTCTAAACTCTCCTTACTACATGGAAAAGGACTGAAAATTCCCAGAGAAATAATATTTCACAGTTGTGCTTGAAAATAAAATAAAATAAAATAAAATAAAATAAAAAATAAAATAAAAAATAAAATAAAAATAAAATATAAAATAAAATAAAATAAATCCTGTCCTATTAAATAGCCTAGAGTTAATGGGAATAAATATTTTTTTACAGCATTACGTGATCAAGAATGTGTATAGACCTCTGATAAATAAATTCGTAGATATTGTTTTTTCAATTGCTTTAAATGAAGAATATAGATAATCACAGAAATAACGTACTTCTAAATGCAGGTTAAATGAGATATCCATTGTTTGTTTTTTTCATTGTTGACTTCTTTTTTTCCTCTGACTGAAATCAACTGTAGTTCTGATCAATGACAAATATATTTTCAATATACCACTTTCAAAGTTACATGAAACTTGTTAGTACAGGAAGGAATATAATGGAGCTCTAGACTAAGACTGAATCTTAGATATTGTTGGAAAAGCATGGCACTTTCATTGCATTATTATTAAATATTATCCACTGCATATTATTAAAGAATAATCCCACAAATGCTTTTACTATTCATTTGAAAACTGAATAACATTGAAATTGCTATTTTTTTTTTCTATGAGTCTTCCCTGAACTAATTATTTTCAATATAATGAGGAAGTTGTGTACAGGGTAAAAAAGCAAAATTTTTTATAAAGAGTTAGATTGTTGGTCTGTTAACCCCAGAACTTCTTCTCTTGCATTAGACAGACCTAGATGCTTCAGAGGAGTAATCTATACCGGAAAATAATATATTCAAGACTGAGTATAGAGGCAAGGAAATACAGGTAGCAGATAAGTAACAGAAGCCTGGGGCTCAAAATGCATTTCTGTTTTATCTGTTAAACTTCATTTAACAGGAAGGATCAAAAAGACTGATCTATAAGAAGAAGGTTGAGTGGGGTGTTAATAAATTACTAAATGCTAACTTACCATAGTAGTGCTGTTTTTTCATGCTCAAGCACAAAATTTTGAGTAAAAGTTTTAACAGTAACTTCATATTGTCTTACTGTTAATTAAGTCCTTTAGTGAAGAACACTTGTTAATAACTATAACTATAGTCAAGACATATATGCATATATTTTCTTGATATTCTGAGTATAAGATAATACATCTGTGTTGAGGGATTTTTTGAAACAGCAAAAATCCCATGGCTTGCTGTAGCTGAGCAAACCAAGCTACCAGGACAACTATGAGAAGTTCCCATGACACTGTTCCCACATCGCCCAATTGAGGAATTCAGAAAAATACTGTTACCAGTAGCTGGCTTCAAGGACAAGGTCTACGTGACTGCTAATCACAAGGGGGTTGTTTTCTTGCAGGTGGGGTTGTTTTCTTGTAGTTGTTTGTCTGAGTGCTTTTCACCAATAATCTTGTTCCGCCCCTGTTAAGTTCACTATAAAAGTTAGGCTATTTGGGCAATAAAATGGAGCATGATCTGACTCTACTGGTGTCTATCGTGCTTTTGGCCATGCTTCCTGCAACATATCTGGATACAACACTAAGATTTTATTACTATTTTATTTTTTTCTGAAAACACAAAAAATGAAAAATTAAGCACTTATTAGTTTTACACAAAGGGAAAATTGCAAGCTACAACAAAAACAAATGAAAATGCATGAATTAGCTTAGGAAAACTTAGATCTACAGAAAATAAAAATAATTAAAAAAAAATGGAACTACTTTAGAAAAATCAATTCTAACCAGAAATTCATTGGTATTGGGCATGGAACCCTGTGGATTAAGTTAGCTGAGAAGTAAAAAATATAGTGGAAAAAATGACAAACAATACAGAGAAAATACAAAACTCTCTCGTGTTTTCTTAAGTATATGTTAAAATACAACTGACACTGACAGATATAGTGGCAGTGAAATCTGTGTAATCTTATTTCATTTTGAAACCAAGGGCATATTACTGCCGCAGTTGCCCTGTACTAAGAATAGAAGCCCATCTGTATAGTTCTGGCACTAAAATTCACTTTGATAGAGAGAGATGAAAAAGGGTAGATGTGTAAGGGTTCATTCTATTTTAATTGAACTTATTGGGGTTTTTGCAAGACTACTGAACAGGACTTCAGCTGAGTTTAAGACATGATTGGAAGAAAATACCTTTGTATGAAGTTTAATTATAAAGAAATATAGTTACAAAGGTTGTATTTAAAGGTATTTTTCAGGGACGAAGACAATGAGAAATAGACAATATTATTCAAAATAAAATTGTGACATAAGATATAGAAAAAGATATAGTAAAGATATAGAAAAAATAGACAAAAAAAAAAAAGTATTTTGAGATCTTTGGAGGTGTCACAAACAGGCAATAGCATTGACTCTAGCAGTTGTAAGAATGGTTTGACAAATACTCTGAGAGTAGTCAAAGATGGAATAACAAGTGACAAAGAACAGCAAAAATGTCTGCAACAAAACAGAACTATACCTTCCCCTGAAGGGTTGCGGTTGCCTCACAATGAGCAGGGTAACCAGTGACCAGTTCACTAAAGTAAGTTGTCTTTTCCTATTCTGGAACTCAACACCTGTTTTTATACACAGTTTCAGCTGAAGAGATAAGTATTTGTGCTCAAGGTATGTGTCAAGACTACAAGTTCATTTTTCACAGTGATTATGACCCAGGTGCTTGGACTATAGCAAAAGGCTAGGTTTAATGTCCTCAGTTCTGTTGCATTAGGCTTCCATTCTTGGGAAAGGATAAATGTCCTGATCTCAAGAAAAAGAAGCAGCAAAAATACACAATTGTTTTTCAATATTTTCAGTTGAAGAAGAATGAAACTATTAAAGGGTAATAGTGATGAGTTCCCATTTGGAAAATATAGAGAGGAAACAACATAGATTGCACAAAATGATTCTCTTTCTGTTCACCTGAGAGTGAATTGAAGGAAGTATTTTTAGTTGAGAAAATAACATTTTTTTCTGTTCTGAGGTCAAACATTTAAAATGTAAGTTCATTTAAGTTGGGCTAAGTGGATTCTAGCCATGCATTAAAATGACATTGGCATTACCTCACAGTATTTGATTTTCAGTTGTTTTTAGATTCTTTGAGGTATTCCTTATTAAGTTTCTAAGTGACAATTTGTTATGATTACTTCCAAAGTTAAACTAGAAAGTGAGCTTTACTTGATAAATTCAATAGAAAAGGATAGCTTTAGTGAGTGTCTCACTAAAATATTTGTATCTTTACCACAATTGTAAAAGAACCTCAAGGCTGTGAAAGATGTCTACTTTTATTTGATTCCTCTTATTGTTTTATGTCATTCCTTTTGCTGTTTGTAAAGAATAAGAATGAAACAAAAATAATATACAAGGCTCTTATAATTTGTGTATGGTGTCCGCTGTTTATGAAGTATAAGTACAGCAAAGTGAAGATGATGCAGGTATACAATATATGTTTTTTGCTGGTCCTGTTTCTGCTGATGAAACCCAATACCAGACTGTTCCAATCCAATACCCTCAGGTAATGGGGAAGAGCATCAGAAAGGCAAAAGTGAGAGAACTCATTGGTTTAGATAAAAACAACTCAATAGGTGAAGAAAAGGCTGAGTGTACAAGTAGACTAAAACAAGGAATTAATTTCCTACTGTTTGTTGGAATGCAGATATTCAGACATTTACAGCAAAGGAGGGCTCATCATGCATAATGTTTTATTGGGAAGACAAATGTCATCGCTCTAGACATCCCCGCCTTCCACCTTCATTACCCCAGCTTTTATTGCTGAGCTGGAGGTCACACGGTATGGAATATCCCTTTGGACAGTTGGGGTAAGCTGTCCTGGTTCTGTCCCCTCCCAACTTCATGTGCATCCCTAGCTTCCTTACTGCAAGGACAGGACACGGACTTAGACTGAGCATTTTTTTTCTTTATTAAATATAAATTTAAAAGTCCATCTCTGTTAACAAAAATGCATATATTATATTTCATGAGAAAGCAAATCTATACCTTTGTTACATGTATTTCTGGACATTAAGACAATAAGAAGTAACAATATGTTTGAGGTCTTGTAGTTGATCATGTATTTCTTTCTCTTAAGTATAGTATTAGGCTTTTGATTGCTAGAAAATTCTATCACTTTTATCAAAGTAATAAAATATCAAAACTACTATATGTAGTTTTGATACATGGCATTGTTCAAAATATCATGAAACTAGAGTTTTTATGCAAGACACACTAATGGTACATTTTTCAAAAGCAAGAACTTCAACATATTCAAGAATATCTTAAGTAACAACACCTTCCATGGCAAGAACTTATGCAACTGTTGAATTTACATTGTTAGCAACTGTAAAAAGAAGCAAAGTGTATTTTTTCAACATATATATATGACATTCTGGAACCTATGTCTATATATATGTCTATATGTCTATAACTACAATTAAAATATGTCTATTTTGTCTTTAATTTGGTTTTAATTTGTGATGGGACTGGAAGAGTCAAAACCTCATTGTTATTTTGAGTTCATCAACAAACTAGTTGGTTGCCCAAATTGTTCTTTTCAATGTTGATTTTAACATTAAAAACTTCATTCTTCAAAGATTACTCTTTGATTACTCTTTCATTCATAATATTTTCAACATTTCTATTGTTTCTATTTGTTTCATGATTATATTGCATTAAGCTATTTCCATATTTGTTCCATATTTGTTATTTACCATTACTACTCTAAAATATATATCCATGTGTGGGCTTTGATATGAGTAAAGGCCTGAAGAAAGGTAAAATGCTAAGAAGCTGTCTTTCCCTTTGAAAACTTCTCCACTTTAGTAGAGCATAATAAAACTTCTACCACTCCTTTAAATGCTTATTTCTTATAAGAACTGTATACAATTTAATCTCAAAGTTATCAGTGTGATCTGTGATGTAGTTAAGTACAATATCTCACAACAATTCTGTCTGTCATGTTATATGCACAAATATATATGCAAACAAGAAACCAGCATTGGGGATGTTTTTTTCTTGTCCTCTCGAAAAACATGATGCACTTGCACCTGTCACCTCAATTGAAATGATAATAATATTCTAATGGCAAAGATTTTTTGTTTGTTTGTTTGTTTGTTTGATTGGTTTCCTTACTTTACAAAGCACTGCTTTGTCAAAGTTTGCTTTAAATTCCCTATTTTTTTTTTTCTTGTTTTACAAATACATGAGTGTTAATGCATACACCCCTGCCAAAACAGGAATCAACTTCTGGGAAAACTTTGTCCATTTCCCTTTCATTTCTCCCAGTAGGAGGAGTCTGGACATGTGTGTTCACTGTGGGGCTTGAGAACAGCACCAACAATTATGCTCTTTAGGGGATATTGTACTGGTAAAAATATTATATGTTTTAAAAAATGGTAGATTTAAGAAGAGTCTGAGACTAACAGTTTTTAAAATAAAACTAAAAATTCAGGTATGTGCTTAAAATAAGAAGTCTCTATGTAAAAAGCATCTCTCCTATGTTTCTCTTATGAAGAGAGGAATATTTCAGGAAGAAAAAAAGCTTAAAAATTAAACCTGAGCTTGAAAGATTTTCTGAGTCTTTGATCCATGATAGAATAGGCTGCTGTCACTTCATTGCATATTTATTAGAATTATTAAAATTCATGAGATTAAAATATCCTGATATAATCCATAAAAATGTCGAACCAATGAAGGGATGATAACAACTAATTAAGTCCATGCAGCAAAAATCCTTCCAGAGAACCCCAAAAGGTTGTCTTACATCTCTAGTGATGCTATGGAAAGAGAATATTATAAAATGTTCTTCATGAATCTAGCAGCAGTAATATGTTCTCAACTCTTAATTTCAGTAGATGTCCTTTCTCTTACTTTCATCTTGTATAATCTATTCTCTTTTGAGCAGGTAAGGAAGACAATGAACAAAAAATTCACCACAGATCTTTCATAAGAAACAACCCTTTTGTACAGAATTGCTTCTGTTGCTTCAAATCATCATGAAGCCATGGTGACAGAAAATTTACCAAAGTTTACTACTTTGTAAGAATTATATATTTTGGTTATTCATGTTCCTCTTGAAAGGGAAATACTGTCGCGTTTTATAACGGCTTTTCTGTCACACACTAGAAAGTGTTCAGGGAAGAAGCAAAGTAAATAGAAAGATCTAGAGAGTCTTTTAGTTAGTAATCTGACATTACTATATAAATATAGATTAAATTATCCTTTTTAATACAGCTTTTAAAAATCTGTTTTCTTTGTTTTATAGGACTCGGTTAAAATTTCTCACATTGTCTACTTGCAAAACCTTTAATTCCTTCTCAATTAATATTGAATAAGCTAGTGAATTACTTTCTTCATTTTCAATATACTTGATTATAAATTATACATGAAAAGACTATTCATTTAAAATTTTGGTTCTGGTCTTGGCTTATCTGGAAGAGCCTCACATAAGAGGTGTTTCATAATCAGTCATGTTTCATAACCAGAGGTCTCAAAAAATTTACACAAAAATATGCACTGATAAAATAGATTATAACTGAAAAAATTCTTGCATACTATGGGGGGTATTTTATTATTTTATTTTATGTTTTTATTTATTTATTTATTTATTATTTTATTTTTCTGTGAACCATAACTGTAATTGTTCTACTAGTATTGATTATTTTACTCATTATGTCTTCTGAGGGATTATGATGGATAATGAGGGATGAACCTTGCAGGAATCATAACTATAAACTATCATTGAAAAACAAAATTATAGAGGGTTGGGCTCTCCATTGCCTGAAATAGGATCTTCATTAGTTTAGGGGTGTTTGTTTGTTCTTTGTTTTTCATCATCTTTAATAGAACTTTTACTTTTAGCACATATTAATCTGAAAACCTGGTGTATTCTGTAATGTTGTTAAACATAATAACAGAATAAATAGATCTCTGAAATTATTATATAAACAAAGTGTCTCACCATCTTAGTATCATTAAAGGGTTTAACTGTTCTTTTCCTACCAAAACACATAAATTTTAAAATATTATTTTACTGTTTATATATATTTTTATTTATCTATATATTTATTTATATATTTTTAAGAGCTTGCCTATTTTATTGCTGAATGATCACTCTGTCTTTGCCACACAGAGCTTATCTTTCTTCAGAAAAGAACAGATCCTTATTCTGGAAAGCTGAGCTATTTCTTTGTGTGCCCTATTGTTGAGGGCCAGCATGAAAGACTGCAGCAATCACAGTTCTGTAGGAATGAGTTATGTGCTGAATGTTTCCTTCTGGGTAGGGTTTGGGCTTCACAGCTAACAAGATGTGGGAGACTCAGCCCAGTATCTTGAGAAAAGGGGAGAAATATAGCTCTTACAGTCAGTAATTTTTAAACATAATATAATGTGTCTCACCTTCAATTCAGAAATAACATTTAAATACACATGCAGATGGTAAATAAATACATGTGATGATTGACAGTGAATAATGCAAAACTCTCCTTTATACTACAAGACCAATTTTCCAAGCCATAAAATTAGAAGTCCTTACTTTAGCTCAGGCTTAAACTTTGTGACAGAATTTCTACATTTTGTATATGACATAAAAGGTTAGTTGAAGGATAATCTAGAAATGTTGAAAATTACAATTCAAGAAACAGATGCTGAGTTCCATGCTTTGTAGACAGCATCCTAGCAATTCTGAAAATAAAAAATAAAAATAAAAATAATAAAACAACAACAACAACAACAAAAAACTGACTTGTCAGACACCTGCTTTCCACTCCCTCATCTATTAAAAGCTCACTCTTAGTTTCCAGACTACTCCCACTAAACATGCTTCCCAAAATTCTGGGAACAAAGCCTAACAAACCCTAAATCTAGACTTGCTTTTTTGTCATTAGTTTTAACAGAGCTGCTAAATACTTAAAAACTTAGCTTGAAAACCTATTCCAATTAATTTACAATTTACAGTCAAAATTGGAGCCTTCTACAAAAGACAAACTAATAATTTCTTTATTTATATAATAATTTTATATAATAATTTATTTCTTATTAATTAATTTCTTATTAATATTTATTATATTTTATATAATAATTTATTTATATAATAATTTATTTATTTAATTTATTCTTAAAGGGAACATTGTACCCTGCTCAGAATAACTGTACTATTTTTCTTTTTACCTTGTATGTACCACTATTAGGTTAAGTTTTTCTCTCTTCTTCTTCCCCTTAGGTCCCCTTTAACCCTACTGTTTAAGAAAGACAAAGACAACTTCTTAAAATTCTACTTATGTTCCTGGGAAATGTCACTTGGTTGGCAGGGATCCTAAACAGTAGCACAGCTTGATCTCCCTGCACAACCCTACACACAGCCAGACCTGACATCAGGAAGCTTTTTCCATGACATGCATAAATTAAGCTGAAATTCAGTTGTAGAATAATGGATAATGTTTTATAGAATAGATATTCTGAAAAGTAGATTATGACATCTCTTTAGCAGGTCACTTTCCTGTTCTAAATTATCCCTAAAAGAAATTTGTTAAAAATAGATTTTTCAAAGGCTTTTTGTTTTGTATAAGGTTTTATTATTATTTGGGGGTGGTGGTTTTGCATTCACTAAGAAGGGAGAATTCACTATGAAATTGCTTATCCAAAGCTGTAAATTGCTTTCTTACAAATGACCAAACTTTTTTGACAGTACTATGTATAGAGTTTGAGTTTAGTTTTCAGTTTTAGAAACTATCCCAAACAATTTTGTTGTGAAAGTTTATAATAAAATGATGAAGATTCCCTCTGCTTAGGCATAACTGAGCAAAGTTGTATTCAGAAGAGAACTTTTTTCCCTTCTTTCCCTCTTGTGCTGTTATCAAACCTTAACAGGTTTGACCTGTTAACCTGTTTCTCGATTAGAAAGCTGCATGTGCCAAGAAGTAGGATTTAGGAAGGTATTCATATAATAGAAAGACTGGTGGGCCAATAATGATGTTGAATTTATATTGTTTGTCAATATTTCCTGAGATAATCAAAAATTGTTTGTCTGTAATAAAAATATCAACACAGTGGTAAGAGATGGTGAGAACAAAGTAAGGTTATTGTCTGCTATTCACCCAGACTTGTTGCCAAAGAAGAGATCTACTGTTATAAAAGTTGTTTGGGAGGGAGAACCTAGGAATAACCCCAAAATGCATGTACCTGGTACTAGATTACTGTTAGTGAAAATTCAGAGTTATGCATATATACTATCTCTGCATTTAAATTGGTAAAATTACTCAGTTCACTAGGGTCTCTGAAGGATCTCCATAACATACTGTACTATATGCATTCAAAATGCCCAGAACAAGCCAAAGTAAGTTTCATGATAGACAGAAACAACAGAGAACCTATTTTTTATACTCTAGAGAAATATGCCTGCATATTTCCATATATTGCATAGATGCCAATATGTAGTAATGCCTGCAACTCTCCTAATGTATAGACTACAGAGTAAAATTTTTGACTTGCCAGTCAATGATTTTAACAAAATTAGTGATGTTTATCATTTTGTTATTTATTCACACTAGCCGATTATGGTGTTGAATGAAAAGCATAAACCTTAGTTTTATTTTGTTAATTATGTACACATTTTAGCATGAATATGCAGAAATGGTTTAGGAGAAAAAATGCCTTAAGATTCTTTTTTTCTTATTTCTGGAGTGCCTTTTGAAAAAGTGTCAGTAAATGTTGGAAAACGTGCATTTAAATGCTGTCATGTTTCTTCTTACAATTTTGTTTCCCAGTCTCAAATATGCTAAGAAGTGAAAAATCCCTCATTTCTGCTTTTTTTATTCTTTTTTGCTTGTTTGTTTGTTTTTATGAAAACACAACCTGAAGTGTTTTGAATACAGAGTTGTTATTTCTATAACAATGATTTCTTTATTTTTACAAACTAATAGATTCAAGTATATTGCAGAATAAGAGGCTCAGTTGAGGATAATGGTTAATATAGATGTTACTGAAGTACAATATTAAATGAAAAGGCATGTGATCACATTTTTTTAGCTTGCTGTTTCATCACTAAATTCATTCAAAAGGGTGATGTAAATTTCTTGATGGAAGGACATTAGGTAGATAAATATGACGTAGATTACAGATTATATATTGGTTACATAAGGGTAGATTTTAAGTGTTTGTGAAATGAAGCCAACGGAAGAAGTGTTTCAGAAACACCACACTGAGTGCCTGTAGCTCCTGAACAGGCAGTATCAAAAAGTTAGGATGAGTAATACTGGTAATTAGATCATTTCCTATTTTGTTGAATTAACATACTTAAAGTATAAGCCTCTTTGCAGCTTTGATATGTGTTTAGTTTTTTGACAAATTAGTAGGCTGTTTTAAACTCCTTTTTAAGTTATAATTTTAACTGGGGATTTGAGTGGGAAGCTTTTAATGTATGGTGATAAGTATGTCATTCCACTGAAGCTAATTAAATAATTTCAAAACTTCTTTAAACCAAATGAATCATTCAAAATATGATTGGGGGAGGGAGGAAAAACAAAGAAGTAAGAGAAAAGGTAAGGAACTAAGCACCAACAGCTTCAATTTTAATATTTGTGCCTGGAAGGGTCATTATGAGATGTTTTGTTTCACTTTTTGATTAGGCCCTTTGGAAGTTAAATACTGAGCTCAGTGTTCAGCAATATTATTTTTTTTTATTTCTAAACCTTTTTTATTTTTTTTAATTTATTTTTTTTTAAATTGAACTTTTAGAAGTCAGTTTATTATAAGTACCCAAAAGAAATGCAAATTTGACCTTGAATTAAGCAGACTACTTGAATTAAAGATCTTTAGCTGGGCAGAACTACACTTATATAAGTATATAAGTTAAGGTTTTGGCTCCTAAGCCCTGTGTAGTGTAGTGTTTCATTTCTGTATTTATGTGTGTTCACACTCAAGTATAAACAAACAGGCCTGAGAACTACTTTTCTACTTTGTATAAAAAGAATTAAAATAAAATAAAATAAAATAAAATAAAATAAAATAAAATAAAATAAAATAAAGTAAAGTAAAGTAAAGTAAAGTAAAGTAAAGTAAAGTAAAGTAAAGTAAAGTAAAGTAAAATAAAATAATCAAACAACCCATAAACAAACTCTCTCTACCAAAATCATTCCAGAAGATTGAGGAATAGGTGGTCACTAATGAATTTCCCACTTTTTCAGAAAAATAAGACTATTACCTAGACAAGGACTAAGCCATCATGCCTGTGAATAGGCTAGAAGTGAACTTAAATATGTTTTAAAGCCAGTGCTCCTCATGAAGATAGTAAATCGGATGGGCATAGTAGAAAGTAAAGTGAGGAATCACAATTTTTACATTTCCAGAATTTGCAAGAGAAAAAGTGAAAATACTTTCCCAGTAAGGTGTATTCCAGTGTTTCTTGCACTTAATAGCAAGCACAGCAACTTACATAAAAATGTTGAAGAGATCACTGGGAAATGTGTCATAATAATATAGAAAAGAAAGATGTCATTTATGGTCAGTGAGAGAAGTAGAACTACTATTTGGAAGAACTTTTTATTCATTTATTATTTAATTAAATTTTTAGAGGTGTTTACCAAAAATGATATATGGAAATCTGGTATATAAATATAAATATATATATAATATATATAAATATATATAAAGTCATATATATTACAGATGAAACAGCTATAAAGCACAGATTACGAGTGTATGTAGCATTAAGCAGAAAATGCTGATCTGTTAAAAAAAAAATGTTTCCTTGATAGTAAATAGTTCTGTGAAAAACAAAACAAAACAATCAAACAAAATCCATCATGTCATTATATAACAGCCTATCTAAACTGAAGAAACTGAGACAGTTCAAAATGGACAATAGATGTGTATTTAAAACATCATTTAGGATCCAAGTCTCTGCTTTGTCCAATTCAGACAACTTCCTTAACTTGTCACATTTCTAATGGATGTCACTAATACAAAAATTACAAATATATATATATATAAAATATAAATATAGCATAAATAATATATTCAGTTTTGTTCTTTTGTAGACTAAATCCAAATTTAGAGACCTGAAAGTATGAAATGATCCTCTGTTTATTATGTTCTATTGAAAAAAGAGCAACTTTTCTGTCATGTCATTTTTAAAGAGAAAGTATTTCTTTTGAATCATGAATATCTAGGGAAAAAAATCATACAGGTCAATGCTTTCTTGATGGAAACTTGTGTTGTCTTGAGGTCATGCTTCAGTAAGAAAGGTAATAAAAAAATTAGTTATGCCACTTCAGAGATGTATTACTGAAAACAAATATGGACTTTAGAGAAAGCAGCGCTCTCCTCAGTGATGGTCAGTTCCTTGTCAGAATGTAAGTTTATTACATTAGCAAACAGTTATTTTTTTTTCAAGATGTTTAAGGTGTTGTTCTAGGAAGAGTTTAATTGTCAAAGTTTTTCCTAATAAGAACTTTATCAAAACATTTTAAGTAGCATCAAGCCGAGAATAATTAACCAAGAATATCAACTTTGGAAGAAGTTACAAATCACTGAAAAAAATGATTAGCATGGAAGCAATTATTAAAGGCTTACTAATAAAAAGACTGCTGAAAAGAATTAGTATTTGAATATAAGAATAGTTCACAAGCATCAGGTAGAAGCTTTCTAAGCTGGAATACTATATCCCAAGTCAAGAAACCAGAAAACTATATCATATATATATATATAACACAGAGTGTATAGAAACACACAGTTTAAGTGGGAAGGCAAGTAGCAATAAAAGGAAAGCAATATTTTTCTATTTTAGAACTGAAATATCTTATTTCTTATTTATGGTTCTTTGTGTACTACTACTTCAGTTTCTTAGCAACCCAACATTCTGAAACCTTGACCTTGAAAAGGGGCATCATGTGGAAAGGGATGCAATTTTATATGGACTCAAATTAAGGAGTTAGGAAACTGGTCAGTAAATGACTGACATATAAGCGTATAGCAAAATGTGTTTTGTTTGTTTGTTTGTTTGTTTTTCCCCAGCAAACAAGTGAGGCAAAGTACCCTGACTTGATAAAAGTTTTGCACTAGCTTCATTTTATCAAAAGGATGAATATACTACAACAAAGAACATAAAAAGGGAAAAAAGACAAAAATTACACAACTGAACCTGTCAGAAAATTTGACAAAGATCCATAAATATATATATAATATTTTGAAAAGAGTGCTATGTCATTATATTATACCAGCTGAAAACTATACCTAGTAAACTAAAAAAAGAAAACTGACAAAATGGCTTTTTTGCACATTCTTGGAATGTCAGTTTCTAAAAAGTTCTCAACATTTTTGTTTTTATTTTTTTTTGTCAGAGACAAATATGCTTCAGGATAGTCAGATCCTTCACTGTGTTTTGTATTAATACCTTATGACCTGTCTAGATGACAGAAACCTGTTCAAATTTTATTTTCCTCTTATTCTTCTCTTATACTTCTTATTATACTCTTATACCTCTCTTATTCTTCCATTTTAATGAAGAATGGAATTTTATTTATTTGTTTTTGTAGGAGAAAACTTCTATCTTCTACAAGCCATTTCTTCTCCCTTCAGACTATTAAAACAATGAAAAAGGTGATAAATAAACAAAGGTACTTAAAATTATGTTACCTGGAGTAACGTTACCTGGTGGAGAAAAATAATAAAGAAAATAAGCTCCTCTTACAAAATTATAGAAACTGAATCTCTGTCTAAATGATTAAGTAAATATGTCTGTATTGGTATTATTTTCCTAAATTCAAAAGGTGAATCTAATATAAATCTTTTGAGTAGATCCAGGTCAACATACATGTATTTGGGCAAATACAAATAATCTGAGAACATGAAAAACTTAAAATGTTTATAGTTATCTACATATCCATCAGAGGCATAGATTTAGCAGAATATCTGAGAGTATTGATCTGTATGATCAATATGTAATATTGATCATACATATTGGTACTGGGAGTGTTTTTGCATTATCCAAATCCCTTTATTAAATATTTAACATGTCAGAAAAACTTTAATCCATTAAAATGGTAGAAGGTAATGCACAGAGCTAGTCAATTTTATGAGATTTTGGATTCATAAAGATAATAAATATAAATGGAAAGATAAAAAAGTAATACCTAATTCTAAAAATGCTTAAAAATGCTTATTTTGGATCAAAGTGTTACAGTTGTGCAACAGAACAGTAAACAAAGAGGACTTCTATATATGAATAGTGAAGTTAACTCAATGCTTTCAGAAAGTTCAGGTGACAGATTCAACCAAGACAAGAAGCTGAACAAGAAAAGAGTAATGATGGCATTTGAACAAAAACTTTCTCGGCATTAACTCAGTTGTTTTGGGTAAAAATCTTCATATTCCTATAAATGTTAAGGGAATTTACATAAACTGAGACAGAAGAGAAATTATATGAAAAGTAAAAATTGTAACTAATGCACAAATGATAATCATAAGCATGGATGATATTTTTAGATAATTCTGCTAAAAATTAATTCTGCTAAGTGAGGTAAGAAGTCTAACTTGCATGATTTGCTGTTATGTCAACTGGAAAATGGTCTTTATTTGGAATACAGAACATCATTCAGGGGTACTGTGAGAAAAACAGGATTAATGCTTAAATGGTTTCTTAAGACCGCAAATAAATGACCTTATATTGTATTCTCCCTAGACCATGAAAACAATCATCTAGCTTGAAATTATTTTCTTTATCCATAGAAGTTTATACTAGACCATTTTTTGTAGACCTTTGGCTGTAGCTTTTGATGTTATTTTCTGCTGATGTCTCTGGTTGTCTAAACTCTATGCAAGTATTTTTTTTTTTTCTGTACGGATTACTGTCCATGAACCTCAATTACTGTCATGTGTGAACTACGTTAATATGCTGCTCACTCTCCAATTAAGGTTATTAAGAATGTGTTAAGTAAGACACATTGACTACTGTGGTCCTTCATTAGATAACTACCTCCAGTTCAAAATTGGACTTCACTGATACCATGTTTATGCCAGTTTTCAATCATTAAAACGGCACTACCATCTAAGATAGTAATTTCTTTTGCATGTAGTTCTTCCCTTGTAAGAGGTTTTAGGAACAGTTTATAATGGAAAGAAATTAAATCCTTAAACTGTAAAGAAATTCTTAAACTGTGTGTAAATAGATTACATATTTGTAGGAAAAAAAATAATAATTGATATTTGGGTTATTTTTTCACTTCTAATCTAGAGAAATAAATAAGATTGAAGGTGCTTGAGTGAGTCCAGAGAAGGGTGATGAAACTGGTCAGGGGTCTGGAGAACAAGTCTTACAAGGAGCAGCTGAGGGAGCTGAGGTTGTTCAGCCTTGAGAAAAGGAGGCTCAGGGGTGACCTTATTGCACTCTACAGGTACCTTAAAGGAGGTTGTAGCGAGGTGGGGCTTGGTCTATTCTCCCACGTGCCTGGTGACATGACGAGGGGGAATGGGCTAAAGTTGCACCAGGGGAGGTTTAGGTTGGATATTAGGAAGTGCTTATTTACTGAAAGGGTTGTTAGGCATTGGAATGGGCTGCCCAGGGAAGTGGTTGAGTCACCATCCCTGGAGGTCTTTAAGAGACGTTTAGATGTACAGCTTAGTGATATGGTTCAGTGGAGGACTTGTTAGTGTTAGGTCAGAGGTTGGACTAGGTGAACTTGGAGGTCTTGTCCAACCTAGGTGATTCTGTGTGATTCTGTGTGAATTATAATAAGCACAGAACCACAGAATTGAAGGGGTTGGAAGGGACCTCAAAAGATCATCAGGTCCAATCTCCCTGCCAAAGCAGGTTCCTCAGAGCAGGCTGCCCAGGTAGGTGTCCAGACGAACCTTGAATATTTCCAGAGAAGGAGACTCCACAATCTCCCTAGGCAACCTTTTCCAATGCTCCTTCACCCTCACTGTGAAGAAGTTCTTTCGCATGTTGGTATGGAACTTCCTGTGCTCTGTCTTGTCGTTATTACCCCTTGTTCTTGTTCTGTCCCCACAAACCACTGAAAAGAGGTTGGCCAAATCCCTCTGTCTTCCACACCTCAGGTATTTATACACATTGATGAGATTCCCTCTCAGCCTTCTTTTCTCCAGACTGTACAAACCCAGGTCTCTTAGCCTTTTTTTCATAGGGAAGATGCTCCAGGCCCTGTATCATCTTTGTGGCCCTCTGCTGGAGTGTTTCCAGGAGATCCCTGTCTGTTTTGTACCAGGGAGCCCAGAACTGGACACAGTACTCCAGGTGAGGCCTGACCAGGGCAGAGTAGAGGGGGAGGATCACCTCCCTTGACCTGCTGGCCACGCTCCTTTTAATGCACGCCAGGATCCCATTAGCCCTCTTGGCCGCAAGGGCACAGTACTGGCTCATGGTGAACCTGTCGTCCACCAGGACCCCCAGGTCCTTCTCCTCAGAGCTCCTCTCCAGCAGATCATCCCCTGGCCTGTACTGATACTTCGGGTTGTTGCTTCCCAGGTGCAGGACTCTACACTTGCTCTTATTAAATCGCATTTGGTTTCTTCCTGCCCATCTCTCTAGCCGGCCCAGGTCTCGCTGAATGGCAGCACAGCCTTCTGGTGTGTCAGCCACTCCTCCCAGCTTTGTGTCATCGGTGTACTTGCTGAGGGCAGACACTATTCCCTCGTCAAGGTCATCAATGAATATCTTGAACAAGACCAGACCCAGCATCGACCCCTGGGGAACACCGCTAGTCACAGGTCTCCAGCCAGACTCTGCACCACCGATTGCCACCCTCTGAGCTCAGCCAGTCAGCCAGTTCTCAACCCACCTTACAGTCCAGTCCTCTACCCAACACTTTCTCAGCTTTGCTATCAGGATGTCATGGGAGACAGTATCGAAAGCCTTGCTGAAGTCAAGGTAGATGACATCCACTGTTCTCCTCCCATCTACCCAGCTGGTGATGCCATCATAGAAGGCAACGAGGTTTGACGAGCACGGCTTCCCCTTGGTGAACAAACTGTTCCAACACCTTTCCAGGGACAGAGGTAAGACTGACAGGCCTGTAGTTTCCCAGATCCTCCTTCTTGCCCTTCTCGAAGACCCAAGTGACATTGGCTATCCTCCAGTCTTCAGGCACCTCACCTGTTCACCAGGACCTTTCAAAGATGATAGCAGTTCAGCGATAACCTCTGTCAGCTACCGTAGCACTCACGGATGCAACCCATCAGGACCCATGGATCTGTGTGCATTGAGCCCACTCAGACGCTCCCGAACCACTCTCTCATCAACCAGGGAGGAGCCCTCCATTTTCCAGACCCTTTGTCCTCCTACCAGGGGTCAGGAGTCCCAGGGGGGAGTCACTGAAGCAAAGACTGAATCAAATAAAGCATTCAGTATCTCCACCTTCTCGACATCTCCCATTACCAGGACACCCACCTCATTCAGCAAGGGACCCACATTATCCCTAGTCTTCCTTTTACTGTATACATACTTAAAAAAAAAAATAAAATCTTATCTTTTATCTCTTTTGCAAGCCTCATCTCTAGGTGGGCTTTTGACTTCCTTGTTGTGTCCCTGCAAGCCCTGACAACACTTCTATACTCCTCCCAAGGGGACAGGCCCTTTTTCCACATTTCTGTACTGGGTCTGGCTGGAATGTTAACTTTCCCTGCAGCAGCCCATACAGTGCCGTACTCTGCACTTGTAGCTAGAACAGCAGTGTTATCACACCAGTGTTGTGTCTACTGCTGAGCAGTGCTGGCACAGCATCAGGCCTCTCTCTAACCCTCCTAGGGGGTGGGCAAAAAGTGAGAAGAGAAACATCACCAGGGCAGCTGACCTAAACCAACCAAAGGGACATTCCATACAATATGATGTCACACTCAGCAATAAAAGGTGGAAACAGGAAGAAAAGGGGAGGGGTGGGCTCTCGTTGTGAAAACGTTGGTCCTCCTCCTGAACACCGGCTACGTGCGTTGAGGCCCTGCTTCAAGGACATGGTCAATCATCGCGCATTTGTGGGAAGTAGAGAGTAATTTATTTCCTCTGCACTTCCACATAGCCTTCATTTGTTGTATTTGTTTGTTTTTCTCCTTTTTTTTTTTTTTTTTTCCCCTTTCCCCCTCCCTTTTCCCCTTTCCCTTTTTATTTCCCTTTAGTTAAATTGTTTAGTTCATAATATTCTTTCTTTAATTATTATTATTATTTCCCTTTAATTAAATTATCCTTATCTCAACCCATGAGTTGTTCTTTGCTTTACTTCTCCCCCTCCTCATCTAAGGAGGGGGAGTGAGAGAGTAAAACATCAGAGTAAGGTTATGATTTTTAGTAAAAAATAAAAATGAAATTCAGCATTTATGGAAAAAGTTTTTGTAAAGCCTATGTAAAGAAAGTTTTTCTAAAAATACGTCCCAATTCTAAGCTTATTTATTAAGGGGTAAACTGTATTGTACAAATGGATTCTGACTTCACAGCAAACATATCTCTTAACAGTGAATTTTTTTCTCTAACATTTCATTTTTTTTTTTTACCTAATCTGATGAAGTTTTGAATTAACAGTTGTTAATCTTAGTGACAGGAGTCCAGTCAACTTCTCTTTTATTGTAAATGGACAATGTGACCGTAGCCAAAGTGACAGTAGCCAAAGATCCTTGACCTGTGATTCTTTTAATTTTAATTGCTTTGGTCAACATTACAATAACAGCTCAACAACCATGATATAATCTACAATAATTATTAATGTAAAAAAATAAAACGTGTTATGAGTAACTATAACATAAGAAAAATTTATACACAACAAACCTCAGTTCATGAGAAGATAGGAGTAAAATACACAAATCATTCTGAGGTATTTGTCTTATGTTTATGACATTTTCAATAATTTTCAGGGATTTTATGTGATCATCTGTTGATGACATATCCCGAAGAGAACAGTATTTACTACTTTTGGGGCTAAAAAATATCGAAAACACAGTATTTAAATGTTAGCTGCAAATTCATTTATTAATTAAAACTAAATACAGTTTGTAAGCATCCATTGACTTAAAGGTACTTGAGTATTAGAGTATTAGATGTACCGTGGCTGGTCTGTTATATTTCCCATTTTTAGTAAAATGACTGAAGGTACTCCACAAGAAAGTTTAATACGAGATATCAGCAAGCCTATTTTAATAATTCATTTCAACTTTAATTCTTTGAGAGTTTTGCTGCTTTACCTCTTTATCATATGAAAATGTTGATTAAGATATATAATGGTAATTAGACAGATTATATGCTTTTGTTTGCAAATGAAGCTAAAGGAAAATAATATAAAATAAAAATTATTATTTGAGAAATCAAAACGTGTGGAATTTCAACCTGATGATCAAGCCAGTATTCGTTGAGCTCACCATACTTACAAAATTAAAGTAATTTTTCATGCAACAGTCTAAAAGATATGCCTTATTTAGAAAAAATGTATAAGTTGCTCCCACACAGCTTAGCTAAATGCTGACATTGAAATATCTGTTCTTATGCTATTTTCCTTTTTCCTTTGGTAGGTATTCTGTATGCTATTCTGCTGTTCAGATGGAAAATTACATCTGTTCAAATGGAAAAGTCATAAATAGATGTGTTAAAACAGTCTATCAAGAGGATTTGCTTTGTAGAACAGCAGCACTTTTCTAACAGCTTTCAGTGTTATATAGTGCCTTCTTAATACTATTTATAGCAAGTGGAATCTTATAGAACTTTCTAACTTGAATTTGCATATCCACTTTTAAGTTTTAAATAAAGCTTTCATTATATACAATACTACTTACATTATATATACCATTATATACAAGACATCTACAATCTCTTGTCAGTGCTAAGCAGTAAAACGATTGTTCTTTACAAATTTGGAGAACTTATGTGTTTCAAAACTGAACAAATGACAGAATTCTATACAATCAGGTAAACAGAATGAGTATGTTTTTTCATCATTAGCACCTGGAATGTGTTTGATGAGGAGTTCATTGACAGGTTAAAAACTGCAGTGATAACCGTAGAATGCCACAAGATGTCAGTTTTATATACTCTCCCATCCACATCTGGAACAGCACAAAAAATAATAATAAAAAATATATTGCTTGATTTAAAGTATTGACTTCTAAGCTTTATAGAGCAAGGCAAAATTCTAAGAATGAAAGTTTAATGTTAAGGTTAAGGTTAAGGTTAAGGTTAGTACTCTTTTAGGTGTCCAGGTGAGAAAGTAATACAGTCACTGCAGTAATGTAGGGGAAACAAAATACATTTGTCAGATCTCTTCTCTTCTGGATAATCATTTTTAAAGCTTTAAGGATTAACAGGCTCCCTTAAGATTCTCTGAAATATTTGTATTCCTAATACAGCTAGAAATATAGGAAAAAAATGAAACCCTGAGAGGTGGGTTATACTTCATATTTATCAAAGTCACCTTTTACTACCTCAGAGTCCTCTATAATTATATCCCATGTGTAATGTGTGTATTGTATTTTCTCACAGAATTCAGAAATTTTTTTTTTTTTTTTTCTCCTTGAGAATTTGGGATTTTTTATTTTATTTTTATTATTTCTATCTCTTCTGATTTGATTTTAACACTTCCGTGGAAGATTTTGAAATTATCAAACCGTTCTGCATGCAGAAAAAAGTGGATACTTTTACTTCTTGGAACTTCAGATCAAACTGCATCATTTGTGTGTTAAGCCCCTACAAGTTTAAAAATCAATAAGGTAGGTAAAAAGTGATTAGGTCACAAAACTCATACCTTCGTCTTACAAATGAGCAAATGTGCATGTAACTCTAGATTTAGTGCAGTAACAATCAATATCAAATGATTGATATTATCTTAAATTTAGCTAAAAATAATTTAAGTGTACTGGAATCACTTTGTTGTATTAGTTAAATGATTAGGTTTTGTGTAGTAAAAATTGACAAACATTTATTCTATAACAAGGAAAGTGTCTAAATCTACCCAGTTTACCTGAAATACTAGTTATAAAAACATTGCTACATTCAACCCAAGAGTTATTGCTAAACTAAAACTTTTTCTTTATTCTCTACACACAATAAAAATGTCCTCTTCCGCAAATTTTCTTTCTAGGCAATAAGAATCCTCCAAATGTATAAAAGGGGTACATGAAAGGATTTCCATTTCCAGAAAAGGAGAACATCTTAAAATGTAGAAGACTGATGGTGAATTAAGAATGAGTATAAAGACGTGTGACAAAGACGGAAGGTAAGAGATGAGATAAAAATAGGTTTAGTGGTCTTGAAAAGAAACACATATTTAGAAGATACCAAAGGATGTGAGACAGTATACAAGGCATATATTTCTCTGGTCATTTTTTTATCTTTCTGAAATCACCTTGACTTGAAGGTAAACTTCAATGGAAGATATTTTATGTCTTCTTGCTTCTCCATTTTTTAGCTCTGGATCAGTGTTTCTCTTGTGCTGTGAGTCAGACTTTCAATATTACTCCTGATGATGATGATGATGATGATGATTAGTGTCTTAATATTATACAATTTTGGGGGGGAGGGAGTAACACCCACCATAAAGTGTTTTTAAAAATACAGTTTGTTTTCTGATCTGCAGTATCCACAGTGATGTAAATTCATTTTGTTTTATTAAAATTGCAGCTTTTCTTTCTTTCTTAGGCCACAGATTTGATGCCCTCTAGTGACTGACCACTTGGTTTAATATTTCAGAAAGTTACAAAGAGAGTGGACTGTGTACTGCTGTTGGTAGATCTTACATATCAACACAACAGTTTTTTTTTGACTCTGATGTACATTGTGAATGTTTTTTCAGCATTTTTTTCTCCACTGATTTACTTGATTCTAAAATTATCTGAACCTCCTTCTCCCAGTAATACTTAGTATAATACAAGAAAACATACTTTGATAAAACTATGAAAAAAGAAACAATGATGTACACTGTGTATTTTAAATTTCAAATTAAAGTCATTTCTTCTTCAAAGGTTGAGAGAACTGGCATATGCTTATTGTCATGCTAAAAAACTCTGCAGACTATGAAAGCACACTGCAGCTACCATATGGTAGCAAACATATTATAACTGAATATAAAAGCTGATAATTCTCTCTGCCCTGCATTTTTTTTTTTCCAGATAAACACTGGTGCAATACACATGACTAGTACATTAAGAATTTCTCTCTTCTGTCAAGAGGTTATCTGACACCTTCAGATAACTGAAAATGATAGCTGAAATAATCTAAAAAAATTGTAGAGGGGTGGTGAATTTTTAAAATGTAAAGTTTCTTTGTGATTTTTCAAGAGTTAACAGGTTTTTTGTTTGTTTGTTTTGTGTTTGTTGTTGTCGTTGTTTTTTTCAGGGGAGGGGAGTGGGAATGGGGTTGCACATTTAGTCAGAATCATCAAAACACCACATTGCTTACCTTCCTTCTTGTCCATCCTCCTTCTGATAATTACTTAAGAGAGTTAAATTAAAACTTGGCTTTTTCAAAGGTTGGGGAGGTAAACTCAGCCTGTAATTTGTATAAAATTTGCCAGAGAACTGTAAGTTTTAAAAGTAAAGTCAGTGTCAACTTCTGTGAAGCATAATGTGACAGATGTTCTTATGATGCTAGAGATGTAACAAACTAGCTGTAAGTGATTTGAATAACTGGTGAAACAAGTTATATTTGACAACACCAAGACAAAATGAACATGAAGAAGGGTATAGTGTGACCCCTGCAGCTAAGTAGGAAGGAAGATGGCACATTCTACTGTTCTTTTATCCTACTTGAATCCCTAAATATATATTAAAGAACTGTATATTTGTATATAAAGAAGCTTTGTTTGATTTTCTAATTATTTTATCTTGAAGAAAAACCTTGAATCATTGAAAGTCTAATAATTTATAGAGCAAAAGTAACAATTTTCAATTTTTAAACCTATTCTTATAGTTTATTCAGAACTGTATAGTTTATTCTAAGTATAGAATAGTTAGAATAAACAGCATAGTAAATATTTATTTATATAAATCTATAAATATAAATATTTATATAAATATAATTATTTAAGAATAAATAGTTAGAATATAGTTTATTCCAAGTATAGATGAAAACTAATATGGTATCTTACTAGTGTTTGGTTCTGAATGAAACGTTGGAACAGCTTAAGTTGGAGCAATTTGTTGCCATGCCTATGCTGGAAGTTGTACTCTGCTTATGGAGCAGCACTGCTAAGCATAGTAATTTGTTAAACTTCTTTAATGAACTTAACCAGAGCTTGTCTGACAGAACTTCTAGATATGTAAAATCATGTGCATTCAGTACTGTGGTATTTCAGAACAGAAATATTTTTCATGTAACTTTTAATGGCTCATACATGTATTTCTACTGTACTTCATAGTACAGTACTTCATCTGTTTATACAGACATTAGAAATTGAAGTATCCATATCTTTCTGAAGCCCTTTTTATTCTGTGATACAAAGACAGAAATAACTCTACTCACCCTTTTTTATTAAAGATGAGAAATCAAAACAAGTTTTCTTGAAGATCTGTGAAGTAGATAGATTTCTGACACAGTAGGCAGGAACAAAGCATGTTTTAAGCAAAACAGCTTTGTGAGTTGCTCAAGGCATCAAAAGGAAGATGACAGCAGAATCAGGTATTGTGGAGAGACAATATGTATTATTTTTTAAGTAAAACTAAAAAAAAAAAAACCAGCAACAACAAAACACAGAAATAACACTATGACGAAAACCATGAATAAATAAATTAAAGAAGGAAAAATGCAACTAACAAGCCAATGCCTGCTGCCAAATCACTGTAGTGATAGCTGCTATTGATTGTATTTGGGCTTTGATCCTTGCCCATTTTAGGGCTTTGATCCTTGCCCATTTAGGACTTTGGAAGCAAACTTTATTTCATATCCCAGTAGAATGTTTAAATGATAGGAAAAACAAACAAGCCAACAACAACAACAGCAACAGCAACAACAAAAACAACAACAACAACAAAAAACCAACAATCCCCACATCAAGAATCCCCATTATTGAGTTATTAATTATTTCCAAAGCTTAAGCATAACATTCATCTTCAAAATTTTGTACAATTAATTTTTAGCATTTTATTAAGCAATATATTTCTTATATATATATAAAGTTTCAGAATCTACATTTTTTAAAAAAAGTATGTTAGTTTTCTTTATCTGTTATCTCCAGCATACCTACTAGTAAATAACATGAGTGACCATACATGAATAATTGCAGGAAAAAAAAAAAAAAAAAAGGAAAAACAACAACAACAACAAAATATCTACCATTTGTACAGTATGCAAAAAACATGCATCTGAAGTTTCCCATCCTCTGGGGAATTTATTCTTTAACTGAGTTACTGATTTTTGACTGGATACCATGAATCACATTTTTATTCCCATGACATGACAATAGTCTCTATTTATCCTGATTTCAAGAGCTCTTTATTAAAACCTTGCAGCATCAGTATAGTAACTTGACTGTATTGTAATAAGCATAATTATTGTATATAAAGTCATAAAGTCCTTTATTGGTTAATAAACTACTTTCCTTTCAAAATCTCTCAGAAGATATGAGCTATCTTATTCACAGATGTAAAAACATTAAGACAGACTGACACTAAAAAAAACCACAAAACACACACACACAAAAAACAAAAACAAAAACAAAAACTCTAGAAAATCTTTTCTAACAGAGGAAGGAAGGGAATCTGTTCATACAGTGTATCAATTTGCATTAAATCTTTTCCATCCACAGGAATAAAGAACTCTAAAGGACCTCTTGGTTAGTGTCCTCTCCTGCTAATCAATGGCATTCAAATAATGTAATTATATGTACCAGCGTACATATAATTAACACCATCTTAAATTTTCAGCCTTCACCCTAACTAATTTACCTTCTCTCACCTAATATTTAAGTAGAATATTGGTCACTGCAGTGCCTGTCATCATTAGGATTTCCACTTGCAATTTGCTGTCTATCAGATGCCATATGTTATTGCAAGTTTTTAGCCTTCAGGTTGCAGTCTCCAGTACATTCTAATAATTCAGAGAGATGTGTTGCAAAAATCAACAAGTATGCTTTTATGGAAGTGTAACATGGAAAAAGAAATGATGATAACTAGTACTGGGAGCAAGGATTACATTAATTTTGTATGATTCCTTCTTCTTCTACTGCTTGTCTATGGAGGTGCAAAAATGAAGTATGGAGTGATGAAAATTTGCGTATTCAGAAATTTTCAGGCAACCCCCCTGATAGTTTCTGTGTAATGATATACACAGCTCTCAAGTAATTATATTTTCCTTTTGTGATAAAACATTTTTGATAGTCTGTTTTGTTGTTTGAGCAACAAAATCTTGAGCATTTTTCACCTCCCTCTCAATCTTTCATGTAAAAGAAAAACAAAACAAAAACAAAAATGTGGACCTCTAGCAGAGGTACCAATTATGTTTTAATGAATCAGTCCTAGGAATCCTAGATTTAAATCCAAACACTCACGGCCTATATACCATCTCTCAAATACAAGATGTATAAAACAATTAATTGCGATTGTTAATGCTGTTTCAATTCCATTTAGAGTTACTTACCATCCTTCAAATGAACATTACCTATTTTTCTAGTAGTTAATACAACTAGGTGACTTAGGTTTATTATTGTTATAATAAGCAAACACTAAGTTTACTTTATTAATAAATAAGACAGAAAAAATGAGAGAAAAAAAATCATAGCAAAAGTTAAATTTTTATGTTTGCAGCTACTTGTGAAAAACCTGTAAAAGAGCTCCTCTGAATGCCATCCCCACATTCTCATTAGTTTTACTTATTTTTATCCCTTGGTGAATATACTTTCCAAATGAAATCTTCCCTAGAATATTTCCACATCATTGAAATTCTTGAGGGAAGGATGAAACGTTCCATTCCCTGAAGAGATCAGCATTTGGTAGTCCAACTCCCTAAGCAAAATTGATTCTTTGAAGTTTCCCACTCATAAGTCCACTCAGGTTTTAGAACACTAGTTCCAAAGTTATCTCAATATTGCTTCCAGAAGTAACAACAAAGTACTGAAAAAAAGTAGGAAATAAAATTAAAAAAAAAAAAAAAAAAAAAAATTCATTGATATCTACTTTTTTTCTGGTGTGTCTGACCTTGAGAGAAAGAAATTCCATCTTGTGCTTATAAGGGCATAATATATAAATTGCTCTTTTATAACTAGAAAATTCTCCATGTTATTAAAATGAAGAAAGAAGAATAACAAATAAACATACAGCATAAAACTTATATGTTGCTCAGGTTAATTGCTCACATTCTCTACTCTTACTGTCTAAGGATATATGATGGCCCCCTTAAGCAGAGCATCTGGCCTAAGCAGATGGTCATTGTGATGGATGTGTCTGGTCACTCTGGCGGTATCCTGGATTCAGGAGAGACCAATATGCTATCATCAAGACCAATGCACTGTCATCATTCCCCCTCCACCCTGCCTCCAGGACTGTCCAAATTTGGGAGAAACTGACATCTGTATGCAAATATGAACATAAACAATCATCTTACCCTCTAAGTAACCCAAGAGCCCTTTGAACTCTCCTGAGATGACAGCGGACTACATGCCAGGACCTCCCCTTGGCAGGGATGTCTCCCAAGGTTCTGCAGATTGAGTACCCTTATTGCTACAGATAGTAAACAGATTGAGAAAGTTAACAGCATGGTAACAAGTTTTACTGGTGCTTTGTGATTACATTTGATAGTCTTAGCTAAGGAGGATTCATAAAGGATTCGCATAATGCATATAATCCTTTAGACATAAATCATTGACCAAGTCTGAGACTAGGAGTGGATTCAGCTGCACCTAGGCTGTTTAATTCTTCAGTTCAAGGAGAAATAGAAAGCAAGGGGTCCACTCTGAACCTCACGACTCAATGGAAGGGTTTCCTAAATGTAACGTCACCTAACCTGGTTCTTTATACAGTCTCTGTGTAGCATATAATGTCTTTCATTTAGTGCCTTTGAGTAGTATGTAGTGTCTTTTATAAAGCGTGCAAGTAAGTATATCTTCCAGTTATAATCAGGTGCACATTGACAACATTGAATCCTTGTTAAGTCACATAAGCTTTGTTATCAATAAATCATATTGCTGCTTCTCTCTTCTGAATGAAGTGCACATCATTTTCCACTTGTGACATGATGTTAAATGCTGTCTTTATAGGTGCAACAGTAAGATCCAGAAAGTCATTTTTATATATACATATACATATATACATTACGTGTAGCAATCATACACTCTGATGTTCCAACATAGAATCATAATCTGTTTAAACAAACAAATAAATAAATTAATATCCAACTCTAGAAAAGTAAATAAATAAACCACACATTCTGTGAGGATTCCTTTACACATCAAAAAATAAATGTATTAGTCTATCTGCCACTAAAAGCGCAACTCTGATGCAAATCAGTGACATAAATTAAGATCTTTTTTTTTCACCTCCCATTTTATTAACTACAAATATTAACCTATCCTAAGAAATATGCACTAGCAGTCTTCCAAATGTTGCAGTCTTTCTATTAATTTTTACTTAATTTCTAACACATTAACTCTAGGACGTATGAGCTACAGTATTTATTATTTACAATAACAACAATAATAATAATAAAAAATTATATATCTTGTTTTGACAAATACTTGAACCTTTACTAATACTTTCAGGTAGAACAGAGAATAAAAAATGAAACATTGACATATGAAAGTCTAATTTATAGAAAAACCTTGTGAAGATCGAATTTGTTGCTGTACAGATCCAACATTTTTTTCTTATGCAGAAAACTATCCATTTTAAAATAACATTTAATATTTAACATTTTTTAAAAATGGCAGTGCTACAGCTTAACTAACATTGAAGCTTAAATTCATTGAAATAGAAATAATAGTTTTACTTCTTACTAAGGAAGAGATCTCTTTTGATGGGGAACATCTTAATCCTTTTTGAGCAAAAGATTTCCAGTACAGTGAAACTAACTTTGATAGGGAAAACTTTAAACATCTAAAGAGCCATGAAGATATATCTCATTTAGTGTTCTAAATAAAAACAAATGCAATTTAGCCACAACATTTTTAAAACAAAAGAAAAATGCTGTCTTTTTTTGTCGTGCTTACTGATTGCTTGCAGAATGTTGGAAGGCATCCAGACATGAATGTTTTAAAAACAACTAAGCAACACTAAATGCACTTCAGATGTGGAAGCCTCTAAAGAGAAATAGTCCAACATGTCATTAGTCTATATTTGGAAATTGACAATTTTACTAGCAAATTATGCACCCTGGAGTATGTAATATACAAGCAGAACACATGGAAAGATGAAAAAAACTGTAGAAGTGAATCACATTCTAAAATCTATAAATAAATAAATAAATAAAAGTTAAAGAAGGACATTATTTTCGAAAAGGGGAGAATTTTACCTTACCAATTTGAACTCCGGTAGTTACTTTGCCCAAAATACTAAAATATTTCAAGACAATACATGTACATAGAATCTGAATCACTCATAATAAATATATAATAACTAGGTAAATACTCCAAAATCTCAATGCAGTCTTGATGTTTTCTGACAGATTATGCTTAGGCTGGCATACTCGAGGAGTTGTATATTTAAATACAGAGTCACTATAAAAATGTATATTCTTCCTGGGCTTTTTTTGTAGTAGTTATTACTAATTTACCTCACAATTTCAAAATTTTTAATTTCTACTACACCTTTTAATGTGCATTTTCACTTCTAATTTAAAGATCCATCCTAATTTTAAGTGCCCAGTGTAAAAAGTATAGGATGTAATTTTCCAGAACAGCAGCGAACATTAAGAAGACACATTAGGTATTCAAAGCAGAGCTACAGCTGAAAATATTTGGATCCAGGACTCAAAAAAAGCATTTATAGAATGAGGAATGTGTGGTAATAGTTCTTTTCAAAAATTTTATTTAAAGATAGACCTATTAAATTATTTTAATGACTAAAACCGGGTACAGATCAAAAGGTCACAGTCATGTTTATAAAGAACAAAACCAAATCAAACATAAAGAGATTTCATGAACACACATTCACATAAATGACCAAGTCACATTCAGTGATCAGTAACCCTGTAAACTTTCAGTTCATTGAATGAAGCTTTATTGATTTTAAGTGTATGAGTCATCTGTAAATCTATTTCTGTGTAATACTGACTCAGAATGAGTAGCTAACATCTACTCCTAATCTATGCATAAGTGAGATCAGAAAAAGGAAGATTTTTCTTTTAAATTTTGTAAATTTCCAAATTTGTTAAACATTCTTGCTTAACATTCTTGCATGCATGAAAAGAAATCAATGTCAATTGGATTAGAAAGGAGAAACTAACATGAAATGTTACTGTAGAGGTCTTGCCATTTATTCTGGATTAATATTATTCATATTGAAAATTTACAAAATTCTTGTAGAGTGTACTGAATAAATAAAAAAATAAAAAAATAATAAAAAAATAAAAAAATATATTAGTCCTGTTTTTAATTGAAGCTGATAATGAAAACATTGCTACCAATGTTTTAAAAATTGACTTTCAGGTTTTGATTAAGACTTTAAGATTACTCTGTCCATAGTTTCCAAATGTACCTTCAATGTTATGAATATTAAAAACCTACTTAGAAAACAAGTAAAGAGTTAATATTGTGACCTCTTAACTGCAGAAAAAGGGGTATTTTGTCTTCAACAAAATCCCAGTTATTGGAAATATTATGACCTTCAGTGTTTACAGTCTTAAACCAATGTAAACTTACTAGAAACTCTACCGTGAATGATGATTAAATAATTTTTATGAGTGGAATATAAAGATAAAAAGAGCTAAACATGCTTACTAAACCTTTTAAGAAATGTTGTGTTTATAAATTTAAAATCACTCTCCTGGAAAAAGCTGAAAAAAAACACAGGTACAGTAGGCTCTCAAAACACTATGTAGTATACCTTTTGTCAAGCTCTGTCAATAAATGTGTTAGCAATTGCTTTTTTTTATATTTGCAGGTGATGGGTTAACTATCAGATTCTATTTGTTGTATCTTTTATTTTTCACCTTACTCATGAAAAATAACTTAGAACAATCACAAAGGTTACATCAAGATAATTTTATTTTTTATTCAGCAATTTAGTACTATTAAATATCGTCTATAACTGAGTACTATGTAATAAATGCTACTTAAAAAACTAATAACAATCTGAAAGAGAATGCAGCAGTTTTTACTTTTGTTTGTTTCTGTTCTTTTTTTCCCTCTATCCTGTATATGGTCTATCACACAGAAGCTTACATTAGATTTCAGGAGAGTGCTCCATCAATATGCTTTAGAGGTCTCTAGGACAGTGACTCTTGAGCAGTCAGTGAATGAAAAGCAGATGCATTTACAGAAGTGGGTCACAAAGTTTCTATGCTTCTTGAAGAAGAATATATTTTATGCTTCATACCAAAATTATGTTATTTTGGTGTTCAGAAATGTAGTTGAAAATTTTAATTGACTTTTGTTTACCTTTATATTACAATAGCTATCTAGGTACTATTGTATGCATTTCTGTAGTGGTGGAAAGAAACATAGGCATATCACTGTAAAGATGTTAAGGGTATACCACTTCTGGTTTGTTGTTGTTAGGTTTGGTGGTGGTGGTGGTGGTAGTATTTCTGTTTCCTTAAACGTTACATGTAATGAGCATATACAACACATATCACCTGATGCAGGAAATTATTGCTCTGTGTTATGTTTTCAGCTGAAACAGAGTTAATTTTTTATGTAGAGGATCACACAATGCTGTGTTTTGTATTTTTGATAAAAATAGTGATGATAACAAATCTGCTTTTAGTTATTGCAGAGCAGTGCTAACACAAAGCCAAGGACTTTTTTACTTCCGGTGCTGCCCTGCCAATGAGGAGGCTGGTGGTACACCAGAAGCTGGGAGGGGACACAGCCAGGACAGCTCACCCAAATGGACCAAAGATAATCCATACCATGTCTTATCATGCTCAGTAATAAAAGCTGAGACAAAGGAAGAAGAGGGAGAAAATGTTTGGAGTGATGGTGTTTGTCTTCTCAAGAAACTGTTATGTATGTTGAGCCCTGCTCTGCTAGAAGTGGATGAACATCTGCCTGCTGATGGGAAGTAGCAAATTCCTTGTTTTTTATTTAGTTGTATGGGTGGCTTTTGCTTTACCTGATAAATTTTATTTATTTCTACCCATGAGTTCTTGCACTTTTACCATTCTGATTTTTCTCCCCCATCCCACTTGGGCAGAGTGAGCAAGCACTTAGCTGCCAGACGGGGTTAAATGACAACATTCTGAAACATTTCATTATAGCTTGAGTAGCCTAGATTATCTTCTAGCAAAAATTGCCCTAAAAAGCTAATTAAAATATTCACTCTTATGCTTCATGTCTATATTTAAAGTCAGTTGGAATTTCAGATAACTGAATAAGCCTGTTCTCTGTGCATTTCCAAAGCAAACTAGTTATCTTTGACAACCATGAATGAAAATATGCTTAGCTGTATAGATCTAAGATGTGAGAGATGAGAATTTCTTTTGAGTCATCCTGTAATATTGTTTGCACATATGTGTAATTTTTGAAATCTAAATACAATTAAGGCATTTATGAAATGGTGAAAGGGCTTTCTAAAAAGATTTCTTTGGTGCTGGTTTTTCCCCCACTAAAAATACATTACAGTGGAGAAGAGGAAGTATATCTTTTGAAACCACTTGGGAAAACAAGTGCTGCATGCTAATATCATAAAGGTAGACATTGCTGTATCACAGAATATATCATTCAGTGATCACAAACAGAATATAATTCATTTACTTTAGTTTAAATATTGTCATGCTTTGTTTGGTCTTAATTTAGGATTTTGCATTTCCATAATTTTTACGTACTCAGTGATTTATATAAATAACTATATGTCAGATGAAAATAAACATTGGATATATATTTTTTTGGTGTGCTTAATTTTTTTTTTTTGATTTTATATATATATATATGAAAGACCAAAAGGAGAACCAGTTTGTTTGTGCTATTGACTTCACTTGGAAAGGAATGAGATATGAAAAGTAATTTTATCTTCATGCATCTCATTAAACATATATTAATTAGCAAACTCTCAAGGTAGTATGGTTCTTAATTCATATTAATGAAACTTTGTAAAAGGAGAAAAAAAAATCAAAAAAAAAATCATTGTTTTATTGTTTCCTTAAGAGAAGAGCTAGGAGAGCATAAAAAATCAAAAAGAATAAAAAGAATTAAAAAAAAAAAATAGACTAATAAAGCAAATAGGTTTATTATAATGTTAGAAGTTCCTGCTATATATAAAGGTTTTATTTTAAGACTTACACAAAAAATTTATCATTGACCTCACCTTTCTTTCAGTATTCCCTTCCTATAGAAGGAGGGGTCTAGCTAGATGGAATAAAACTTATGTTGGAAACAGAAGGGTAGAGGCAGTACCCTTGTTTTGCAGGACCCTCTGCAAAGGAATAAAGCTTGGTGCATGCTTCAGTCAATATTTTATTCACCATTGAGGAGAGAGGGGGTGGTAAAGGTGAAATGTAACCTTCCTGATAAAGTGATACAAAACTGAAATGAATAGATCACAACCTGGGAGCCACTGGCCTACTCCTTTTATGGTGTGGGGCACTTCACAAAATCTCAAATAAATAAATAAATAAATCTAAATATACAGCAGATTTTACCTAACCTATCAGTATTAAACTGGGTAAGAAAAAATATAAAATTATCCATTAAATTTAATGGAAGAATAAAAAAATATAAACAAAACAAGATTTATTCCATCAATGCAGATCTACATCTACCACAGTTTTGCCTTTTCTCTAACGCAAGTATATTAATTTGGGGGTCTGAAATGAATAAGTTGTTCACTTCTTAGACCTTAGGCATCCCAAAAACTAAGACTGACGCCTTTAATAAATGGAGGATATCACCTTCTCAGTCACCAATGAACACAGAAAACCCGGATAATCAAGTACATGGCTAGTTTTTAGATCATTAATGACAGCTGAGATGAAACCCAGCCCATCAGAAGTAGAATACAGAATATTGCATTTAGTATAAATGCATAAAGTAGCTTTACTCTGTAGCTACTACACTGTAGCCAGACAAAAATAGAATCAGACACAGAAAGAAAAGAAAGAACAGGCAAAATTGTTGAAGATAATATACTGATTTTAAAGAGACTCAATACATTTAACAGGGATTGAAGAAGTAGGGAATACTAGAGAACAATTAGCTAAACAGAAAGATAAAAAATGTAAAGAAATCATATTGATTTTAATCAGCCTTATGGGTCTCATAAGCTTTGTCACTAAAGATATTTCATGCTTCCTTTGATGTTCCAAGTTCCTCACTAAGAAGGCATTCTAACATTGTTGAAAAGTACAGCATTGGTTTTCTGATATGTATCGTCTCTTACACTAGTTTCCTATTAGCGTGTTCATTCAGTTTTGTAGGCAAGGTGGCTCTACCAGATCGTCCTTTGTTATCTATTTAGTAAGTGGCCAAATAAATCTGAAATTTTTCCATTTTCTGTGTCAATGTATTAATTTTTAGGTACTATGCAAAAGGTGGCTAGGAACATATGATGTCTGCATTCTAAATAAACTAATGTGATTTTGAATGATAGACTGAATCCTCCATCTCTGAAATGTTCCAGTGGAATACTAGTATTTTCAAGTGCTTTCTTGGATACAGATGCTTAAATTTAATCAATTCAACCTGAAGACAGCAGAATGAAATTTCTAAATGTTTGAATTTAGAATCACTGTTTTGATTTACAAGATGCACCTCATCATCTGATACTGATATGACCTGTAGGTACATATCCCTTTGTAGTTTCAATTTTCTTTGAAGGTTTAAAGTATTTACGTACTTTTAAGAACAAAGCAGATAATGTCTTGTCTTCTAACTGAATTAAGTCCTTCCTACTACAAAGCAAGGTTTATTTTTTGTATATTGTGAGGCTTCTGTGATAGCAACCATTGCCTACTGCTTAGAAGTTCCTCCAAAGTTGAGAAAACTATCTGGATTGACTTATATTATGAATATATCCAGCAAAATTAATTTCAGCGATCTTACATCGACAATTTTTTAACAATTAGTCAGCATCCAAAACCCTCAGACCACATTCTTACAGGTATTCAACATGAGGAAGATGTTTTAATAGCAAATGTACTTGTTTAAAGTTATGTGATGTTACACAAGATTTTGATTCATCAGAATGATACAGTAATGTACTGCAGTAGCAATGCAAGAATAGTATAGCAATTGCTATGTGCAGTTAGATTGCAATATAAACATGACACTGACCATCCACTGTTGTCTGAAAAGGAAAAATACATGGGTTGAAGCAGGATGAAACCCACTCTTCAAAGTTCATTTTATTGGTTGCTCAGTTTTTATACTCTATATTGGGTTGAGCAACATACACACTTCCCACGTAAGTCTGGCTGTCTAAGGAAGGCATTCATGTTTGTTTTTTGATTAATTCAGAAAGGCTGTTTAAACAACCTGATCAGCTACCAATCTCCAGTCCTCTTGCCCTTTTGTGATGTGATACAAGCAGTTTTCTTTATAATAGCTGTGTTCACTTCCTGTATTCCCCAAATTTCATGAGTACATTCCCTGTGCCAATCTGCTCAAAGCCTTCTTCCATTGCAGGGTTTTGTTAATTGATCACAAAGCCACAAGTCATTAAGTTTTATTTGGTTTCCCAATACTTGAATAGTCCTAAAAGATATATAAAAATTCAAGAGTCGGGTCAATTTTTCATTAAAATAAGGTTTATTGAGTAGCAGGATACCAGAACTGTACAAGAATAAACTTATCTCTGGCCCCTTGCAGTATTTCTAGATTTCATCACCTCATTTTCTGAGTAACTTGAAGAACTAACTAATATGTACTATAAAATAAATAAATAAATAAATAAATAAATAAATAATAACAAAAGTTTGCATAATGTTATAAAGAAAATTTAATGAGAAATGTGCATTGCTTAAAAAAAAAAAAAAAGGTTTGTATAATGTTATAAAGAAACTTTATTGAGAAATAGGTTTAAAAATATATGTATATATAAACTTCTGGTGAAGGACAAGTAATTGGTTTAAAGGTTAACACAGTGGTTTAATGGTTTTACTTAAACTATTATTCTAGATTGTGTATCTGTGCCAGTAATATATTGAATATGTGAAATGTTTGGACAGGGTTTTTGGAGGGTTGAGTATTCAAAGTATTCATCACTTGGAGCGCAAGTCCAGTATAATAGAATGGCATACAATAGCATAACACAGCATAGCATAGCTTGGGTTGGAAAGGACCTTAAGGATCATCTAGTTCCAACACTGCTGCCATGGATAGGGATGTCACCCACTCCCCTCTTTTAGTTTTAAATGATTTTCCATTGCCCTGTCATTATCTGACTGAGTAAAAAGTTGTTCTCAATTTCTTTTATAAGCTTGCTTTAAGTATTGACAAGCTGCAGTGAGGTCTCCCTGGAGCATTCTCTTCTTCAGACTGAATAACCCCAGCTCTCTCAGCCATAGAAGAGGTGCTCCAACCCTCTGACCATCCTTGTGGCCCTCCTCTGGACCCATTTGAACAGATCCACATCCTTCTTGTGCTGGGGACCCCAGACCTGGAAGCCGTACTTGAAATGGGGCCTCACAAGGGCAGAGTAGAGGCGGACAATCACCTCCCTCAACCTGCTGGTCACCCCTTTGTAGATGCAGCCCAGGATGTAGTTGTCCTTCTGGGCTACAGGCACATACAGCCAGCTCATATCAAGCTTTTCATCCACTAGAACTCACTCCCAAGTCCTTTTCTACAGGGCTGCTCTCAATGAGTTCTTCTCACAGTCTGTATTCCTTTCTGGGATTGCCCCAAACCAGGTGCAGCACCATGCACTCGGACTTCTTGAACCTCATTCATTTCACATGGTCCCAATTCTCAAGCTTGTCCAAGTCCCTTTGGATAAGGGACCTTTCCTTCTGTTGCATCAACTGCACCACTCAGCTAAGTGTTACCTGCAAACTTGGTGAGGGTGTACTCGATCCCCCATTACCTATGTCATTGATAGAGATATTAAACAGCATTGGTCCCAAGACAGACCTCTGTGGGACACTACTCATCAGTGGCTTCCACCTGGACATAGAGCCATTGACCATCACTCTCTGGGTGCAACCTTCAAGACAATTCCTTATCCAATGAATGGTTCACCCATCAAATCCACATCTCCCTATTTTGTAGATCAAGATGTCATGTGTGTATCCTGTTGCTCACTCTGTAACTTCTCATCAATAACAATATGCAGTTATCTATTTATATAAACAATAAAAAATGTTTAAAGATTATCTTGAATCTCACAATTTCGAATCAATCCCGTAACTAATCCTTTCCTCATGAAGAGATCAGTTTCTAATTTGGGCCCACATTCACAAATAAGCTTTAAGCACTACTGTAATACTCTTGAGCAGTGAAAGTATTAGATAATGAGGCCATAATCTCCTTTCAGGCTGAGTCAAGCTGCACACTTATATTACCTTTCTAATTTGCTAGGTCAATCTAACTTTTTCCAATCAAACACCTTCAAAGGTTAGCAAACACTATCTAAATGATTAAATGATTATGAAGTCAGCTCGTGTGGCTCTCTCTCTCCCTCTTCCCTCTTCTCCCTCCCAAATCTCATGTGGTTTCACTCAAAAGAAATGTAACCTAGCAACTCTTAAGAAACACTAATTTTTGTTCAGTGAAAAAAAAGATTAGAAAATGATCAACAGCTGGGAGAATGCTAACCTCTGCAGTTTCACAAACGAAAACACAAATGAATTCATTCTTAGTATTAAAATATTTATGTCCACAATTAAATAACGTCTATCATCATGGGGTTAAACAACAAAAACAATAAAAAAAATGACCTCATTTATCATCATGGAATTAAGTCAGACAAAAATAAGTGAAATTAGTAAACCAAGTTTCTCGAAGAGTCAAGTATTGAATAACTGTGCAGAAGCTATGTAATTTCTGTAGTCTTACCCTCAGAGATGACAAAAAAATTTGAAAATGTTATGCATCAGGGTAAAAAAAATAAAAATAAATCAAAAGCATAGTTTTTCAAGAATGTATCTTAAATTTTTCACTAGGAAAAGAATCTCTGATACAAGACTAAGTTTGCTATGAGATATCCATATAGCAGAATGTTAAATGGTCTGAACATCCATTTGAGATATTACAGAACAGAGATCTGAAGCTTTACCCCACAAAAATAATTGTCCTAATCAAGAAAAACATAGAAAGGACTTACTAAATTGTAATGTTTCATGCAATGTTTTTATAAGTTTTGCAGGATTTAAAGGGTCTTTTTACCATTTCAGTGGTACAAAGGCAGACCAAGCACACCTATGTGTGCTCTTTACAGAAGGTTTACAACAGTACCAGCACCTGCTGCTCTATTTTGGGGATCAGCCTGTAGAGAGCATCAGTCTCTTAATCCGATGGAGAACTGATCCAGAAAAATTATGTTACAGAAGCTTTCAGTTAGTCCAAAGGAATGTAGGAACATGTTCTCTTTCAAAAGTCAAAAAAAAAAAAAAAAAAAAAAAAAAAAGTACTGCTTAAGTAGTTTTTATTTGTTGTTCTATTTGTTGTTCAGAAAATCTAGAATCTAGTCTGGTTCTGCATAAGATTTCATGTTGGCAAAATTTAAGATGAAAGCAACATCAAAAGCTTGAAGTTTCTTTAGTTGTATTGTGAAGAGTGGACCAGTAGCAATGTACATGGTCAGTCAAAATAATGAGATTTTTTAAAGTCAGAGGTTTTTAATTAGAGCACATTTAAAGCAAATATTTTGATGAATCTTGATGATATCAAGGACTTCGTACTAAAAACTGGATGGGAAAACAATTTAGAAATATATTTGTATTATGTATATTTGTAAAACTGAGTAGAAGTTCAATCCTTTTATGAGTTCTAAAATTTTGCCTAGTTCTAATATAAGAGTAAAATTCTTCTGAGTATTTGGATAACACATCTTGGGCAGATGGGTACTGAATTCCAGGAAGCCATATGAATAGTTGCTTGTTTTTCCTTGTCTTATTATCTGCATGCATACTTATTTGGCACATTCTGCTTTGCATGAAATCTGTAGGCTTTTTAAACCCATATTTTTGTACTATTAAGAGATGTTTACATATTTCTGGTAAAATCCCTGTTCCAAGCAAACTGATAATCTCATGCATGAAATCTGTTTTTAAAAGCTGTAATATTTCAAAGAATATGAATCAGGTAATAAGATAGACATATTCATACATACGTATTTAAACATGTTCATTTCATCTTGGTTGTCCTGGTTTCAGTTAGAACAGAATTAATTTTCTTCCTAGTAGCTGGTGGAATGCTGTGTTTTGGCTTAGGATGAGAAGAGTGCTGATAACACCCCGATGTTTTAATTGTTGCAGAGCAGTGCTTATACCAAGCCAAGGACATCTCAGCCTTTTGCTCTGTCCTGCCAACAGGCAGGCTGGGGGTGCAGTAAGAGCTGGGAGGGGACAGACCCAGGACAGGTGACCCAAACTAGCCAAAGGGGTATTCCATACCATCTGACGTCATGCTAAACAATATATAGGGGTGGCTAGCCGGGGGGAGGGGGCCGGACTGCTCGGGGTTAGGCTGGGCATTATTGTTATTATTATTTTGTCTTTTCCCAGAGAGGATAAACAACATGACAGAGAGCAAATACGGAAAATAATGTACTATAATACTCAATTTGGAAAACAGGCGCAGCAGAGTTGAGATTAAAGCAATCAGCATTATGACAAGTGACTATTAAGCAGGTCTAATACTTACACCAATTTTAGTTTAACACACTGTGGTCAGATCTGCCGTTATCTCAACCTTTCGAGCCCCACGTTGGGCGCCAAAAAGACTGTCGTGGTTTAACCCAGCTGGCAACTAAATACCACGCAGCCGTTCGCTCACCCTCCCCCCTCCCTCTCTGGGACGGGGGAGAGAAATGGAAAGTGAAGCCCGTGAGTTGAGATAAAGACAGTTTAATAAGACAGGAAAATAATAATAACAAAATAATAATAACAATAATAATAATAATGTTACAATGGTGATAATGGGAAAGTAATAATAATATGTACAAACAAGTGATGCACAATGCAATTGCTCACCACCCGCTGACCGATGCCCAGCCTAACCCCGAGCAGTCCGGCCCCCTCCCCCCGGCTAGCCACCCCTATATATTGTTTAGTATGTCAGGTGGTATGGAATACCCCTTTGGCTAGTTTGGGTCACCTGTCCTGGGTCTGTCCCCTCCCAGCTCTTACTGCACCCCCAGCCTGCCCGTTGGCAGGACAGAGCAAGAAGCTGAGACGTCCTTGGCTTGGTGTAAGCACTGCTCTGCAACAAATAAAACATCGGGGTGTTATCAGCACTCTTCTCATCCTAAGCCAAAACACAGCATTCCACCAGCTACTAGGAAGAAAATTAATTCTGTTCTAACTGAAACCAGGACATTGGTACATAAATTTGATTAACTTTAGCCATGTGGAGGTTTCTGTTTATTAAAATGAAGGAAGAATAGTTAAGATCTGCTAACAGATTGAGAACAAGTTTAAATTAAATTCCCATTTAAAGTTAGAGCTTTACATTTAATGGTAGATTTTAAGTAAGATGTGTGTTTTCCTGGGTTTTGTTTTCTTTGATTTTGCAATGGAATAGAAAGCTTGCTTGAGTTAGTAATACATTGTACACATTTTATGCTATAGTAATTATTGGTCACCTGAATTTTTAGGAAAGCACAGTCTAACACAAAATTTCTCTTAGATGACATAACCAAGATAATACACAATTATTAAGTTAAATACATATATTTTCTTTCTGTCAGCTATATGAGAGGTAATCAAATCTGTTTTCTACCACCACATTAAGATTTGTTTGAATTTTGGACCAAGTTTTAAACTCTTTCGGTTATTAAAAGTTTAACAGGCAAAATTGCTACAATTAGATAGCAATTTGAAACTTTAAGGGCTCATAATTTCTTGTTTCTCCGACATGGTCATGACATGATGTTTCTCCAAACGCTATCAGCTGGTGCAGAAACCTTTAGTATACACATATTAAGAATAGAGAGGGTGCAAAACATAGAAAATCAGAGCAATATGGAGAAAAGGGGTAAAATCAACAACAATCAACAAAAATGTTTTTAAAGTGTCACCATCTAAGACAAAGGGGGAAGAATGTTCATATTACCATTCACTTGTTAATTTCAATTCACTTATTTAACTTCTCTGCTAGTCAGCTTTATTTTTTCACTTCTATATTTCATGTCTATATTTCTCCCTCCCTATCCCTCTCCCTCTCTCTCCCGTTCTCCTTCTCCCTCCCCTACTCTCTCCCACCCCCTCATCCTCCCTCTCTTCTATTCTCCCTCTCTCTTTCATTCTCCCTCTCCCCTTCTCGCACTCTCCCCCCTCTCCCTCTCCCTCTTCTCTCTCTTTCACATTCTCTCACACACTCTCTCATTCACTCTCCTGCACTCTTTTCTCTCTCTCATTCTCTCCCATATTTTCTCTCTTCCTCTCTCTTACTTTCTCTCTCCCACTCTCTCTCTCCCATTCTCCCCCTCTCATTCCCCCCTCTCATTCTCTCGCTCATTTCCTCTCCCTCCCTACTCCACTCTCTCACCCTTTCTTCCACTCTCATTTTCAATATCTCCCATTTTCTCCTTCTCCTTGTCGTGGTTCCGCTCGAGTGGGCAGCCGAGCTCCACCACAGCCGCTCTCTCACTCCCCCTCCTCAAAGAGGAATGGGGAGAAAATATGTGAAAAGGGCTCAAGGATTGAGATAAGGACGAGAAAATCACGCAATAAGTATTGTAACGGGCAAAACAGACTCGGCATAAGGAGATAGTAAGATTTATTGCCTACAACTAACAAGCGAGAGAAGTGAGAAAACAAAGGAAAAAAAAAAACCAAAAGCACCTTCCCCCCCCATCCACCCTCTTCCACCTCCTCCCCCCAAGCGGCGCAGGGGAACGGGGAATGGGGGTTATGGTCAGTCTACAGCACTTCTTCTCTGCCGCTCCTTCTCGGTCACTCTCGTCCCCTGTGCTGTGGGGTCCCACCCACGGGATGCAGTCCTTGATGAACTGATCCGGCGTGGGCTTCCCACAGGCAGCAGCTCTTTCAGAACTGCTCCAGATATGGGTCCGTACCACGGGGTCCATCCCTCAGGAGAAAACTGCTCCAACCTGGCTCCCCTACGGGCAGCAGCTCCTGCCAGGTCACCTGCTCCTGCGTGGGCTCCTCTCCACGGGCTACAGGTCCGGCCCGGAATCTGCTCCGGCAGGGGTCTTCCACAGGCGGCAGCCTCCGTCGGTGCAGGGCCACCTGCCCCACCGTGGTCTCCTCCACGGGCTGCAGCATGGAACCCTGCTCCACCGTGGTACTCCATGGGCTGCAGGGGGACATCCTGCTTCACCATGGTCCTCACCACAGGCCACAGGGGACTTCTGCTCCGGCGCCTGGAGCACCTCTCCCCCTCCCTCCTACACTGACCTTGGTGCAAGGCTGTTCTCTCACTCCACTGACTCTCCCGGTTGCTGTGTGTCGCAGCGTTTTTTCCCTGTCTTAAATATGCTCTCACAGAGGCGAAAAACAACATCGCTTATTGGCTCGGATCTGGAAAACAATGGGGCCCTTCCCAAACATGGGGCAGCTTCTAGATCTTTCTCACAGAAACCACCCCTATGGCTCCCTGCTACCAAAACCTTGCCACGTAAACCCACTACACTCCTCCACTCTCATCTTTTCTCTCTCCCTCTCTCATCCTTCCATTCTTTCTCTTACTCCCAGCTTTCTCTCCCCCCCAGCTTTCTCTCACTCTATCCCCCACTTCCTTCTCTCACACTTTCACTCTCTCACATCCTCTCTTTCACCTTCACTCTCTCTCTCTCTTCGTCTCTCTCTCAATCTCTCTCCCTCCCCCACTCACTTTTTCCTCCAATCTCACTCATCTCCTCCAATCTCTCTCACTCACACTATATCTCTCTCACACCCATCTTCTCACTCACGCTCTAATTTTCTCTCCCACTGTATCATGATACCTTTTTAAACATGTAAAAACCTCTTACCAATAAAACACTAATATTTGCAAAAGGAATTAATAATGCTGGTATTGAATAAGCATCCTTTAAATATAGCTAATGTCTGCTTTCCAAATAGTTTACAGGACAACAAAAACTTTCTTTGACTACAGAACATAGGTTTGACTATGGTTAAACTGGCAACATTATTAGCATAGCAAAATATGGCATTAACTTTAATAGTTTTTATAAAATTTCAGAGTAGTAACTGAAAAACATGTTAAGATGTTTGCTGCAACATATCCTAAAGACATATTTACAAATCTAAACCTCAGTGGCACAGATATTTTATTTTTTTTTAATTATGTGGAGGTACAAAAAATATTTTTCACAATATGTGTGGTGTATAAACTAGATGCTAGAGATGGAGAGTTTTTGTTGTTTTTTTAAAAAGGTTTTATCAGGAAAAAAATAGAACTGAATCATTGTTTGGGAACATGAAGATTGTGTCAAAAATACTGATGAAAATCAGAAAGGCTCATAGGCTGACCAAGCAGCCAGCTGCTAGTTTATCTGATTTTCTGCCAGCATGCTTACCAGCTATCTTGCCAATTGTACCCTAGACAGCTGGCTGGCTAGAAACCAGCAGGCTGCTTGGCTTCTCAGCTTGCCTACTATCCAGCTGTCCTTGTTTGGCTGATGTGAAACCTGGACAGCTTCTCAAGTTGCCACCTGTCCATCTGGCTTTTCTGAGGAGTCCTAAGAGTTCCTTAAGTTGGCCTGGTGTTCAGGATGCCTAGCTGTCTGACCTTATCCTTATTAGTCACCCACCTATCTTGCTGAGTAAGGAAAAGCTCTCTAATCCTCATGTGACTCAAAAGTATCTCTGCTCTCTCATGAGCTTCTGTCTAGTTGAGTAGATGCCATGTCAGTGGGCTAACTCTCCAGGTATCTAGTTGAGGGAAGGTTGGCTGATAGGCTTTGAAACAGACTGGCCTATTTCACCGGCAATTCTGTTGGCATCTTTCTTCCCTGAGGAACAAAACAAAGTACCGAAATCTAGAAATTCCTATAAAATATATGCAAATTGCAAAATTTTCTTTCAGGCATCTGAAAGCATATCATGTGATAAACATACATAAAAAAAAAAAATATGAACAATAATATATTATATAATATATATAGTATATATATATTATAATACATTATAATATTATAATATAAAATTATTATATAATTATATAATATTTATACAATTATTATATAATTATATAATTATTATATAATATATAATATAATATATATTATAATATTGTAATATTATAATATTACAATAATATATATAGTATAAAGTATGAACAATAATAAAAAATTAAAGATAAAGTTGTCAGTATACAGTAAGATAATTAAAAATATGTTAAGCAATATATTAAATTAACATTAATACAAGATAAAATATTTTATAAAGTGTATCATTTCACTGTTAGACAGCAATAGGATCAACTGTAATTATGAGCAATATGACAATGATCTACAAGGGATTGTTTATCAAAAGGAGTATAATCTACTAGGTCAATGGAGCACTCCTGATGTTGGAAAGCATCCTCAAGTGCTCTTGTAAATGATATTACATTCAACCAAAAGGTAAACTGTTTATTAAGATCAAATGCCGTTGTAAAAATAATGGTTTCATTTTAGAAATAAAATATTCTGTCTATTCAATGAAATGTTTCAATTCATTTTTCAATTTCTAGTAATGACATTGTTCTTCAAATGCATATATTTTATACATTCCAGCTAAGGGGTAGCAAATAGGTGATGAATTTTATTCATATGTTATATTTGCTATATGTCATTTATTTTCTCTCTTATTAAGGTAATAAAATTGAATATACATTTTCTGTGACCTGCTACGAATAGGGTAGATACTGAGGAGTTTCCACTGCTTGAAGATCTGTCCATGGCAGCTTCAATTTACTTTTATTTCTCCCTCATTCTTGTTCAGTTTCAGGATCAGTGTTGAGTACAGAAACAGAGTGTATGGTGCTATAACATAAATTTTGAAATAGCTTTTTTCTAAAGAAGCTATGTTTCTGTAGGAAATCAGCACAATGAATTTCATAAAAACTTTGAGAATTATGTTTAATGACCTGGAGAATTAAACACAGAACTTATACCATAATACAGTGAAAAGTATACTACAGCATTCAAACACAAGCCTTTTGTACAAACACAAGCCTTTTGTACAAAACAGAACAAAACAAAATGAAAACTTTTAAAATAAAATTATTCTTCCATATTTTTCTAAATGTTTGTACCTTGTAAATCTAAGTTTTCCAAGAGTTTCATTGCTGCATGATTAATTTACTGGCTTTGGATAACTATTCCTAAAACTACAGGAACTGTTACTGAGAATTCAAATTCCTGGAGCAATTTTGCGTATGATAGATTTAAATAAAAAATATGTCTGATGTTAACAAAACACATTTGTTAACTGAAGATTTGATTCAATGGATATTTGCTAATTCATAAAAGTAGATAATTTACAATAAAACCTTAAATTGTCACTCCTGTGCTTGGAAAAAATAATTCATGTCTAAGTATGTTTTTCAGACATGGAACTCTATTCAGTGAATTAAAAAGGAAAAATATGTTAAAAGGGAAAAAAAATGCACTAAAAAAAAAAAAAAAGTAAAATATTTTGAGTTATATAACAAGGAAGAGGTATTAACTGAAATCTTGGTTAGGGATCACAATAACACAAAATAAGAAATTTGTAGTTTCTTCACTAGAACAACTGAACAGTTCTGTATTTTGGGCTTTATCTTCAGATGAAACTGAAACTGAAATGTTTTTATAAACCTGCTTTTGGATCCTAGGAAGAATGACAGTCTGAGATATAATTCTTTCCTGTGTAATGGAACCCAAAACAATTTACTTTCTAAAAGTAGTTTGATTTTTCCCTTACTGTAGTGCTATCAGATAGCAACATGCTCTCTGGGGACTCCATTCATGCTGAGATTGCACCAAGCAGTGATTGTAGTGCTGAATCAGTCTGTAATCAACCTTGTATCCTACAGATATCCTTCTGTATTTTTTCTTTGATCTCTGTCTAATGGGAAACATAACACGTTAAAGAATAATGAAATTTCATTCTAATTGTATCATTGTTCAAGAAGCTTCAGGCTTCCTTTTGCTGCCTCTAAAGAAATGTTTGTAACAGTCCATGTTTATGAATGTGGTCTAGAGAAAGGCTACTCTGGCAAAGTATTATATTATTACTAAAATAAAGAATGAGAAACAAGAAAGGATTTAATAAAAAAGCGTATCAAAAGATTTTATTTGCTTTGATGATTTTTAATACCATAAAATGCCTGTGAACTTCCAAGAAAATCACAAGGGCTTAAGTTCAGTAACAAAATATACACTACATCTAAACAGAAGATGACCACACTTTAGTCAATATTCTGTTAATTTTCATACAATAAAAGATACCTCAGACTTGATTCAGGGCAAAGAAGGAAAAACATTTTTAAAAGGTTGTTTAAAAAAGCTGTATTATTTTTCTAGGATGAAAATACAGGAAAAAGACATTCAAAGTAGATAGTCTCTTTCAGAAATATTTTCCATCCTTTTGGGTTTGTCTGTGTGTGTATTTTGATATTGTTGCAGTGTGTTTTTGTGAATACTTGTTACATGTCTAACGAAATGTTGATAATGTAGATATATGTGACTCTTTTACTCTGCCTGCACTTTCCATGGTTTAATTTTCATGTGTACAAATCTCCAGAGCTAGTCTGTTTAACTACATATGAATGCTTGAGGAAAACTCAGATGTGAAAAATGTGAGCACAACACCAAAGGTATTGAACTCTTATCTTCTCTAAAACAGAAGGGCTCTGTGTTCCAAAAGCAATAATAAGATCAATGAAGTTGTGTTGATTTTTACCAACAAAACATCTCAGACTAAGTTAGCCCCACTAACTTAGTCTGAGATGTTACATATATATATATATAAAAATAGCATGTGTCAGACTTCAGATATATACTAGCTACATCAATAAACTGCTTTCTATGAGTTTTTATCAACTTTTGCAGTTAGCTGAGATACCGCCTCCCCCCAGTATTTTTCCTGATACTTCTGATTTTTGATATATACATATATATATATATATATATATTTATCTTCTCTCCTCTGTCATTGATAAATATGCATTACTTCTTCTGACCTTGGGTCATTTAGCCATTCTATCATTCCTCCTCCTCATCAGGACAAAATAGGACAGGATGCAAAAGATCATGGCTTGAAATAAAGACAAGAAAGTAATTTGCTATTTATTGTCATAGACAAAACCGATGACTTGGGGAACATTAATGTATTTTTTTTCAAATTGGAGTAGATTTAGGTAGTGTGAAACAAAAAGAAAATTTAAAACTACACCTTCCAGCCAGCTCCCCCTTTTTCCCAGACTTTCTCACTCCTTTGTTCCTGACACATCTATCCCTCCCCTAGTCATTTGCACAATGTAGAGTAGTCTGACTACTTCCTCTAAGTAGCTTCCATGTAGCAATGATAACAATAAATATGAACTAGTCAAAGGATGACAATATGCTCTGAATCAAGACCAAAATTTATACTTAAAGTTTCAGTTTTATTGTTCAATAGCTTAAGGAAAGTGTTATTTGTGCTTCAGAGTCAAAAATAGATGTAAACATGCTATATTGTATGAACATCATTATTGTAAAGAAATGAGTAACACAACTCTAAGTTCACAGATTTTAGTCAACATTTTTGCTAGCCAAAGGTCTGATAAAAATAGTATACTACACTCCAGTGTTACTCCAGTAACATCCTCTCATCTCTTCCTCACCATCTCACTAAAGATACTGTACTGAGAGGAGACATAGAATTTCCTTTACAAGAGTTGTGCCAGAAAGAATTTCACTACATCATGGCATTATTTCTTAAAGCTTGTCATATTTTTTGTATTGTTGAAATAAAGAATTAAAGATTTTTATGCTTCATTAGGGAAAAAAAATACTTATTTTTCTATGTGTCTGTCATATATTTTGGGGGAAAAAGAAAAAAAAAAAAAAGAAAGAAAAAAAGAAAAAGAAACCTAGTTGTAATGAGCCATCTAAGAGTTAGTCTCTCTGTTTCTTTTAAAATTAAAGTGTTATTGCAGTTTCCCTTGTTGTGTAATGTAAGGGAAATGTTCTAATATTATTAATGTTCTGTAGCACACTCCATTGCTGCTCTTATTACATCAAAGGTTCCTTCAAATCATTTTTCTTAACTTCTAAATTATAATGCTTCTTGTCAAAAGAACGCAAAAGAAGAATCACAGTAATTAAGAATTTCAGTCATGTTTGGAATTCCTATAAAGAATCATACATGCATACAATAAAATAAAAATAAAAATAATAAAAAAAAATATTTCTTTTGCATCTTCTTAAAGCATAAGTATTCTTGCATTTGAAAATAAACCTTCTTTTTCTCTTTTTCAGTTCATTATTTGGACCTCTTACTTAATTGTTTGAAACACATTCAGATGAACTGAGTTACACTTTCATCTGAAATGTTATCATTAAATGCGACAAAAGATTGCACTCTGATGAAAATATTTTATTTTTCACTAGATCACATTTCACATTTCACTGCAAGTGGAAGATTTATTTATGTCTGATCTCATACAAGACTTTTTTTGGTTTTGTTTTGGTTTGGTTTGGTGTTGGATTTTCTTGTAGCAAAGCTGGGGAAGAGTTTAAAGGTTTTTGAAAGACATCAGTGGAGTTCATTATGGATCATGTTGAAAACTTTTAACGATTTCAAATAAATAAAAAAAAGCAAATACTAAGGGTTGTCTTGCCTTTTGCAGACTAGTCACTGGTATAATCCACGTACTGTTTCTAGAAATTACATAAAGGAACTTCTCCTCCAGCTGGGTATAGTTTCCACATTGTTTTCATTTATCAGAGTCTCAGTACATAAAACAGTGTTCTTCACAGATGTATTTATCTGCATTGTAGTCTCAATCTTTAAATTTGACAAAGGATCTCAGAGGACATTTAGAAGCAAACATCTGTTTTGATTACAGCTGCTCAAATTTTTCTCATTTTTTGTAACCCTTGCTCCCATTTGAGGTAGAAGGGTCCACTGTGACAGAACTAAAATCAAACAGAAATATTTTAGAGTGCAGTTAGCAAGACTATTAACAAATTCCTCTGGAACACTATACTTCAATTACATTATGTTTTGTATAGAAAGAAAAAAAATAAATAAAAAAGAAGAAAAATAAATCTAAAAAAAAAAAAAAGCAGTGTAATTTCTCTCTCATCTCAGGTATGATACCATTATACTGACCATTATGTATGAAGCTATCTAAACATAAAATTAGAAATCCAGAATTAGAAATGCACCAGCAGAGCATTTATATACACTTAAGATTTCATTAGAGAAATACTTATTTTCACTCACCAAATGAATGACATAGAATGTTTTTTCCTAAAATTAAGATAAAAGACTCATTTTTTGTTGTATTTTTCTTTCTCTCTCTCTCTCTCCCCCTCCCCAATCCGCCTTCTACCTCCCTCAGAGATATGTCTCTTTTCTTTCCTTTATTCAGAATAATATTCTGAACGATTAACAATTTAATGTTTTATTTCTTAACTTTATTATTGGTAGATGTTATTGTCTTATCACAGAATAATTCCTTCATGAGGAGTGAAAGTCTAAAAAAGGCAAAATAGTACTTTGATCTGTTGGTCATAATGTTTGATGATTTAATTATTTCAAAGATTAAAAATTGAGTATCTCCAGTAAAAATAATAATAATAATAATAATAAATCTGTGAAAGATAATATTTTTAAAAATTATTACTCAAAAAGCATGAAAAACTATCTCAATATTAAAAAACAATAAAGTTTAAATGACCTAAAAATGACCTAATCATGAGGAAATATTTTCTCAATAATACACATATTGAGCTAGGACTCATCTACAAATAAAATCATAGTCAGTGGGCATCAGTGGACATTAGGGAAAAAGATTTTTATTAGGATGAGACTTTCACTCTTCTATTTCCTCAAACCAACCAAATTTAAAAAATAAATAAAAATAAAAATAATAAAAAATAAAAATAAAAGTTTTTTTTTTTTTCTTTTGAGATGTAAAACTGATATTCACAGTTCACTGTTTTTTAGTCCAAAATGCTGACTGGATTTTTTTTGGACTGCAGTTCTAGTATTTAATATCAGATTAAAGGTATTGTGTAATGTATTGTTTAAATTTGATATACATTTTGTCTTGGTGTTTAACCAAGAACACTTAATGAACACAGGTTTTTTTATTAAACTTGGTGAAGGTTGCTCTTAACAGGAACCATTACTGACTCTTTGAGCATTGATTCTGTTAACTAACTGATATTTTACGAGAAACAAAATGAAGGCAGCTGCTGATTTAGAGCACTGCATTTTTAAGGACTAATTGGAGATGCAACAACTTGTGAAATACACAAAGTTGGTAAGGCTTGAGAATTGTAAAAGGTTCTGTATCTTTGTGTGGCTGCCAAAGAACAACTGATGGTACCCTTATTAATTTGTGGTATGAGCTAGGCTTGTTATATAATTTTTATGGTGTAGCCGTTAGTCTGAAAGTATTACTTTCAAAATCAGTTTCATAATGGTATAATTACTTTCATAATGGTATAATCATATATATAAGTACAAGTTTCTTTTCCCAGAAGCACTTACCCTCAAAATCAGATTGAATTGTTAGCCTTGGGGTTACGTTTGTCTCATCTGTTATTATTTCTTATTCTTTTTCTATGTTTTCCAGCTACATTTCCAGTCATAACATTTTCAGTTGATTCATGTATCTTTTGACCTTGTTTTTATATAATAGTGAAATCTGATCCATTTTCCTTTCTGTGAGATACAGCATTAATGCCAATCCTAATTGTTACACTTAAGCCTAAGTATCTTTCTATTTTCTTGGATCAGAATTATCACCAGCAATATGTTCCATCTTGCATTTTCACTCTTTATCTCAGAGATTGTTTCAGAATATTTAACCTGAGGTTTAAATAGAGAAACAGATTCACAGCCTGCTATACCCCAACCTTCTGCATTTTTGAGTATAAGTTTTAATTAGCTATTTCTACAGTGATTGAAAATGTTTCTTTATTATTTATACAACTAAAATACTTTATGTATGTACTAATACTAGTAAAATAATTGTGTATCTGCAATGTATGTAATTCTAATAATTTAGGACCACTACGAAGTACTTCTGGAATAAAAAATACAGTGATTTTGACATTTCGCACACTGTGATCAGAGTTCTAGTAGTTATTGCAGAAAGAGTTTTAGAAAATTGATCTGTTAGGAGGATATGAGCAAGAATAATCCAAGATTTTAACTCCTTAGATATAAATTATAGAAATATAAATGAATATTAATGTTGAGTATATTAATGTATTTTCTGCTGTTAATGATTGTTGTGTGTTTGTAGAGAATATCATTCCCTCTTAAGAGCAAGAATGCTAGAAAAATAAAATGATAATGCAATTTAATTATTTGTTTTACATAATTATTATTCATCAATAAATAAAATAGTGATAATTATATATTTAGCTGTTTCTCTTATACTCTTTGGAAAGTGTTATCATCACATTTGATTTTTTTATTTTTTTTAAGGCTACCGTTAAGAAAAAAAAATTGCTGCATTTCCTTGACTGGAATTGCCATTTGAGATACAAGTGTGTTTGGCTGAAAACAAATAGCTAAAAAGAGTGTTATGTTAGATTTCCCTGTACTCCTCCTAGTGCTTTTGACTTCACGACACAGGGGTTATGAAATCACTTATTTAAGTATAAGTTGCAAAACCCAAGAGCAAATGCAATGTATAATGCAGATGTTGTTTTCAGGAATATCTGAGTGTATTATCCATAGCAATACCAATATTATAACAGAACAAATAGGTTTATTTGAACAAGTAAAACAATGGGTTTCAAAAGTCGATTATAATGTTTGATTACCATTTTTGAAAAATAAATGTATATTTTTGAAAACTAAATGCCCTCACACTATAAAGTAGCTTGTGCTTTTTGTTGCATGAAGGAGAGAAATGGAATAAAGATCTCTTTTCTAACATCTAAGAAGAAGGAAATTTTAATTGTAAACCAGTGCAAAATGGAAAATTATCTGTTTCTTTGGTAATGTTTCATAATGAAGTTGATCTGAAAACTCGGTCATGTACCTGGAGTTCTTTTCTGGATACTAGGTGCATTCCTGGGCAAACTGACTTTGGGGACAATGGATTCAGAATATTAAATAGCTCACAAGTAATAATGTGGAAAACTGACTTTTTTTTTCCTCAGTAGATAAGAATAGAAAACATTAATTTTGTCCCTTTCCCCCCCCTTTCTTTCCTTTTTTTTTTTTTTAATCAGTTTTAAGCTGATATTTTCTCAGTCCATTTTAATACATATCTTATACATAAATATATATATATACATATCCATATATATATACATATCCATATATATATACACATATACATATATATATATATACATATATATATATATACATATACATATATATATTTAATACATGTCTTTAATACATATCTTTTCTAGAATTTCTTCTAGAAGAAACATGAACTATGTACTAAGAAGGCACGAGTCCAAGTTTCAATCCACTCTGATTTCAGTATATTCATGTACAAAACTAGATCACACAATATGATTTCAGTATGAGGTGGAAAAAAAAAAATTGAAGTTCCTGCTGCTGATTTTGACTTAGTATAGTACAATCATTCCAATCCCTTCTTATTGACGTTGGAAGCAAAAAGTATTTTGCAGGATGAATTTGGCATGGTTTGACCAAATTTTTATTTAAACCAGTTAATTGGCTTTAGATGAAATAAGGGTCTGGAGCTGCCTGATTCAGACAAAGTGACTGAAAAAAAAAAAAAAAAAAGACATTTTCAATGTTTAAGCAACTACATGGCAAAAGCTCTTATGCTTAGAGACTCTCGGATATGCAAGGAGTTCTGCAGAATTGTTACTGCTTGTTAAATGGGACTTAAACTCTAGCCATACCAAGAACCCTAAAGTGCCCATTTTCATCTGGCTCACAGACTTAGAAAGTCCTTAAGCCCTTTAAAAGCCCTTAAGACAAAAGTTATTTGCTAGAGGAGTTAAAACAAAGGCAGTCATGCCTTTGACTGTCCTGAAGGACTCCACTGGAATGAAGAAAGAACAGAAATAGAATAAAAGAATAAGACAGAAGTGAAATAAATAATAAAAATAGAAGCACTAGTTGTAAACGTAAGGCAAACAACCCACATGTCTGGTTTTCAAACTCAGCATTTCTCCCTGATTTGAAAAAGATAGTTGACTTACCCTGGAGGAGGAAACTCTAACAAAGTAGACAAATGTGTCCAGCAAAAATACTTTGTTAATAATATAGCATAAAGCTATATTATTAAGGCATTTCTAATGTCTTAGAAATAGGTTCACACCCTAAAAATAGAGTGATAACCAAGGAATACTGATTCTAGGGATTGTATACAATACAGAATACAGAATAAACAATAATGCAAAAAATAATTGCATAAGTGCAACAAATCACTGAAACTAAAGTTTTTCTCAGCTATGTTGGAGTAACCTTGAATATATGCCTTATAAATGTAGGTTTACATTTCCAAAGCAGGTTTTATATACCACAGAAGCATTTAATTATTAAAAAGCATCTAATTATTATCAATAGTTATGGTAACATTGGTGATAGGGGGATGGCTGGACCAGATGATCTTAGAGATCCTTTCCAACCTTAATGATTCTATGATTCTATTGTATTTTTCCTTAACATTTGCAGTATCCAAAAGTAATTAAAAATACCTGAGAACTGGAAAACTGAAAACTTTTTGTCATGTATTTCTTTTTTTTTTTTTTTTTCATAATGTGACTACATTTTACATTTATGAACTTAGCATAAGTTCCTTTTAAAAAAATAAGTTCCACAAGACTTTTTCCTCAATGGGAAACTGGTATCAGTTAGTGCATGTTTTCTGCTGATAGAGAAAAGTAAGGAGATGCAAATATTTTTCTCTGAGTTAACATATCATGCTAATAACCTTTAAAGAAGTTTGACCTTTATGTGACATGTTAACTACGTTTTGTGTAACTTGGAGTACTTAGCTATATAACTCTGCCATTTCGCTCAACATGTCATTCAAGCTAATGTTGCAGCAGAATGTTTTTCTTGTTTTTGATGCTGCTGTGTATATTTGATGTTTAAAGAAAAAAAAAATTTTTTTTTTTTTTAAGGACATTGTCTGTGCACCTTTAAACATATGCCTGTTTCCTCAAGATGGATTTACAAAACATGTCTGTGTGATTAATACTATGAATTTCTGTGAAATACTGGTACTGGCTATTACTTGAAAAACATGTTGGCTATTACACTTTACACTAATGGGCAGCTAACATTGAAATAACCAGAATTAGCATTAACAGATACTGTGGTTTACAAAGCAATAGCAGATGTATTCTTTTTCCAGTGCTATGTGGAAGACTATAATCACCAGTCTAATCATATTCATGTATAAAGTAAGACATTTCAACTGCTGCTTTCAGTGGTGGATACTTTCTGGTGAAAGAAAATTGATGAAATTGAGAGTATAGTAAAACAGTTTATGTAATTGATTTCCCACTGTGGTGCAAAATTAAAGCAAATAACTGATTAAAGTTCTCATGGACCCAGTTTATGTTCCCTTGTATTGCTGTTTATTTTCAGCAGAACCCAATTTAATACGTGAAACTGGAAAAGAAAGTAAGGGCAAAATCTTGAAAAATACTGGGGCATAAAGAAAATTTTAAATTATCTACATTTTACAAGCTCTTAAAGGAAAAATGCACTTAGATTTATACAGCTCTTGTTATTATGTATTATTTACACTTAGTATGTTTTTCCTGTAATAAATCTAACCCAAAAACATATTAAAATACATGCATTCTCAATATTTCAGTTTTGACTCTGTTCATTTCACATCTGCTCACAAATTTAAACATTACTGTCAAACTTTTTGAGTTTCTACCTGTATCAGCATTTTTTTTTGTTATCTGAAAATATTTAATCAAATAGGTAGGTGATAAATAAGAGACTTGATGACCCAAATACTGTAGAAATATTTTCTTTAGATCTTTAAATATGAATTGATATCTTTTGAGTACTCACAAGCTAAGACTAAGATTTCTGAAGATTTTAGTATTCACTTATTTTGTATTCACCTATGTAAGTTCAAAAATTTTAGAAAGTTCTTGATACGTGGAAATGCACAGAGTTGGAATAATAGCAACTTTTTAATTTTATTTTATTTATTTATTTTTTCTATGGCCCCCATGGGCCTGCCCTGCTTCCTGACTAGGGTGGTGAGACAGGACTGGCTGGTGAGGCTGCTTCTGCTGTTCCCAGGGTGAACCACCCTGAGAGAATTTACCAGTTCACAGCCAGGGAGTCCCTAGCAGGGACTCACCATTGTGCCCTGACAACAATTTTCTATATGTCTTTCCATAGTTCCTGCTATAAGCGTTATTCTCATGAAACAAGGGGAAGCTATGCCTCATTCCACAGCTTCTACTTGTATTAATAATCATTTTCTGCCATGGCACTGACTTTATGAAATGCCCTTCAGAAGGTTAATATGAATCTCCAAAGCCTCTTTAGGTTTAAGTCCAAAACCTGGGATTATCCTAGTCTCAATCAAGGCTGTGGATTAATGAACATAATTTAAAGTTATTCATTTAATTGCAACATTGTGACATCTGTTCTCTTTGAATATAAGTTTACTATTTTAAAGAAGGTTGTTTTCACTTAATAAATTTAAACTAAAAATATATATAGTCATAAGTATATATACAAAATGTGTATCATTATATCATTGAAAACTATGCATTCAAACAGAATGAACAAAGGAATACTTTTTTTTTTTTTTTTTTCCTAAGGTTAGGAGGGAGGAGTTTGAACAATTTTCATTATCTTTCTAGCATTTTTTTCATTCATTTCATGTACTGATGTTTTTAATATAACCCAATTACTGTTTTCATATTTCTGGGCATCTTAGGAAGAATTTCATTGCAAATAAAATTTCACTATAGGTTACTCAACAATTTAGATACTTTCGAATTCCTATTCTGAAATATACAGGGTACAAAAGTCTGAGAAATATCCTGTCTGACATTTTAAGAGAGATGTACAAAATAAAACATTTTGTACAAATCAGCTTACAAAACAAAACAACAACAAAAAAAAAGACTGCTGTATACTGATGAATGTTGTTTGTTATATCCACTTACTAATTATAGAAAAAATTAAAAAAAAAAAAAAAAAGAATAATTTCTTTAAGGGACAAAGGGAAAGCAATGGATAAAGATATGATTAATTTAAAATAATTATCTCAAAACCATAGTTCATTGCTTGGTCAAATAAACAAATAAGATCATTTTAAAAAAAAAAAAAGGAAGAAAATCAGAACTAATTACATGATAACTTTGATTGTTATGTGCCATTTAGCTAGCAAACTCTGAAAGAGTATTTCAGAAGAATAAAAGAATAAAACTAATATTAATAATAATGAATAATAATAAACTTTAAAAATATACATTTCTGTCAAGTATTTCCATAGGAATGGCTTCTATATAAAGAGAAGATAAATAGAACTCTTTGTCTTGTGAAAAATATAAATAAAGACAAGATTTAGCAGAAGGGCATAAAACTGAACAAAATAAATAAATAAATAAAATAAAAAAGAGGTTAACAAAAACAAGTTTTAATAGTTCAAAAACATTTCTGTTTGGTGAAATTCTTTGACATTAGGTAAGGACAAAAGGGGAAAAATATATATAAAAAGCAAAGGAATTCTGTAATTTGGGAACTATTTGCAATAATGAGTCTAAAAATTCTTTGAGTATCTTCTTTAGCAACTGTGAAAAAAAAGTATTCTCATGAAATTCTCAGTTCAGGAGGTCCCTAAGACATCAACTACTGATCTCTGGGATGTTAACTCTGGGACAATTTAAGTATTCATAATCTTTTTTTTTTTTTTTTTTTTTTTTTTCCCAATATTTTTCTCTTTCTCTAAGCTTTTGTTACTGGCCACTGTCAATAGACACAGGCTTAAATGGTCTTTTGAGTAGTAACTGTAGAAACATTATTCAAACTGAGTACAACTTTGGTGTGAACTTATGCCTTTCCCTACATGTTTCCCTAATTCTAACTCCCATGACTAACTGTTAGTAGTTTAAAATGTTATTTAAAGCAAAGTCAAGAACCTTGATAATTTCAGTAAAATTTAAAACTAAATAAAAACTAAACTTTTAAGCATAGCTAATACAGAGACTTAATTAGAAAGCTTAAACTTGCACAGAAGAATTGAAGGTATATACAGGCATTTACAATCATGCTTGCAATATTGATCTTCCACAGTTCACTGAATATTCAGGATATTCTCAAATCCTTAATGGAGAAGAAAGAATGTGAAATGGAGCTACTTCCTCATGGGAAAATAATAGCCTGAAGCATATTAGTTAAAAAGTTAGAAAGAAGAGTTAGAATGTCTTCAGGCCTTTAATTTGTGAAAAAAAGCTAAATGTGGCCAACTAAGAGCTGAAAGCCCTCATAAAAGTTTGGTATTTATCCGAAGTCTAGAGAAAGGGATTGGATTTAAAATGTAGCTTCTTATTTTACAGCTGAAGCAACACTCCTATGCTCATGCAGGCATATGCTTTGCACATCTTAGAACTATTTTTGGAATATTTTTGGAATTATTTTTGGAATATTCTATGAACGTTTTTGAACAAGTTCTATTAGCACACAAGCTACCTTATAAGAGTATATTTTTGAATAAAAATTCTACATAATGGAAGTGTGATGTCAAACCACACATGATAGTATTCTTTGGAATACTATCTCAATTTTACAGCTATACATGTTCCATATTAAGCATGCTTTTGTCATTTTTCTTTGAAGAAATTCAGAAGATGTTTAATGGTAAGTACATACTTCAATAATTGCCTTAATAAAATCAAATCTATTATCAAAAGGTATAAACAAATTTCAATAATCCATTAGTCTGGAGTAGAGAACTTTGTGTTTCCTGCAACTAAATGAATGCAAAGAGAAAAGTGGTTTTAGTATGATTACTTTGCAAATGACTTCATTTTTTAAAACCTCTGTAGGCAAAAATTCAAAATATATACATAGATGATTTGAAGCGTTCACCCCTGAACTATTGGAAGGATATCTCCCGGTCTGTTACCATGCTCTTGAGACACAATATAAAGATGTCAGGAGAGCAAGGAAAGAACCTCAGTTTGAGACATTTTAAAAACATTTTTTTATAGGTTAAACCTCTATGGTCTATGATCTTTATTATGAACTTTTGTGTTTTTCTTTTCATTGTGTAGTTGAACAGCCTCAAAGACACAAGAACAAGCAGTGTCTGTACTTATTCCCCCCTTCACCGCACCCCCCAATCCCAATCCTACTAACACTGAAATTAAGTTATGGGATATTGTTAGATTAATGTTTAATGGTCTAGAAAACTTCAAAACTTACATTAGTTCCACATCTAATTTGGATTTTTATCATTTTTATCATGGAATTTTTATTAGCTTTGTTCTATGGGGTCACAGGTCGATCAGATTTCATTTTAGTAAAGAATCATTAAGTGTATTTTGTAATTTAATTTTCATTGTATTAATAGCTATTCAGTACACATGATGTGTACAGCACAGTCTCCATAGAAATATCCATTGCATAGCGTATTTGTCATTACTTAGTTTCCAGAATACAACATTCATTATGCACCCAACAGCACAATTATTCAGGATCTAACAGTATTTCCATTATAAAACTCTATTATGAGAGGATTTTTTAATACTTCCATAAATTTTCAGTCTTACTAAGATTTGCCACAGGATGTTTCAGCCTGGGTATTAGTAAGTATTAGCTGAATTTGTTAAAATTTCAATACTTAAAAATAGACTAACTAGAAATATATACTTTTATAATCCCAAATCCTTTGACGGAGACTAACAGTGAAAAAAATATACACTTCAAATAAATTAATTTTGTATGAAATTATGAAAGCTGGATTACAGAAGTTAATATCAAATAGCTGTAGTGTTGAACTAAGTTTGACAGGAAATCAAAGACATCTTTCTTTCTAATCCAAGAAGCAATAAATCCTTTTTTTCCTTAATAATTTTTTGTTTTTTAAGAAATTGGTATAACTTTAGCATGTCCTAATTTTTATTATTTCATGCTTTGAAAATGATTTACACATTTAATTAATTTTTTTCACATTGTATAGTCAACACTATTTTTGGAGAGTTTCTCCTTTTAAACAACAGGATGAAGCAAAATCAACCACTTCAGCAGCCAGACAAATAAAGTAAGAAAACCAAAAGTTGAGAAAAAAAGAAAAAAATTTTTTTTTTTTTTAACAAACAATTTGATGGATGCAAGCAATCGGCATTTCTGTTTTCTTAAGGACAGCAAGAATTAATGGAATGGTTTAAGTGTTCAGCATGATTTGGGATTATGAGACCAGAAGGTGATAAAATAACCCTTATATTGGAAGGACAAAGCAGAAATAGAAAGATAGTGCATTTATATCAGCATTAAGAATGCATCCCCTTAGTCCTAACGTTTGTGAAATCAGTTTCCTCTGAATCTCTGAGGGATAATTCACCTAAATTAACATTAGCTTTAGGAGGGAACTGTGATCTGAATGTTACTCTCAGTTTACTCCAACAGAAAAAAAAATAATAATTTATTTAGTGACCTTTGTAGATTTCAGACTTGAATGATTTTCTTTCATTTCAGTCCTTGTTAGACTCTAGGCAGGAACTACCACTTGTAAATGGTGATTGCCTTGTTTACAGAGATAAACATAGAGCCTTGGGGCTGTTTTGTTCTCCTCAGACAGTGTATGTGTATGGATAAGATAAAATGCTTAAAGAGATAGTGTTGTTGAAAATCAGTTAGCTAATGATTAAGCTAACTACAATTAAAATGAGCGTCTTTTTGAAATAAACAAACAAAATTACTTTTGAGAGGAGATTAAGGTGGGAAATCTTTAAAAATTAAGCTGTATTAAACAGGTTTGATTTTAGAGGAGCAGAGCACAATATATTTTAAAGAGATACATGGACCAGAATTATTATCCAGAATTATTATCCCAAAATTTTCCAATTTACATTTACCTTGGGAGCTTCTATATTATGTGTGGATTAAAAACTAATCACAGACTTCTGTTCTGTTTCTGAAGAGAAGTGTTAACACATCTCAGTAAGTTAATGCTTGAGTCATGCCGAATATACACTGGATTCTTGAAATAAGTAAGTATCCCTCTAATTGCATTTTCTAAGAAAGTTTGGCATGATGAGTATTCACTAAAGCCTTATGGCTTTTCATGACTTCATGAAAAAAAATGCAATGGCAGCCATCAAGTTCTTTTAGAATGAGTCTGAAAGAAAAAAAGGTGACACTTCCAGATCTGAAGACCTGGTTTAAAATAAAATGGAGAAATAATCTTTACAACACTCTTGTCCTCAGTCCACATGCTAAATTTCAGTGTCTAAGCCTGGAGCTAATATTTGGTGTCAAGCTTGCTTTTATGAACATTTTTATAAACATTTATTTATCATTAATTATTTTTAAGATATAACCTCCCCTCCCCCCCCCCCCCGAAAGAAACAGGTCATACATCTCTAGTCTTCTTACAGACTCCCTTTTCTTTGTAACTTCTGATGATAATGAGTTAAGGGCAATGCCTTTTACTGTCAGCCAGGTTAAAACAAGGGTAAAGAAAGGATCTAAAGTACAGTACTGTACTCCACATTTCCTTATTAGTCATTTTAGATAACTCACTCACATGATGGCTTAAAAAGTTCTCTTTTTAGTGTGCTTTTTTTTATTATTTTTATTTTATTTTTATTTTTATTTCTTCGTCAATTCCACATTATGGTACTAAGCTTTGATAAGGCTGTGATAAAGACTTATCAAAACATGGGGGGACGAGTGAGGTGATGATGTTGGAGCAATTAGAAAAAAATCTAACCAGAGTTGAGTTGAATTGTATTAAGAGATTTGGATGCCATAAAGAGTTATTCTAGACTTGTCGGTATGCAAATAGCAAATTACTCAGAACCCAAGAGAGCATATTGTGAGGTTATTTCCGTTTCTTACATATAGTATTTATTAAACTAATATATATATATATATATATATATACATAGAATCATCTGATAATCTATTAAATAAAATAAAATGCAGGTTTATGAAAATTAAGTTAATCCAAGTTTTGGTATCTGCATAAATAAAATAATAACTGCAAAATGGAACAGAACACCCACCAGTTATATGTTCTTAAAGGGAAGGAGTAAAGGCAATTCCAGTTAACTCCTTGCTAAACCGGGAATTCTGTATGTTTTAGTCACTTACAGAATACTAAAGACTTTGTATCTCTTACATCTTGATCTTTGTTTAATTACAGATTTTCTAATTCAAATTTCATTAAATAGTTCACACCAAATGCATGTATGTAATCACAAAAATAAAGAAGCAACTCACTAGAGCCTATGTGCAGTAATCATTTATTATTCTGTAATCATATTTTTATTCTGAAAAAAAAACACACAACACCAACAACAATGAAAATTTTATTATCTCAGTTATTGTTCCACAAAAGTAGTTTTCTTTTTTTCTTCTTCTTCTTTTTCCTTTTTCACCTTTCTTTTTAAATTTTAGTTGACTCTTTTAAGTTGACAAGATTCTTTTTATTTTTAATATTTCTGTTGTCACTTGATTACCAGATTTGCATGGTTTCTAGACCATATCCATTCTTTCTTTTACATCTGAAATACGTCTGTATGTGTTTTTATATTTTGTTTGTTTGTTTTATGTGACTAGCTATATTTGAAGTAGCCATAAATAAGTAGCCATAATTTCTGAATATGAGAACGCACTTGTTTAAGGAATATTAATAAACACAATTGCAACTAACTGAACACCTATTTATTTGACAAAAAATATATAAGTATAGATTGATTTCTTAAGATTTTTAATACGTTTTATATATAAAGGAAAGGATTCTGTGATGAAAAAATACAAATGTAGCATTTGAATTTCAGAAGTCACTTTCAAATGATTAACTTCTAAAAAAAAATTTTGCACAATTGTTCTTCAAAAGATTTAGAGCGAGATATTCAGAATGATTCAGAGAAACAATTAAGTTTATTTTGCTTTTCGTAAGGTAATGTGGTTCTCAATACCACATCAAGATTCCTTTGAGTCTGTTTTTCTCTAGTGAATAACAGGAAGGGTACGAAGACTCTGAGAAAGTAAATGCAATAATACAATTCCATATAAAAATACTTCATTGCCTTGACAAAATACATTCTGCAGACATCTGTGTGTGAAACTTCACAGTTTTGTTTCACTGATGTTAGTGTGAACATTTTGTTAGGATTTGATCCATGTGGGTTGGCACCTGCTATCCTACCCTTTCTTCAAGGTTCACTTTGAGTTTCTAGGGCAAAGAAAAGTAAAAATACAAAATGAAAATCAGTCAAAATCACTGAATTTCATCTGGTTGAATGGCAAAACCATGAAGCTTGCATGATGTTCTCCTGCTGCCATGTATAACCTCATTTTATCTCAAAACTGGAAGTATACATTATACATTAATGAATTCCTAAGTAAATCTAAATTATATTTCATACTGCATTCTCTGTAAGGTCATTGATGTTCATTCTGTAAGGTCGTTCTGCTTCTGTATTTTTACGTTTCTGTGTGTTGGCACCTTGAAGGCTCACATAGGTCCTTCAAGAATAACCATCTAATAATAATACTAAATCAGAAAGCATGTGATAAACATTGATCTAGAAGGTGTTTTGTTTTTGTTTGTTTGTTTTTGCTTGTTTGTTTTTAGGAAAAGCAATAAAAATAACAAACAAACAAAAAAACACATCCAATGAATAAAGCGTCGATTATATACCCAATGCCAGGTGAAAGAGATCTTAATACACCACTGATCTTGCAAGTGACAGCTTTAAAATAGTCTGTTCTGACCAAATAACATAGGAAAAGGTGATTCAGATTCCTAAATAATTTTCATGTAAACATTAAAACCCAACATGCTTTGACAAGACTTTGCTTTTTTGATTAGTTTTGTTTTGAATTGTATTTGTTTTAGGGCAGTGACCATCTTACTTATACCACTCCCCATCAATGAAGTACATTTTAACAATGCACCAAAATACACAGAAAAAAAAAATCAATGCATTTAAAGGCAAATTTTATTAGGTTTAGACACATAAGTTAATAACTTCATTGAACAGTATATGCACTGGTTTCTTGGAGATATGATACAAAGTTCTCCACAGTACCTTGCTTTATTGTAGTAGTGAGGGGGCTACACTGTATGGCATTCTACAGTGCATGATTTCAAGGTTATGAAGCAATATTACCTATGTGGGGTTGTGAGCAAACTGATAAAAAAAATGGTGAGGTTACAGTCAGTTTGTTCTTACCTTCAGTTGTTATTTGACTGTTCTTCAGTGTAAACAAATTCTTTATAATACTGTGTATTAGATACAACAAGGAGACTTGTTATGATTTACTAATCTAACATATATTTATCAGGAAATTGTCTAGCATGTAGTGAGGCAATACACTGGAATTCAGTAGCACGGTAAACGTTCTCTTAAAACTTATGCTCAGGCAAGCTGTGACTGTTCTGAGCACTAACTTGAGAAAGACATCCTATTTCTGTCTGAAAGCTTTGTGAACAGTCAGCTTTATTTATTTGATGTTTGTGGGCTGAAATATTCAACCTTTATTTTAAAAACTGAGCTGATTTTACAGAGTACTGAATAAGCTTTCTATGTTTATCATATGTACAGTTTTTTCAGTGGGTTAAAATTATATCATTGTGCAATTTATTTGCTTTTTAGTTTATTTCTTTTTCTTTTCAACTCTGATGCAGTTAACCTCTGTAACTTGTTCAATGAGAAACTCCAATGAACTGTATCACCACACACAATTAATGGTTGAGCAGCCTGTAATAAGTGAAAATGCCATCATGGCTTAGCAATTAGTGCATGGATCATCTTCAAAAACTTACACTCTTTTCTGTCTGCAGAATTTAATTTTGCTCTGTGATTTAAATTATATTCAAAGTGAATGGCAATATTCAATTACTGCAGAAGAGTATTATGGGAAATTGTCACAATTGTGATTAATAGCTGTTATGGAAAACAATTAATTTTATGTCCTGTTGCTAGGTCAAGTATAAAAGCTAATTTCCTGGAAGAAAGAAATATGTTTATCAGCATATCTTGTTTGATGTTTTAATCTGTAACACTAAGTGCTTCATTCACTGTAAAAAAGTTTTCTTGCATATATTAAAAATGCTTTTATGGTATTAAAAAAGTGATAAAAAAAGACAGTTTTACTGATGCATATGTGAGGAAGACAAGAAGGACCAGTATTAAAAGACGACAGTTCTATCAATTTATATCATGGGAAACTTTTCACACATGCATTGACACAGACAAAACTAGTTTAAAACCAAATGAATTACACAATTTTAGTTAAAATGAAAAGCTAAACACGCTAAAGGTCTTCCCTTCTTCCCTCTGCAATTAATTATGAAAAGAAAGGGCTTCTTCCCTATCATAAGTCCCCCCAAAACAGGAGAATTCATTATCTACCACCATTTTCCACCACTGTGTCCTAGCTTTCTGTCTTCATTAATTTATTTCTTTAATCTGTTTCTTACTCCTTCTTTAAGGAAGTACCCCACCCAAGGCTAATGAAGAAGCTGGCATATGCTTTGCTGGGTAAAAAACTGGCTGAGTGGTTGGGCCCAAAGAGTGGTGGTGAATGGAGTTAAATGCAGTTGGATACTGGTCACCAGTGGTGTCCCCTGGGTTTCAGTATTGGGGACAGTTCTCTTTAATATCTTTATAAATGACCTGCATGATGGGATCAAGTGCACCGTCAGTAAATTTTCAGATAACACCAAGCTAGGAGGGTGTGTTGATCTGCTTGAGGGTAGGAAGGCTTTACATTAAGGCTGGATCAATGGGCTGAGGCCAACTGCTGAGGCCGAGGAGTTGAACAAGGCCGAGATTCGACAAGTCTAAGTGCTGGGTCCTGCACCTAAGGCACAACAACCCCACGCAATGCTGGAAGAAGAGTGGCTGGAAAACTGTTTGGAGGAAAGGGACGTGGGGGTATTGGTTGATAGCTGACTAAATATGTGCCAGCAGTGTGCTCAGCTGTTAACAGTATCCTGGCTTGTATGAGAAAGTGTTGCCAACAGGGAAGTGATTGTCCCACTTTACTCAGCTCTAGTGAGTCTGCACTTCAAATACTATGTTCAGTTTTGGGTCCCTCACTACAAGAAGAACATTGAGGTGCTGGAGCCTCTCCAGAAAAGGGCAACAAAGCTGGTGAAGGGTCTAGAGAACAAGTCTTAAGAGAAGCAGTTGAGGGAACTGAGGTTATTTAGTCTAGAGAAAAGAAAGCTTGGTGGAGACCTTATTGCTCTCTACAACTGCCTCAAATGAGGTTGTAGCAAGGCAGAGGTTGATATCTTCTCCCAAGCAACAAGTAATAGGACAAGAGGAAATGGGCTCAAGTTGTGCCGGGGGTCGTTTGGGTTAAATGTTAGGAAAAATTTCTACACTGAAAGGGTTGTGAGGCATTCAAACAGGTTGCCCAGGGAAGTGGTTGAGTTACCATCCCTGGAAGTATTCAAAAGACATGTAGGTGTGGTAGTTAGGGACTTGGTTTAGTGGTAGACTTGGCAGTGCTTGTTGGATTTGATGCTTGTAGTGGTATTCTGTGAGTTTCTTCCTTTAGTTTTATCCCTTGACAAAACCACTAATCTCAGTAAATATTTTCAAATGGTTAATTAGGTACATAATATCTCTAAGTTAAAATACAGTTTTTCTGGAGACTTCAATTACTTAAATATATTATTCATTTTGTTTTCTGTAATGTTTATAGATAGTTTGTTCTAAAAATACAAAGATGCAGGATGATATATTTACAGGATAAACATATTCATGAATATTTATTCCACATAACACCAGGCATCTAAATTATGTGCCTGAGTTAGGGGAAGAGTTCCCCAACAATCCCCTTTTAATCAGTTGAACAGAGCAGGGCCCTAGCATACCTAGCATACCTAATTGCCTATCTTTCTCCCTCTCCCTCTCTGTTGTATATCTAAGTACTCTAAACAGACTAGCCTCCTAGTCCAAATTATATCCTTGAAGTTATCAGTATTAATCATTGTGGTGGTTTTACCGTGCTGGGCAGCTAAACCCCACAACTGCTCTCTCACTCCCCCTCCTTTAGATGAGGAGGGGGAGAAGTAAAGCAAAGAACAACTCACGGGTTGAGATAAGGATAATTTAATTAAAGGGAAATAATTATAATAATTAAATAAAGACTACCATGAACTAAACAATTTAACCAAGGGGAAGTAAAAGGGAAAAGGGGAAAAAGGGAGGAAAACAAACAAACAAAATAAATGAAAGCTATATGGAAGTGCAGAAGAAAGAAATCACTCTCTACTTCCCACAAATGAGCGATGATTGACCACGTCCTTGAAGCAAGGCCTCAACGCACGTAGCCGGTGTTCGAGAGGAGGACCGACGTCTTCTCAACGAGAGCCCACCCCTCCCCTCTTCTTCCTGTTTCCACCTTTTATTGCTGAGTGTGACACCACATGGTATGGAATATCCCTTTGATTGGTTTAGGTCAGCTGCCCTAGTGATGTTTCTCTCCTCACTTTTTGCCCACCCCCTAGGAGGGTTAGAGAAAGGCCCAATGCTGTGCCACTGCTGCTCAGCAGTAGACACATCACTGGTGTGATAACACTGCTGTTCCAGCTACAAGTACAGAGTACGGCACTGAATGGGCTGCTGCTGGGAAAGTTAACATTCCAGCCAGACCCAGTACAACCTCTACCCCTTATTCCATAACATTTGTGTCACACTCAGATCCCCATACTTTAGCATACAAGCATTCTCATCACTATCCCTTGTCCTTTAACAGGACAAGGATTTAACAGGACAGGATTAATAGGCAGGTGTATCTTTTCATTCCATAGGTCTTTCTTGGAAAATGTTCATAAGAACTGTTGATGATTAGGTCTTCATCTGCCAAAGTGGCCACTCAAGGCAGGCGGAGTTGGATATCTGGACACCAGCACCAGCTTAGCTCAAGTCCTTGTTGCACTGCCCGGCTCCTTGCAAAGTTGACCTGTCGTTGATCCTACAGCATCTTCCTACAACATACAACTTAGATTATAGATTAGTTTTCTCTCAATGTCAAATCTCCTTGAGGCACACACTTGATATCCCCATTCTTTTGCATGACCCACCAGGTATACCCTGGTCCTTGGGCAAAGACAATCCCACGAGTGGGTTTGCCTTTTCCCGAGGCAGGAGCAACCCACACTGCCTTCCCCATCCACCTTCCTATATGCACTACGGGAACCTTAGCTCCTTTCACAGTGTGTAGGGGTTTTGTTTCGGCAGGACCAGCATGGCTGTCAGACCCCCTATTGTTAACTAGCCAAGTGGCCTCTGGTAGATTTGTGTCCCATTGTTTCCACGTCCCAGCACCTAATGCTCGTAACGTAGTCTTTAACAGTCCATTGTACCTCTCAACCTTCCCAGAGGCTTGTGGGTGATAAGGGATGTGGTACACCCACTCAATACCATGCCTCTTTGCCCAGGAGGTAACAAGATTGTTTCGGAAATGACTCCCATTGTCAGACTCAATTCTCTCTGGTGTACCATGATGCCACAATACTTGTCTTTCCAGGCCCAAGATAGTGTTTTGGGCCGTGGCATGGTTTACAGGGTATGTTTCCAGCCACCCAGTAGTTGCTTCTACCATGGTGAGTATGTACCGTTTGCCTTGGTGAGTTTTTGGGAGTGGTCCGATATAGTCAATTTGCCAGGCCTCACCATATTGAAACCCTAGCCATCTCCCCCTGTTCCAGGGAGATTTTACCTTCATGGCTTTCTTGATTGTAGCACAGGTCTCACACTCATGGGTAACCTGCGTGATGGCCTCAATGGTCAAGTCCACCCCTCGATCACGAGCCCATCTGTAAGTGGCATCCCTCCCTAGATGTCCTGATGTTTCATGGGCCCATCGAGCTACAAACAGCTCACCCTTACGTTCCCAGTCTAGGTCCACCTGAGCCACTTCAATTTTCGAAGCTCGATCCACTTCTTTGTTGTTCTGATGTTCTTCAGTAGTGCGACTCTTGGGCATGTGGGCATCTACATGACATACTTTAACATCCAGGTTTTCTACCCGGGCAGCAATATCTTGCCACAGGGTAGCAGCCCAGATAGGTTTACCTCTGCGCTGCCAGTTGCTCTCTTTCCATTGCTGCAGCCACCCCCACAGAGCATTTGCCACCATCCATGAGTCAGTATAAAGATACAATACTGGCCAATTTTCTCTTTCGGCGATATCTAGGGCTAGTTGTATGGCTTTTACTTCTGCATACTGACTCGACTCACCTTCCACATGGCTTCCACAACTCGTCGTATGGGATTCCACACAGCAGCTTTCCATTTCCGATGGCTCCCTATCACACGGCAGGATCCGTCAGTAAACAACGCATACTGCTTTCTGTCTTCTGGCAACTCATTGTATGGTGGTGCCTCTTCAGCACGGGTTACCTCTTCTGTTGGCACTCCGAAATCTCTGCCTTCCGGCCAGTCCATAATCTCTTCCAGGATTCCTGGGCGATCGGGTTTTCCCATTCGAGCCCACTGTGTAATTAACGCTATCCACTTACTCCATGTAGCATCAGTTGCATGGTGTGTAGTGGGAATTTTCTCTTTGAACATCCAATGTAACACAGGTAGCCGTGGTGCCAAGAGGAGCTGTGCCTCTGTACCCACAACTTCTGAAGCAGCTCGAACACCCTCATATGCTGTGAGTATTTCTTTTTCAGTTGGGGTGTAATTGGCTTCTGATCCTCGATAGCCCCGACTCCAGAAGCCCAGAGGTCGACCTCGAGTTTCTTCTGGGGTTTTCTGCCAAAGGCTCCAGGTGAGCCCATGTTCCCCAGCTGCAGTGTACAGTATATTTTGCACAGCTGGTCCAGTACGGACAGGCCCAAGGGCTACTGCACGAGCTATTTCTTGTTTGATTTGTTCAAATGCCTGTTGTTGCTCAGGGCCCCACTCAAAATAGTTTCTCTTTCGAGTCACTCGATATAGAGGACTCACAAGCTGACTATAGCCTGGCACATGCATTCTCCAGAATCCCACGAAGTCTAGGAAAGCTTGCGTTTCCTTTTTGCTAGTTGGCGGAGACATTGCTGTTATTTTATTGATCACATCCATTGGAATATGGCGACGTCCATCCTGCCATTTTACCCCCAAGAACTGGATTTCCTGTGTAGGCCCCTTGACCTTGCTCTTTTTAATGGCAAAACCAGCTTTCAGGAGAATTGGGATTATTTTCTTCCCTTTCTCAAAAACTTCTTCTGCTTTGTTGCCCCACACGAGGATGTTGTCAATGTACTGAAGGTGCTCAGGAGCTCCCCCTTGCTCCAGTGCAGACTGGATCAGTCCATGGCAAATGGTAGGGCTGTGTTTCCACCCCTGGGGCAGCCGATTCCAGGTGTATTGGACGCCCCTCCAAGTGAAGGCAAACTGCGGCCTGCATGCTGCTGCCAAAGGGATGGAGAAAAATGCATTAGCAATATCAATTGTGGCGTACCACTTGGCTGCCTTTGACTCTAGTTCGTACTGAAGTTCTAGCATGTCCGGCACTGCAGCACTCAGTGGTGACGTGACTTCATTCAGGCCTCGATAGTCCACTGTTAGCCTCCACTCGCCATTAGACTTTCGTACTGGCCATATAGGACTATTAAAGGGTGAGCGAGTCTTGCTGATTACTCCCTGACTCTCCAGTCGGTGAACCAACTCATGGATGGGAATCAGGGAGTCTCGGTTGGTGCGATATTGCCGTCGGTGCACCGTTGTAGTAGCAATTGGTACCTGTTGTTCTTCAACCTTCAGCAATCCTACGACAGAAGGGTCTTCTGAAAGGCCAGGCAGGGTAGACAGCTGCCTAATCTTCTCTGTGCTCAAAGCAGCTATGAGCACAGTAGACACAACACTGGTGTGATAACACTGCTGTTCCAGCTACAAGTACAGAGTACAGCACTGAATGGGCTGCTGCCGGGAAAGTTAACATTCCAGCCAGACCCAGTACAATCATTCACATCCTTTCTACGTTTTGCCTGCACCAGATTTTTATGAGCATTATTTCTATCTGAAGTTTAAATATTATTGACAAATAAAAATAATTATTACATGTTATTGACCTTCTAGCACTAAAAGCACAGAGTAATCTTATTATACTTCAACACTGGGTTTATAAAATCAAAACATGGCAGGTATTTCAAATAACAGTAATGCTAATCTATTTGGCCAGAACTATTTTTCACTACTTCGGTTCAGAAAAGGAAATGAATAAACAAACAATGACATAAGTTATTGGAGTGGGGGTGTGGAGAGACAAAAAACAATTTCCCTGTTTATAAACAATTTCTCTGTTTATAAACATTATATTTGGATTATTTGTTATTTTTATTATTTATCATGTATTATCAATAAATTAATAATTAATTATTAATTTAAATTATTATTAAATTATTATTTATAAATATTATTATTAATTATTATTATTAATTATTATTTATTATTGTTTGTTATATTTGTAACATGTTATTTGTTATTTGTTACTTGGATTATAATGTAGTTATTATAGTTGTGGCTATAAAGCTGATATTTTTCTGATACATTTTAGAATTTATGAAATGCTTAAGATGTCTTTTTCTGTTTGTTTGTTTGTTTGTTTGATTGATTGATTGTTTTTTGTTTGATTGTTTTTGCCTTAAAAAAAGACACACACTATATTTTTAGGATACAAAGAGACTCACAAAATACAATGATAATAGCCTGTGTCCCTCTGGATCAATTCCACAAAGGATATTTTTTTAAAATAATCTCAGTGATACAGTGCTAGTAGAACCCTGTTACTACTATCTATGTAACTCAACCAATTAGAATAGAAAGAATAGAAAGAGTAGAAGGAAATCTACTTCTTTATCTGGCATTATATATATATATATTTTACATTGGTAATCAATGATAAAAATACTCTTATTTAAAGATCTTGATTTATCTTTTCATTTTAACAGCCTATGCTAAAACACTGTGCTTTGTAATTGTCTTTTTCGTTTTGTCAGTGACTGGTAAGAGGATACTACTTTAAGAGATTTACACATAACACAAGGGGTGCTTGAACGTTAGTAATGAAGGTACGTTACCATTAAAGTTTTCTAAATGGCTAATTAAAATGGTCATAATCCAAATTCGTATCTTTAAAAAATAAAAAATATTAATAATAAAAATCATAGGATAGCTATTACATTTCGATACTAAAATAATTTCTTCCTTCTCCTTCTCTTTCTTCTTCTTTCTTCTTGGAAAGTGAGGAAATTCAAAGGAAGAGAAAAAATACATATTCAGGAGTTAGGAACAAGCATTTTAAACAGAAGATAATGTTAAAATAAGTTAATGAAAACAAATATAGGGTGTGACTTGAAGGTTATTTTTATTTTAAAAATATTTGAAGTTGGAGAGGAGGCTTTCAAGCATTTATGGCATAACCAGATCCAAAGGCTGGAAAGTGAAATTAAGTATTTCAGTGTATATATTATTATATCATTATATATATATATACATACATACATATATATACACACACATATGTATATATATATAACTACATACACTTATTATATGTAATATATGTAATATATTATATATTATTATATGTTATTAATAATATATAATGTATATGATTGTATATATTATATGATATATATATTGTATATATGTGTGTTATATATATTTTATATAAATATACATATATATATATAATATTATTATATTATTCAGCTGATATAAGATAATTTCTGGCCCTTAAGAAAATTTCACAGTAAAACAACCTTCCATGCAGAATGTGGATTCCTCATAGTCTGAAGGATAAAATATAGCTGTATTTTAAAATACATGACTGACAGTAGTTTTCAGTCAATGGAAGCCAGAGAAAAATTGATTATCCGATATTAAAGGTTAAGAAAGACTATTGCCCCCATTTCAAATTATCAGGGACAGAAGGGAAGGGAAAATCATGAGTATGAAATTTCAGAGCTATGATACAAAAATGATATCATGGTCTGGGATATTTAGGTCAGCCCTGGTTTAATGATCTCCTTCTTCAGAATCTTTTAACCAATAGAATCTATGTATAAATTCTTTATTTTTATATTCTCATATGCAATTTTTTTCATTCCTTTTATTTATTGTGAAAACTCTCTGCCTAAATTCTATTGTGACACTAAACTTGGTCTGAATGCAAAGGTCTGGGATTCAGGAGCTTGGAGGTCAGACAAAGCATAGTCAAAGTAGAACTGACAAAAGAAAGTGAATTCTTCTATGATATTGGGCATAAATAAAACAAGAATGTTTTCTAAGAATTAAAATGCATTATATTTATTAAATGCTAGAAGAGAGATTTCTAAACAAAGGGATTCAGCAGCTTTATAATCACACTCTTACTGTTTTGAATTTGACATGGTCTGATTTTACAAACATAATAATAAAGCAGTCTGCCTGATTATCTGATTCCATTTTCATAACCACTTACATACTGGGGAATTTTTGCTTATTCTTATATTTATGAGATTATATATATTCTTATATTCTTATATTAAATCAAATTAGTCAAGTCTGTTTGGATGCTTATGTTGTAAGGTTTTTATTCTAGAATGAAATTGAAAATTGTTTTAATGTTTTAAATAGATGTTTCTGTTCTGTTACAAATAGACACTTCAGTATTCTTCAAGAGAGGATCACCTCTCTTGATCTGCTGGCAGTACTTTGCCTAATACAGCCAAGAATACCATTAGTTTTCTTAGCAGTTGTTCTTAGCATTGCTGATGCATGTTCAACTGTGTGTTCACCAGGATCCCCAGGTCCTTTTCTGAAAAGCTGCCTTACAGATGGTCAACCCACAGTGCCTAGAGTTATTTCCAGGTGCAGGAATTTGTACTCCCACTTCCTGAACTTCATAAGGTGCCTGCCAGCTCATTTCTTCAGCCTGGAAACATCCTTGTGGATGGCAGTGGGACCATCTGGTGTATCAGCCACTTCCCACATTTTCATGTTTTCCACAAATTTAAAAGGGTACACTCTATACCATCATTTAGATCATTAAAGAAGATGTTAAATAATACCTGGTATTAACCTCTGGGGCTTGTCAAGTTTTATGGAAACTGCAAGATTTTCTAAATAGAGCATTAGAGCTTTCTCTTGCTCCAGAAACTATTTGTTATTATTAAAAAAAAAAAAAAAAAAAAAAAAAAAAGGAGAAAAGGGAGAGAGAGGGGGAGAAAAAGAAAAGTGTTTCACTATAGAGATTTCTTTATTTCTTGCTTACTTTTTGGACTGAAAGCTACTTTATCCCTATGTAATTATACTTCCTTAAAAAGCAGGAATCTATAACAGAACAGTATTTAAAGTTTAAGTGTAACAAAATCACATAATAATCTTCTTGTTCTTCCTTTTTCCCATATCTATTTATCAGAAAAATTAAAAAAAAAAAAAATTATAGGTATTCATATAGAAGTAGCTCTAAACAGTATATGATATTCCATGAAAATATAGGTACTGCAATAGAACTTTGCATTCTGACTTCCCTTATATTAGCAGTAAACAAACAAACAAACAAACAAACAAATAATGTATGTTCTTCATGTATAGTAATTTTAGAAGGCCTCAGAAAATACATAACCATTTTATTACTATTAATTTATGCATACAATTAAACATAAACTACAAAGGATTGTTAGTTTTGAACCCTTAAGCAAAATATATGAGGTCAATTTTTAAAGAATTATTCCTCTGGGCTGTAATTAGTATTTCGTAGCATATGCAACCTGATGTTACTGTAGGAAGCAATTTGAACATCTGGGTGTATTATTTGAAATATTTAATTCCCAATAGTCTTCTTACTTTGTAATGTTAGTGTGCATATTAGACAAAATAAATAAATAAATAAAATAAAATAAAATAAAATAAAATAAAATAAAATAAAATAAAATAAAATAAAATAAAACAAAACAGACTCTAACATCATTTTTGAATACTGAGAAATACACAAATGCTTTGTCTTTTGCTTTGCTTCTTAAAATATTTGAGCATATGGGTCCATAGATTTAGGCCCTAAATTGAAACTTCATTTATTTCAGATTCCACTTCAACTATTTCAGGAGTTCTTCAGTTCTTCAGAGTTGTGGAAAGACACAATATAGATTTTTTTAAACAAGTAATATATTCCAAAAATAATTGCAAAGATATGTATATATACTTTACACTTAGGATTCAATATATTGTACATTGAAGCCATAAACCCTCTCATTTTTAAGAGTAACATTTAACCTAGTGGGAATTCAGACAGTATGAAGTGTCTCATTCATGTATTACTAGGCATTTCTGCAATCCTCCTGCAGATTCAACAGTTCTAGGTTGTGATTCTGCCCTGAAGTCCAATAGGGAAGAAACACTGAGTTAATGTGTAAATCCACTGAAGGAAACAGAATTTCACAGAACCATGGAATGGCTTGGGTTGGAAGGGATGTTAAAGATTATCTTGTTCCACCCCCCTACCATTGGCAGGGTTGCCACCCACCAGATCAGGTTGCTCAGGGTCTCATCCAACCTGATCTTGATCACCTCCAGGTATGGAGCATCCACATCTTCTCTAGACACCTTGTTTCAGTGCCTCACCTCTGGAAGGGGTGGTGGTGTGGCTCTCTATATCAGAGAGAGTTTTGATGTTGTGGAACTTGAGGCTGGGAATGATAAGGTTGAGTCCCTGTGGATTAGGATCAGCGGGAAGGCCAACAAGGGAAGCATCCTGGTGGGGGTCTGTTATAGTCTGCCGAACCAGGATGAGGAGACTGATGAGGAGTTTTACAGGCAGCTGACAGAAGTTGCGAAATCGTCAGCGCTTGTTCTTGTGGGAGACTTCAACTTCCCAGATATATCCTGGAAGCACAACATAGCCCAGAGAAAGCAGTCTAGGAGGTTTCTGGAGAGTGTGGAAGATAGCTTCCTGACACAGCTGGTTAGTGAGCCTACCAGGGGAGGTGCCCTGCTAGACCTTCTCTTCACAAAAAAAGAAGGACTGGTGGGAGATATGTTGGTAGGGAGCTGTCTTGGGCAGAGTGCCCACAAAATGGTACAGTTCTCTATTGGCAAAGTCAAGACTGGGATCAGTAAAACTGCAGTCTTGGACTACCGTAGGGCTGACTTTGAGCTGTTCAGGACACTGGTTGATTCCCTTGGGAGGTGATTCTGAAGGGCAGAGGAGTCCAGGATGGCTGGGCGCTCTTCAAGAAGGAAATCTTAAAGGCTAAGAAGTGGTCTGTCCCCACGTGCCCAAAGACAAGCTGGCACAGAAGAAGACCAACCTGGCTGAACAAAGAGTTGTGGCTTGAGCTTAGGAGAAAAAAGAGGGTTTATAATCTTTGGAAAAGAGGGCAGGCCACTAGGGAGGACTATGAGGATGTTGCGAGGCTGTGCAGGGACAAAATTAGAAAGGCCAAAGCTCATCTGGAGCTCAATCTGGCTACTGCCATTAAAGATAACAAAAAATGTTTTTAAAAATACATCAACACAAATAGGAGGACTAAGGAGAATCTCCATCCTTTACTGGATGTGAGGGAAACTTAGTTACAAGAGATGAGGAAAAGGCTGAGGTGCTTAATGACTTTGCCTCAGTCTTTAGCAACAAGAGCAGTTGTTCTCTGGATACCCAGCACCCTGAGCTGGTGGAAGGGGATGGTGAGCAGAATACGGCCCTCATAATCCATGAGGAAGTGGTTGGTGATCTGCTAAAGTACTTGGATGCACGCAAGTTGATGGGGCCGGAAGGGATCCACCCAAGGATACTGAGAGAACTGGCAGAGGAGCTGGCCAAGCCGCTTTCCATCATTTATCAACAGTCCTGGCTATCAGGGGAGGTTCCAGTCGACTGGCAGCTAGCAAACATGAGACTTGTCTAAAAGAGGGGCCAGAGGGGCCAGAGGGCCATAGGGCAGACCCGGGAAACTATAGGCCTGTCAGTCTGACTTCAGTGCCAGGGAAGCTCATGGAGCAGATTATGTTGAGCGTTATCACGCGGCACTTACAGGGCAACCAGGTGATCAGGCCCAGTTAGCATGGGTTTATAAAAGGCAGGAGAGAACTGGAGTTGTTTAGTCTGGAGAAGAGGCTCAGGGGAGACCTCATTGTTCTTTACAACTACCTGAAAGGAAGTTGTGGGGAGCTAGGAATTTTATCACACAACTCTGAAAGATGACAATTCAGGACTATACTTTTCCAACCTAGTCAAAAATATTGAAACACACAAACAAAACGCATTTCATGGAGCCAGTTGGTTTTGACCACCACAGAAAGTTCAGCACTTAGGGTGACACTTCAGAGTTAATTTTGATGCCCAAGGACAAAAAATTGCCACGAGTAATTTGTTTTTATATAGAGCAAACTCTCTGACTTAAATGTAATTATTTCCAATTTACTGTCATGTGAAAATCAGACCCTTATTATAATGTTTTTTTGATTCACTTCCACCAGTAATTCAAAAGGGTATCTAGCACATTGACATTACTAATGCAAATATAGCCATGTACTTTGAAAATGGCAGAATGTGGGCTTCATTTATATCTAGAACGTGACTTTTTGAGATGAAAGCTACTTTCTGTCCTGGACAGAAAACTACATTTGATACAATGAGTGTCTGCTGATCTCTGTGCATTGGTATGTTTCATTTCTTTTGCTCAGGGAGAAAATTCATAGACACATTCCTTTTTCAGAAGGCAATTTGTTAAAATAGATAATATATTGGGATGGATTTATAGTGCAATTTTTGCTGTTTTTAAAAAGAAGCATATAAATTGTAAAGATAAATCCAACATAAATCCAAGATAAATGCAACAATGCACCTATTCTCAGAAATAACATTTACAGAATAGCCAATACATCTGTATCTAAAAAGTAAAGCACCTGTTCATACAAATGACATTTTTAATTTGATAAGAAATTACTTCAGTTTTCTGGTTGATACACAGTATCCATTTCAATGTTCAATCTTTTTTATTTGCAGGTTTGAGTAGGAGATGCCTATAATATATGTTCCAATAGTCAGCACAAATGTTTCAGTAAGATTCAAGTGTGATGTATTGGATTCAAGAGAAAGACTATCTCCTGTGATGGATAATTTATAAATACATTTCAAAAGATATTCTAAAGATTATATATATCTATGACTTATATGAAATTTACTAAACGTGTTTTGTTGTTGTTGTTTGTTTGTTTTTTTTTTGCTGTGTGTGGCGTGTAAGATTTCTTGATCTTAGTAATTCATATTCAATATTTCAGATAGTATTTTAACACATATCCATATCACTTGCACTTTTTTTAAGTGAACAACAAAAATGTCAGAAGAAATAAAACAGCAGCTGCAACAAATTCAATTCAATATTCCATTTCCAGATCAAATGTCATACCCCAACTTCTCTATTAATATCATGGCATTGTATTATCTGAATAAAAACAGCATTGGCAATTTTTCACCTTAAACACTTTGTAAACTTTTTACTAGATTTTTAAGATAAAGTTTATGTTAACAAATACTTTAAAAAAATAAGGGAAATAGTATTCTTAAAAATACAATACTTATATTTTATCTCCCCAACCTGCAATGGTAAGAATGTATTTTCTAGTGAAAGTTTTGTTACAGTTTTTAAAGAAGTTTTAGGTAGTTAAAAACCTTCTACATTAAACTCAAATATCACGAGGTTATAATCTATTTGATCATTTTTGAGGTTGCCAAATTCAGTTTAAGTTAGATCTTATTCCTATTGTCATTTTTCTGTGTAAATGTCTTGTGCTTTCAGTCTGGTAACAAACAGTAGTAGTGTGGCATGGGAAGAATCATAGAAAAAATTAGAAAATATGCCATATTCCACCACATGTGTTGTGCTTCTTGCCTACTATTCTTTCTAAGGTGGTGACAGATGCAATTTAGGAAGATTGTGCAATCCTAGCCACTAAGTGATGTCTGTTCTCGTTGGCACTCTCTCTCTGCTCCCTTCTCAGAAAGCACACAATAGGTGGTTTAGAACTATTAATTCCTGCTAATTCCCTTTCTTACATGCTTCCAGATCTTCTGTTCATGAATTTGTCTTATCCCTTTTTGCACTTCCAGATACCGGCTGCAGTCTGCAGAAGTCTCCTGTACAGTCTACAGCAGCAACAGCAGGATCCAAAAATTCACTTACTGCTCAATAAAAAATAATATATATATAAATAAATGAATAAAAAGTGTTATCTTAACAGTTTTAAGCTGATCTTGTCCTACTTTACTGTCTCCTAGCTCCAGCATTGTCAGATTGTGTTCTACATTCAGCTTGCATATCACCTGTTTGATTCCGATAGCCTCAGTGTGCTTTTCTTTCTTCTCATATTGAGAAGTCACAAACATATTAGTATCTCCTCACAGAACATTCACTTCTTCGAGTGCCTTTCTCTGTACAATCCTGAATTCTTGTACTTTATTCTCCTGGATTTTGTTGGGATAGAGTGTTACAGCTTACTTGCTGTTTGTGCTCCCTGTTGTGCTGTTTATCACTTCTGGGTGCTGGCTTAAGGTTATCATTTTGCTGTACTGCATAATACTGGTTTATGACATGATAAAATTACTGGTCATAAGACTAATCTGGTATTTATACTCGGTATTACCATTGTCTCTGTACTTCAGAGTACAGAAACAGAGTAAAGAACCATCTTTCAGAGACTATTAATAATTACACTCTCCATCTTTATACCATGGGGAATCCACATATGGCGGAGACGAAGAAGGACCCTTTCCCCTGCCCCTTCACCTTAGGTCAGAGGTTGGACTCGATGATCTTGAGGTCTCTTCCAACCTAGAAATTCTGTGATTCTGTGATTCTGTGAAGTCCATCATGGGAATAGGAGGGGGAAGAGGCAGAACTCATAAATGAGGCAGTAACCACCCGATCACTATCCTTGAGTAACCTGTACAATATTTGAAAAGATTTCATCTGTCGTCCAGGAGAGTGCATGTCACCTGGCCGCTCCAATTCTGGGATAACAAGGCAAGTAGCATGGAATTAGAGGGCAAGGAAGCTTAGGCTGTGTGGATTCTATAGACTGGCACATCAGACACACAGGAGTATAAGACTAGTGAATAGTGGATCCTAATGCTATCAAGATATGAAGGGACAGACCTCATCTGTATTTCTGGAGTGACAGGGGGATCCCAACAGCTAACTATATTGGAGGTTTTCACTTGCGAGGTGTGTTCAGTACTCCTGGAAATGACTGCGTCAAGGGTGGAAACACAGCCCTATCATTTGCCATAGACTGATTCACACTGCACTGGAACGGGAACTGTAGATCCTGAACACCTGCAATACATTGATGACATCATCACGTGGGGCAACCAAGCAGAAGTTGTTTTTGAGAAAGGGAAAGAAATTGTCTGAATCCTTCTGAAAGCTGGTTTTGCCATAAAACAAAGTAAAGTCAAGAGACCTGCACAGAAGATCCAGTTTCGGGAATAAAATGGCAAGCTGGGCATCATCAGATCCCAATGGATGTTGTCAACAAAATGACAGCTATGTTTTCACCAACTAGCAAAAAAGAAACACAAGCTTTCTTAGGTATCGTGGGGTTTTGGAGAATGCATATTCCAAATTAGTCTGATTGTAAACCCGCTCTATCAAGTGACCTGGAAGAAGAATGATTTCAGATGGAGCAATGACAAGCCTTTGGACAAATTAAACAGGAGACAGTTCATGCAGTAGCCCTCGGGCCAGTCCAAGGAGGGCAGGATGTAAAAAATGCCCTCTACATTTCAGCCAGGGAGAATGGCCCTACCTGGAGACTCTGGCAGAAAGTACCAGGGGAAACCCAAGGTCATCCCCTAGGGTTTTGGAGTCCAGGATTCAGATAAGCTGAATCCTGATTCAGATGATTTGCTATACTCCAAATGAAAAATAGATTTTGGCAGCACATGAATGTGTCTGAGATGCTTCAGAACTGTTTTGTACTGAAGCACAGCTCCTGCTGGCAACCTGACTGCCGATGGGGGGCTGGATGTTCAAAGGGAGGGACCTTCTGTACCTTTTGCAACAGATGCTACATGAAGTAAGTGGGTTGCATCTATCACACAGCGGACACAAATAAGAAACCACAGTCAGTCAGATATTTTGGAAATTATCATGGACTAGCCCAAGGGCAGAGACCTTAGAATACCATCAGAGGAGGTGTCATGAGCTAAAAAGACTGCGCTGTATAATAAACTACCAGAAAATGGGAAGTAATGTGCCCTGTTCACTGGTGGGTCCTGTCATATTGTGAGAAAGCACTGGAAGTGGATTCTGCTGTACGGTGTCTTATATAGCAAGTTGTAGAAACTGCTGAAGGAGAAGGTGAACTCAGCCAATTGCAAAAGTGAAAGCCATTGAGCTAGCTTTAGATATTACTGAATGGGAAAGTGGCTGGTGTTATATCTCTATACTTGCTCATAGATGTAGGTAAATGCCCTGTGGGGGTGGTTACAGCAATGGAAGCAGAGCAACTGGAAGAGCAGAGGGAAACCCATCTGGTCTGATGTATTGTTGCAAGGTATTCCTGCCTGTGTAGAGGCAGGTTGTTGCCTGGTTGTAAAAGGACACCACATAGATGCTTATGTACCCAAGTCAGGCCACCAAAGAATATTAGAAGAACCAACAGGCAAGTTAGGCTGCTAAGACTGAAGTGGCTCAGGTTGATCTGGACTGACAACATAAAGTTGAATTATTTATAGCTTCGTGGCCCATGGTACCTCAGTCCATTAAGGAAGAGATGCAACACATAAATGGGCTTGTGATTGAGGGGTGGACTTGACCATGGACACTATTACACAGATTATCTATGAATGTGAAACATGCACTGCAATCAAGCAAGCTGAGTAGTTGAAGCTTCTCAGGTATGGAAGATGATGGCTGAAACAGAAATATAGAGAGGACTGACAGACTGATTATATCGCACTCCTAGAAACCCATGATGGCAAACACTGTGCTTACAATGCTGGAAGCAACCACCTGATGGCTGGAAACAAATCCAGTGATGCCCATGACATCACCTAGAATACTATCTTGGGCCTTGAAAATCAAGTGCTGTGGCAGCATGACACCTCAGAAAGAATTGAATCAGAAAATGGATCAATTTCTGAAACAACCTCATAGATACCTGGGCAAAAGAGCATGACATTGAATGGGTATGTTTACTTTGAAATGAAAACACTGAACTCACATATCAGTAATGGTCATTCAGCAGGCTGTTCTTTCTGACATTTTGTTCCAGTTATCTGAATGTATTTCTAGTGAGAGGTCTGGTCACTTATTCTGTTCATGATGGGACCTTATCATACAACCACTTATTCCAGACTGATCATCTGGAGTTTCCTTGAAGAGTCTAAAGAAACAGGACATATGCACGTGTGTCAAGAAGAGCCAAGAAAAGAGACAAGTGCTCTAGAAAAATAAACCTGACTTTTTTGGATATGCTGCCTTGCTAGATAAATAAGATTTTTTTTTTTTTTTTTTGGGGGGGGGGGGGCGGGGGATGGGGAGAGAGGAGGGAAACATAGTTTTCATTCTGACTTATTTCTTATCTGTCCTATGACACTTATATTTCAGCTCCCAAGATCCCAAGATAACATGCTAGTTGCAGGAATGACAGAACTTTAGTTTAACACTAAGACGTACCAAATCTTTGGAGGTATTAACACTGTTAGTGTTAACCTGCTGTGCTATCTTAGGAAGTGATTTGCCTTGCTTCTGAATATAAAACCTCATTGCTCCTCATTTTCTAGAAACTGTGGCTGAGTAGACAGTGAAGTATAAGACTCCCAGTTAACAGGTTTCTGTTTAACGGTACATGCACAAAAGCCGAAAAAATGAATATAATTAGCATGTTTTCTATATATCGCATGTTTTATGTAGCCTTAAAATTCAAGTTTTTTGTTAGGTCACTCCTGGTTATTATACAGAGTGCTTACATGGACCTAGTGAGGTTTTCTAAACTGTCTAGAAAAACATTAAAATTAAGCAGCATTAAAAGGTTACCTTTTTCACATTTTTAATTCATTAACTGATTTTCAAAACATTGGTTTAATTTACTAAGGTGGTGGTGGTGGAAATTCTAGAGAATATTTTTTCTTAAAAATGAAGTTCAGTTTAAAATGTTTACTATGAAGTGTTTTTAAGAGTATTTTAGAAGAAAGGCTGAAAGCCAAAATTCAAACAGGATCCACTTTTAGTGTTTATTGTGCTTTCTAGTCCCTAAAAGACAGCAATAAGATGTAAGATCTTAGAGAAGTACAATGGGAAAATGCCAATGAATTTTGAAAGTAATTTTTAAATCTGCAATTTCAAATAAATATACTGTCTTATTAAGAAATTAATCAAAATAGCTCCAAAACCAGAATATTCTCCTTTAAAAATGTGTGTTGAGCTGTTTCTCTTAATGCAGGAGTTTCTATGCTATTAGTTTAACATGGGAATTTTGTAAGTTTTTGCTCATTGAGGTTTTATTAAAGGACTGTGTTCTACTTTTGGAGACATCTCTTCTACTTACTTTTCATCTTTAAGCTCTTCAAACTCTTCCTTTTTGCCTTTCCCTTTCTCCTCTCTGAAAATACACTACCTGGGTTGATCGTAATTCTTTGATATGCTTTTCATTTATCTATAAGTTTTCCATGCAATCTTGTTTTATTCCATAAAAACAAAAAAGGGGTGTTTTGCCTACAGTACATTTGGCAACACTTAGGTTGCTGGTGCCTCATGGTGAGGTAGGTCATCTTATTGTTGCACTGTATTTTTCTCTCTCTGAATCCACACTTCTCAGACTGCAAGCCTGTTGAAGAAGCTATTCTCATTTTGTAAGGTACACACTCCAGCAAGTCTTGAACAACGCAACATTCTGCAATCTGCTTCTAGGATGTATATGGTACCATGCACATTTTGTAAAGCAGAAGACACAGAATTAATCTTGTTATATCCTAAGCAAAATAGAATGTATTTCCAATTTCTGCAGATATCTGTTCATCTATTATTACTGGAGGTTTGAATCTGATATGCACAACTTTGGAAAGAACATGGGGTCATGAGGCTAAGGCCTGTCTTAGAAATTTGATCTCCTTCTACAATAAGGTCACCCACTTAGTGGATGAAGGTAATCTTTATTATAGTGGTGGAGGTAATCTTTATGGATTTTAGTAAAGCCTTTGATACCATCTCCCCCCTTTATCCTTCTGGACAAATTGTAAAACTGTGAGATGGACAGGTACATGCTACTCTGCATGATGAAGTGGCTTACTGGTAGGGCTCAAAGAGTTATAGCAAACGAGAGTACAATCTGTCTGGCATCCAGTCACTTGTGGTGTTCACCACTGCTTAATTCTAGGCTGGTTCTGTGCAATATTTTTATCCTGATCTGGATGCAAGAGTGGAATGTACACTTAGCAAGTTGGCTGATGAGACTAAATGGGGACGTGCTGCTGACTATGTGGAGGGACAAAGGACTTGCAGAGGAATCTAGATAGACTGAAGCATTTGGCAATCAGCAACAGCACTACATTAAGCAAGGGTAAATGCCAGGTTCTGCTCCTGCAACAACATAATGCTAGGTACAGGTACAGACTGGTAAACAAGTAGCTGGAGAGCAGCCCTGAAGAAAGGCATCTGGGGATGCTGGTGGACAGTAGGCTCAGTATGCGTCAGCAGTGTGCTTTGTCAGCCAAGACAGCAAACTGAATTTTGGTGTACATTATACACATCATAGTCAACAAGTCTAAAGAGGTTATTCTTCTGCTGTGTTTAGCACTAGTGCAGCCTTCCCTTGGATATAGTGTGCAGTTCTGATCTCCATAATAAAAAGGGATATTAATTTACTTGAAAGTGTCCAGAAGAGGTCAAGAAAGCTGGGAAAAGGGCTGGAAGACACATTCTATGAAGAAAGGCTGAGGACACTTGGGTTGTCTAGTTTGGAGAAAATCAGGTTAAGTGGTGACCTCATTGCTCTCTACAACTTCCTCAGGAGGAGAAATGGATAGGGAGGTGCCAGTCTCTTTGCCCTGATAACCAAGGATAGGACACACAGGAATGGCACAAAACTGTGCCAGGGCAGGTGCAGACTAGATCTTAGGAAAAATTTCTTTACTGTGAGGGTGGTAAAACACTGGTACAGGCTTCCTAGTGAGGTATTTGATGCGCCATGTCTGTTAGTGTTCAAGAAGCATTTGGATAATGCCCCCTTTAAATGCTTTAACTTTTGGTTAGCCCTGAAGAGGTCAGGTAGTTGGACTTCATGATGTAGGTCTCTTCCAATTAAACTATTCTTTTTTTTTTTTTTTTTATTTATTGTTATTATTGCTGTATTGGTTTAAAGTGAAGAACAAAATTGCAAAAAAAAAGTTTTTTATACAAGAAGTAATGAGTACTTTATATTCAGATAATTTCCTATTAAGTCACTGTGTATTAATATAACAATCAGAAATTTGTAAAATGTGTGTACTGTGCAGGTTTTTGACCGCATCATTTTCCTGAGAATAATAGCATTGATCACTTCACTGACTTAAAAATGATACTATCAAAAATTCTCTGTATTTTTAAAGCTTTTAATATCAAACCTTGATTTGCTGAACATTCAAGTCCTGCTACAATCTTTATCATCAGTTTAAGAACAACAAGTCTACTCAAACTTATGCACACAGGGTACTCTTAAATCTCACCTTTATGATTTCATTAATGTTCTCTTTCAAAATCAATGTGCAAATGGCACAAAACTACAGTGCTTCTGTTTATGGTTTAACAAAGTAGGAGTTGAAGCCAAATTTATAACCATGTTGTGATGACTAAATATTGAATGATAAATGTCTTAAAGTCTAATTCTTGATGGTTAATGAAAAGAGTATTATTTAAAGAAAAATCATTTATAACTGTAGCTAGAGTTACAAAAAAAAAAAAAAAAAAAAGCATTGAAAAGAAAAAAAAAAACTAATTATTCAGAGTACTTTTAAGCAAATATTCAACAGGGTTTTCCTGGAAATTTATGAAAACTAAGAATAAAATAATAAATAATATGAGATGGGCTTTCTTATAATCCATTTTACAAGTTCTTATGTGTAAATGAATATCAAATCATTAGTAGGAAAGGTATAAATGACATCCTCCCCAACTCTTCTTCAACAATAGTCATTAACACTGTCTGTCAGTTACCTGAAAAAAGCACTAGAAATAGCTTAATTGTAACGTAGATGTCAGTTACAACCACTGGTACATTAGACAAAGCAATGTCACTACATCTGAATGTAATACGTGATCAGCCTCATTGAGCTATAATTTTTGATCAATTATAATCAAGAATAATCAGATCATTTTAACAGAGATGAAAGCATTAACTGAGGTGATAGAAACTGGGTGAAAACTACCAAAAGAAGAAAATATAAAAATATTAGCTGAGGATTCACTGCCTCTTCTACACATTCACACACACCTACACACTCCTGCAGCAAGTTTTTTTTTTTTTTTTTTTTTTTTTTTTTTTTTTTTTGCTGGTGATTATTGTAAATAGCTGAAAACTGTCTGAAAGTCACCAAATACATCAATACATCTTCTTGGAAGGATTCTCTTCTTTTGAAAACAGTTAGCTTTTCATGGAATATTTAAATTATATAGGTCTACAGCAATAAACAGGATAAAGGAGAGAAAGAATGAACATACAGTTCTTTCTCTTCGTGACTAAAGTATTTTTCAGATGAGGACCTTGTGGCTCTTCGTTTGATATTGCTCCACTTTTTAGAGGACTTTACTGAATTGTATAGCATGCCATGCTAACAACAATATAAAAAATATGGATGATGTATTCCTGCTTCTGAACTCATATTTATTTACATTCATTTTTGCAGCAATGTCCATTTTAATATTTTTATTGCTGTGCAAAAAAAATTTACATGAAGGGGATACACGGATAATTTTTCTTTGTGGTATAATAAGGGGAAAGACATAAGAAGAGACATCAGGTCTTTAGGTCGCATCAAAGATCTGCTCAGTTGAGTGTGTTCATCCACTCTGTTACAATAGCCTTGGAAAAAAAATCATGTAAAAAAATCATGCTGGATTCTTCCCAGAATGCTTTCTGAGTCCATAATAGTTTGAAATTCAGACATTTTCCAAGTCAGAATTTGCATGCTTGCATTTAAGAGTCCTTGGGAGAGTTTTTTTGTTGATTTCTGAATATATGAAAACTTTTACATCCACAGTATTCTGTGAATATTACAGAATGGTAAACTTATGGTTACACCTCAAGCTGTTGCACGGTCTAACATTTTATGTAGTGAATCATCTTTCTTTGCTTTCTTTTCTTGAACATGCCTCCTTATAATTCCACTTTATGCTTCGAAATTCTACATTAGAAGATACAATTAACAAATAGTGCTTTCTGTAAAAAAAAAAAAAAAAAAAAAAATCTCTTTTAGTTTTTCCTTCTAGCATCTCTGTAATGAGAAAGATGAGCTTTAAATTATTCCCCTTTTTGAGATTAAACACAAATGAACAGAAATCCAGCTTTCCTAGCTTAGGTAAATAAGACCATTGAAAGTGTAATGGTGGATCTCACTGTCTATCGCCACTTTGCATAGTATAGCCACACCATGTACCCTGAGGATTGTCTCCTCTGTTTGCAGTTTATCATTTTTATCTGCACATCTGGAAGGAGTTATAGGTACACATCCTTCTTTCCACGCAGTTGTGTTTACCTTGGAATGTATTTCCCAACAGGACAACTAGGGGACTGGAGCAGCGTACACATTACTGATGGTATCTGTTCTGCAGTCTATAAAAGTATTTGTGGTGGATTGACCTCATCCTTCTTCCAGACTCCCACTTAGCTGCTCTCTCACTCCCCCTCTCTTTAACTGGACAGAGGATGGAAAAGCTCTGTGGTGGTTTTACTCGTGTGGGCAGCCGAGCTCCACCACAACTGCTCTCTCACTTCCCCTCCTAAAAGAGGAACGGGGAAAAAATACGATGAAAAGGACTCAAGGATTGAGATAAGGACAGGGAGATCATGCAGTAATTACTGTGATGGGCAAAACAGACTCACTGTAAGATTTATTGCCTATTACTAACAAGCTAGAGAAGTGAGAAACAAAAGAAAGAAACCAAAAGCATCTTCCCCCCCAACCACCCTCTTCCACCTCCTCCACCTAACTGCTTAGGGGAACGGGGGATTATGGTTAGTCCATAGCACTTCTTCACCGCTGCTCCTTCTTGGTCACTCTTGTCCCCTGTGCTGTGGGGTCCCTCTCAGGGGATGCAGTCCTTGGTGAACTGATCCGGCATGGGCTGCCCACAGAACTGCTCCAGATATGGCCCTGTACCATGGGGTCCATCCATCCGGATCACACTGCTCCAATCTGGATCCCACATGGGCAGCAGCTCTTGCCAGGTCACCTGCTCCTGCGTGGTCTCCTCTCCATGGGCTACAGGTCCAGCCCAGAATCTACTCTGGCAGGGGTCTTCCACAGGCCAGAGCCTCCATCAGTGCAGGTCCACCTGCTCCACCGTGGTCTCCATGGGCTGCAGGGGGACAGCCTGCTTCTCCATGGTCCTCACCAGAGGCCACAGGGGACTTCTGCTCCAGTGCCTGGAGCACCTCTCCCCCTCCTTCTTCATTGACCTTGGCACCTTCAAGGCTGTTCCTCACTCCTCTCACTCTCCCAGCTGCTGTGTAGTGCAGTGTTTTTTTTTTTTCCTGTCTTAAATATGCTCTCACAGAGGTGCAAAACAACATCACTTATTGGCTCAGCTCTCGTCAGCAGTGGGGCCCTTACCAAACATGGGGCAGCTTCTCACAGAAGCCACCCCTGTGGCCCCCTGCTACCAAAACCTTGTCATGTAAACCCACTACAAGCTCATGAGTCAAGAAATACAGAGAGATCGCTTACTTATTACCATCATGGGCAAAACAGACTCAGCTTGGGGGAAATTTATTGCCAGTTAAAAACAGGGTAGGATTGTGACAAAGAAAAAAAAAAAACCTCAAACACTCCTTCCCACACATACTCTTTATTCCAGGTTCAACTTCATTTCTTCATTCCCATTTCCTTTACCTTCTTCGTGACGCAGAGCTGAGCAAGTAGACAGGGAATGAGAGGTTGTAGTCAGTCCAGCACAGCTCCTCTCTGACACTCCTTCCCCACACTTTTGCCCTGCTGTAGTGCAAGTGCTTCCCACAGGCTGCAGTCCTTCAGTCCTCCAAGAAACACACACTGCTCCACCATGGTTTCTCCATAGGCTGAAAAGGAATCTCCGCTCCAGTGCCTAGAGCACCTCCTGCCTCTCCTTCTTCTCTGACCTTGGTGTCTGCAGGGTTGTTTGCCAAACATTTTTTTTTTTTTTAATGCTCTTTTTAAATATGTTTTCACAGAGACACTACCAGCTTAGCCTTCTTGGGTGTTTCTGTAGTGGGTTAATTGGAATCGACTGTGTCTGACATGGATTAGTACTTGGTCCCTTCTCCTACCTCTGTAGTCCTGCTGCCAACACCTTGACACTTACAGTTCAGTATTAAATTCAGAGTCCTGTGGATGAGGAAGAGACATAGGGGAAAATTAACAGAAATGAAAGAGAAGGTCAACAGTAATGAAATAGTAGAAAAAACTATATATGATATAATAATCTTAAAATTGTTATACACTTACTAATATCACCTTCTGTCTTCCTTTTCCCTTGATGTAATTTTCTTCAATTCAATGTCTTCTGGGCCCTAATGTTGACAGCACCAGTCTTTAAGCCTAGAGATAGTGGGAAGTCACAGAATATCATCACCTTCCACACTTCTTTGCTGCTGGTGAGGGTCCTTTTTTTTCTCAATCTTGTCTGTTTGGGACTTTTTTTTTTTTTAATATTATGATTGTCTGCTTTCTTCTGAGGGATTATCAGCTCAAATTAGAAAGTTTCAAAACAGTGTTCTCCAGCCTTCATTGGCAGGAAAGGAAATAGTCTGCTACACTGTGACTACCACAGTTAGTCAGACTTAATACTTAATTATACTTAATATAATAAGGATAACATTCTCACAGCTTTAGCTGTAGCTTGCAAAGCAGTTCAAACAACCTAAAACAAGCTCAGGTCAAAATAAACCCAGACCAGCCTTAAGACCCTGCACTGTCAGTTCCATACAGTCTTCAACTTTTCACTAAAAATGGCCAAACTATATCTGCAGCACTACAATACATTTGCTTGTGGAAATATAAACGAAAGATGCACTGCTCAGAAATGGATCCAAATTCTAATAGCTTAAGATATGTCCCTCACTCGCACAAATACTTAGTGCATTTGTAACGAACAGGTAAAATGAATGGGTTGGAAATATGTCTGTGCCTTATAGATTATGCATTTTTTGTTTCGTTGGTTTTGCAAAACTCTGAAACAGGCATCCTTTCTCCTACCAAGGAAAGGATGGCTATCTAGTAGGTAGACTGAAGATTAAAAATAAACTCTGCTACAAAATACTGAAGATAATTTTGATACAGCAGAAATTTAAATGCAGAGGAATCAAATATTGTATGTATAATAGCCAATACCTAAGTAGAAATCTTGCTATTGCTACACCCACCACATAAGAAATCATACTTATGGACAGTCTGAGGTGCTAAATTAGATTTTCTAATTAATCTTTTGTTGACAAGGGCTTACCAGCTGAGAAAAAAAGTAAAAAAATAAAAAATGACTTCATGCTTTGAGGGGTTTCCTACAATATCTTCTTCATAAAGCAAAACAGAAAGACAAATGAACATGCAGCCCTTGTTCATCTAAGATTTATTTATTTATTTATTTGTTTGAATCGGACTGTTGATTCTGAGATTTTGCAATTACATTAGCTTAACCTGTTCAATGAACAAGTTTTATTTAGTAAGTCAAGTACTACTCTCACGCCTCCCAAATCACTTTTTATGCAAGTGCAATACAATACAATCTTTTAATATTAACTTCATTTACATAAGATGTTTCTGAATCATGACTAGCAGATCCATACTACAGAGCAGAACTGGTTGTACGTTCATTGTGTCACCTCTGATGAATGGGAATACAATTGTTTTGACTGATTGAACTAACTACTTGTTTATGCATACACACAAGAACTTGTCTGGCACTTTTTCTCATAAATTATGCAGGATTATCATCTTGACATGACTTTCCCAGTCGGACACTTCAAAGCTTTAATGCATGTCATTGATTCAGATTTCATAAGGCTTAAATAAAACTCAATCTAATTTGTGAACCATGATTCCAATTTTTGGATTAGTCAATAGTTAGGAAAAAATAAAATAATAATTTTAAAACAAACAAACAAACAAACAAACAAACAAACATAATTTTCCTTGATAGTGAAAGTTATGAGTTGAAAGGCTGTGGAAAATTTCTGTAGTACATAAGAGTTTTGTTTTAACACTTGAAAATAGAATGCATAACACCACGCAGCAGAATATTTCAGAACCTGTACTTGGCTCTAAATGTCTGAAAATCATTAAATTTGGACTGTAAAGTCCTACAAATTAATGTCTAATATGTGTTGAAGTGACATAACATAAATCTTTTAAATTCATGATCTTGCAGGTACAGCAAGGTCATGTTTTTTTAGGAAAAAAAAAAAAAAAAAAAAGCAATTGGGATTGAAGCCTTTTTTCAGTCTCAGTAAAAGAAGCAATTTAAATGTCTTTTAGTTCTGGTAAAATAGTGTCTTGGGTCTGTCTGGGATGGAGTCATCTTTCCCTGCAGCAGCCCACACAGTGCTGTGCTCTGCACTCGTAGCTGGAACAGCACTGATATCACTCCATTGTTGTATCTATTGCTGCATAGTGCTGGCACAGCATCAGGACTCCTTCCAAGCCCCCAAGAACCAGCAGGCTAGGGGTGGGCAAGTGATGGGGAGGGGATATCGCCAGGGCAGCTGACTTAAACCAATCAAAGGGATATTCCATTACACCTGATAACACTCAGCAATAAAAAGGGGGGCTCTCGTGCGGGAGGGGGCTGTTCCTCCTGAACAACTGCTATGCATTTTGAGGCCCTGCTTCCCAGGACGTGGCCAAACATCGCCACATATGAGCAGAGAATATTTTTTTTTCCTTCTCTCTGTGTTTCCGCGCTGACTTATTGTTTCTTTTGTTTCTTTTTCTCCCCATTCCCTTTCCCTTTAATTAAATCTTTCTCATCTCAAACTTCGAGCTCTCTGTGTTGTATTTTCTTCCCCTTCCTCTTTGAGGAGAGGGGGAGTGAAAGGGCAGTTGTGGTGGAGCTCAGCTGCCCACCCGAGTAAAAACACCACAAATAGAGAAACAAACAAAAACTTAAGGAGTCAGATTACCTAAGGATTTTTTTTTCCAAATTTAATTATGAAGTTTATAATCTCAATAAACACCAAATTGCGTGAATGAAACAAAGACAAAGATTTGGTTGTATAGATACATAGGCAACTTGCAAAAGGAAGAAACTATACACTTTTGCAAAAAAAAAAAAAAAATAAATAGTTTTTAAATGGACCTACACCACTAAAGATATTTAAGTCTGCAGCCTGAAAACATGCTGCAAGGGAGGAATACAGGTACATTTCTCTTTGAAGCCTTTTAGTCCAGTCAATCCAAATTGAAGCAAGTACTGCAACTTTTCTTGCCGTCAGTTATACTTTCTTTGAAAGAAAATAATTTGCAATTTTAGTAGTGCAGAATAAGTTGTAAGTGTGCCTTTTTAACAGGCAATAACACAATTTGTCAGTAAATCTATTTCAGTGATAAATATTGTATATTATAAATTCTGTTATAAGGTTATTTGGGGAAAAGAGAGGTGAAAACTAATAAAGCATTCTACCAAATAGTTTGAATGTTTTGCTAAAGTAAAGTTTTACTGGTTAAGAATTTGGAAAATATGTTATTTATTGATCAGGACTGTTCACTGTTTGCTTTTTTATAGACTGTTAGAGCCCTGTCTGTCTCCACGCAATGGCTACTTTGAAAAGACTACTCACGTTTTTATTACTGAGAATGACACTATACAGTACAGAATATCCTTTGGTTATCTCAAGTCTGCTGTTGCACCTATGTCCCCTCCTAACGTCTTGCCTACCTCAGCAGATTCATTGAAAAGGCCAAGAGAGAAACAAAGAAGATCCTGCAAGCACTGTTCAGCAAACCATTGGTGTGTTCTCAATATCGTTCTGGTCACAGATCCAAGAACACAGCACCATACCTATGAAGAAAATTAACTGCAGGACTCAGGTCCTGTACACTTACATCATTAAATAATTATCTATATTGGTAGTTCTTAAACAATATGATAAATAATTAGAACTGAAAAACAAATCAAAACAGTTAACCTAGTTGCCTGTTAATCCAGTATCTCTAGTATTTTGATTTATTTTTTTATTGGGTCATTTCTAACAACTTTTTGGCTATGACATGTATGAAAAATAAACACAAATGTCACAAAAGAATGTAATCTGAGAAAGGCTTTTTGTCTGTCTCCCTACCAGTACAGGTACCCAACAAATATCTGTATTCTGATTCATGTTCATTGAACTGTGCTTCTCACATCACATATTATGCTAAATCCCTACTGGCGATTCTAAAGAGTCTACTGTGATTATATTCTTCAAGGTTCTTTGGATAATTTGCAGTCAAAAATTCCCTTGTTCCTGCTTCTGACAACCACCATGATCACATATGAAATTTGACCTTTTCACTAGTATCAACTAAAATAGTCCTTAAAGAACAACTATTGAAAGAAACAAACAACACAAAACAATGTGACTAAGTGAAATCAAAGCTAAATTCCAAGTTCATTTTGCTAGATCCAGATGCTTTAATAGCCCATTAAAAACTTCTGCTTTTGTTGTAGAAAGCTCTTGTGGAAAGGGAAGACATCACGAATGAGAGATAAATGAATTCTGCTCTATTAGTTTAATCAAGATGTATCTTCTTAGTAGAACTTGGAGCAGAGGATAACTTTTTGCTTTCAAAGTATGGATTGCCTATTGACAATAGTAGAATGAAATGAGCTATTTTAAAGTTTGATTTTTGACATTGTGACTCAAAATCCCATCAGCGAAACTCCATTTGCAGACAACCTAAACAGTGTGTCCTTTCAATGGTAAGAAAAATTCAGTGAGAAAAGTCAGAGGAAATACAGCATAGCCTATATTTTGAACTTGGGAGCAAAACTCCCTTACTGTTTTTAGAATTGTATACCAACGAAACTGTTTTCCATAGTGCCATGTTTACTCAACCAAAGCTTTACGTGTTTGGCAGCAACAATACTCTTCTTGGTCACAGAATCATAGAATCACAGAATCATAGTTGAGTTGGAAGAAAATCATCTAGTTTGAGCTCCCCACCCCCACCCACCATGCTCCACCAGGGACTCCTGATCCATCAGATCAGGTTGCTCAAGGTCTCATCCAGATGGACCTTGAAGACTTCTAGGGAGGAGGAATCCACAACTTCTCTGGGCAACCTTTGCCGTTATCTAACCACCATCATTGTAAAGAATGTCTTCCTTATATCTGATTTAAATCTACTCTCTTTTAGCTTAGAATAGTTACTCCTTGTCCTCTCACTACATAACCTGGTAAAGCGTCTTTCAAAATTCAATTTCATTCCATTTGATTGTATACTTAAATTATTTTAAAAACAGAATGTTCCAGAGGTGATCAAACATCTGTGATTCATATTTGTTTGCTCATCAGGAAAAATCATAGCGTATCCCAAGTTAGAAGGGACACACAAAGATCATTGAGTCCAACTTCTGGCTCCACACAGGACTACCTAAAAATTAAACCATATGTCTGAGAGTGTTGCCCAAATGCTTCTTGAAGTTGGACCAGCTCATTGCTGTGACCACTTCCCTGGGGAACCTGTTCCATTGCCCAACCACCCTCTCAGTGAAGAACCTTTTCCTAACATTAAGCCCAAACCTCCCCGACGCAGCTCCATGACATTCACTTGTTCCTGTGGCTGTCACCAGAACTGATCACAGGAATTTACTGAACAGGCTGCTTTCAGAAAATATTTATGTTACAGAGACAGTGAATGATACAATTATCTCTATCGATTTACAACAAATAAGGTGAGCAACGATAATATTTTACTCTGGATCTGTGTATCACAGCAATCCAGTAACCACTTTGTAGCTGCAGGATATAAAGAGGATATAAATTAAAAATTAAAATATTGTCAGCTGAAAAACAAATGAAGTATGTAGTAATATGCACATTAAGAGGTCAAATCAATTTATAAAAAAAGATCAGTAAATAAAAAGAGTAAGTAAAAAGTAAATAAAAACCAGTATGTAAGAAGATCAGTAAATATGACCCCTCAACCCCAAACCTCAAAGACAACAAAAATACCATGAAAAGGCCTGACAGTATCTTTTCTAGCAAATTTCTTTCATTTGCTACTCAGCAGAAGATAGTGAACTTTGCTCTGTCAGGATTATAATTAAGAAAGTACACAAACAGTGTGCAATGAGCTTTCATGCTCTAGGCTACATACTTTTTAACACAGATCAGTAGGGAAAGAAAAAAAAATGAACAAACAACAACACTGCATTTTCAAGAGTTTTGCTGTTCGTTTTTGTTTGTTTCTCCTTCAGAAGCCTACACTTTACTAACATGCTGTTAAAAACATTACACACTAGAAATCCATAGCTTTTAAAAACAGAAGATTTGCAGGCATTGATTTACAGAATTGCTTAAAAGGTAAGCTTACAACTCTAAGCAATGGGTTTCAGATATAGGCTCTGCCAATTTCTACTTGCAGTACATGTAGAATCTCTGAAGAAAGTTACAACTCGTTTTCTCAGTACTTCAATAAACCAAATTACAGCCTAAAAACCAAAAACAACAACAAAAAAAGAAGACTACACAATTAAAAATGCCTTGAGTGGCTAGCATCAATGATATTTCATAAAAAAATCCAGGATAAAGTCCTTTCAGGTACAAAGAGAATGAAGTAGTCAAATAAAGACAAGTAGAACAAGGCTGAAAACTTTTCTTTTGACAGTGCTAGCCATGTTTTCTCATAGACAATGAGTCTGAACACAGTCTTGTATAACTTTCTACAGAGCTGATTCTATGGATTTAATTAACAATAAACACAGATTAAAATTAAAAACACATTTTTCCCCTGCAAATAATACCAAAATCAGTGAAATTTAATTCAACTGAAACAAAGCTAGTTAATGTTATGTAGTTAAGGGTCAGACACTTGACAATACTGTTTTTCACAACTAATTAAATCTTGAAGGTCACACTATCCCGATATCATAAAATATCTAGGTCGCAGGGACTTGTGTAGAAACTTGTTTAGTTTCTATTTTCTTGGAAATAATGAAATAATAAATGAACAGGGCATCTTAACGTATAACTGTTTCAGTTGCATTTTCTTTGCACTGTGTATTTTGTGCATCAGTGATACTTAGGTCTATTGACTGAAACGGTTTTTTGATATTACATTAATCAATTATGAAGGAACTTTATATTAGAATATATGGGTTTATACATCTCTTTCTTATTACCACTTACTAACTTTTCCTTGCAGTAGAGTCTCCTGTGCATTTTAACTTTTTCAGCAATGAAGAAAAACAAAACAGGAACAAAACAGTTTGCTTTTATGAGACTAACAGCAAACACTGAATCTTGTTTTCTGGCTTACCTATCAGTGTTGTCCTGCTGTCCAACATTAAAGAAAAAAAACCAGCTGAATATATAAGAAACCCTAGTAGAACCTTGCAATGTTCAAAATGTTGCAGAAGTCCTATGGTTAGATCTCATTACAATCAATGTAGTTTATCACTCTTTAATGTCCCTTTACAGATAGCCTAAAATAATAGACAACAAGCATTATTACAGGAAAATAGTTGTTAAGGAGTTAAGGGTGAAACTGACTACATTGAAAAGGATCCTAATAATAATGCTGAAATAGAAGGACTTTTTAATAAGTCTCCAACAGATTTCATGCCAAGTCAATTTACTGGGGTATTCTTCTTCAGATAGATTTTCAAAAAATAAAATTAAAAAATTAAAGACATTATGATTTATTTATTTACTTATTTTGAGTGAGTAAGAATGGATGGACGGAAGAAGGCAGACGTTAGAGGGAAACTCCATACAAGTGTTAATAGAGTCAATGCACTCCAATGGTAAAAAATCTACTTTCCTCTTAAATAGATACAGTGAATTAACTAAAGTCTTCCTCATCTGAGGCTAGTCAAGGTGGTTGGTTTTGCTTTTTTTTTTTTTTTTTTTTTTTTTCATCGGTGGATATGGTATTATGTGAGGTCTTGTTTGTCTGTTTTAAAACACTATGTTTCTTTTAATGACTGTCATATTCTATCTTCATTCACTTTCATTAGAACTTCTTTGTATTATATTTGTGCTATATTGTTTACTATAAAAAGAGTTACCACAATACCATATCTGTTATTTATCTCTATACTGGCTAGATAACCTGAGAACTTAAAGGTGAACGCAAGTTGAATATACGGAACACGGGTTAATCTTATTCTCTTGTTTACTATACTACCAGTCTGCAGCTTCAAGAAAGAAAAAAAATCTGTAAGGAACTCTGGTGTGTGGATGTGGGAAATAAGTACCATTCCAGCACAAGCAAGCAGTACATTCAGGCTGCTCAGTGGTTTCTTGGTAACTTACATTTGTTAAACCTCAGGCAGACTTCCTCAGCTATAGATAATCTAGATGTTTTCAGAGACTTTTATATGTTTTCTCATTTGCTTTCAATGCTTTCTCATTTGCTTCTGCTTAAAGTGCAAGGAGTTTCCAAAGAGCTTATTTAGTAGCATTCTTTAGATTGCCAGACCAGATCTGGTATCCCATGGCCACTGTTAGTGTGCTAAGTTAAGTCAAAGCTCAATTTACCAGTTTTCCTTTTAACTGATTATAGGTGCAGTCATTGTTCCAGGGGGCTATTGGACACTGAAACAGGCTCCCCAAAGGCATGGTCATGGCACCAAGCCTGTGAGCATACTAGAAGAGTTTGAACATTCTCAGGCATATAGTTTGATTTTTGGGTAGTCCTGTGTGGAGACACAAGTTGGACTCCATGACACTTGTGGGTCTCTTCCAGCTCAGGATATTACAGAATCACAGAATCACAGAATCACAGAATCACAGAATTTCTAGGTTGGAAGAGACCTCAAGGTCATCGAGTCCAACCTCCAACCTAACGCTAACAGCCCTCCACTAAACCATATCCCTAAGCTCTACATCTAAACGTCTTTTGAAGACTTCCAGGGATGGTGACTCCACCACTTCCCTGGGCAGCCTGTTCCAATGTCTAACAACCCTTTCAGTGAAGAAATTCTTCCTAACATCTAACCTAAAACTCCCCTGGCTCAACTTAAGCCCATTCCCCCTCGTCCTGTCACCAGGCACGTGGGAGAACAGGCCAACCCCCACCTCGCTACAGCCTCCCTTGAGGTACCTAAAAAGAGCGATAAGGTCACCCCTGAGCCTCCTCTTCTCCAGGCTGAACAAGCCCAGCTCCCTCAGCCGCTCCTCGTAGGACTTGTTCTCCAGGCCCCTCACCAGCTTCGTCGCCCTTCTCTGCACCCGCTCAAGCACCTCGATGTCCTTCTTGTAGCGAGGGGCCCAAAACTGAACACAGTACTCGAGGTGCGGCCTCACCAGAGCTGAGTACAGGGGGACGATCACCTCCCTCGCCCTGCTGGTCACGCTGTTCCTGATACAAGCCAGGATGCCGTTGGCCCTCCTGGCCACCTGAGCACACTGCTGGCTCATATTCAGCTGACTATCCACCATCACTCCCAGGTCCTTCTCTGCCTGGCAGCTCTCCAACCATTCCTCTCCCAGTCTGTAGCTCTGCTTGGGGTTATTGCGCCCCAGGTGCAGGACCCGGCACTTGGCTTTGTTGAACTTCATGCAGTTGACCTCAGCCCATCGGTGCAGCCTATCCAGATCCTCCTGCAGAGCTTTCCTACCCTCGAGCAGATCGACACACGCACCTAACTTGGTGTCATCTGCGAACTTACTGAGGGTGCACTCAATGCCCTCGTCCAGATCATCGATGAAGATATCAAAGAGGACCGGCCCCAGCACCGAGCCCTGGGGGACGCCACTAGTGATTGGCCTCCAACTGGACTTGGCTCCATTCACCACGACTCTTTGGGCCCGGCTATCCAGCCAGTTTCTAACCCAGCGAAGCGTGCGCCAGTCCAAGCCAAGAGCAGCCAGTTTCTTGAGGAGAATGCTGTGGGAGACGGTGTCAAAAGCCTTGCTGAAGTCAAGGTAGACCACATCCACAGCCTTTCCCTCATCCACCCAGCGCGTCACTCTGTCATAGAAGGAGATCAGGTTCGTCAGGCATGACCTGCCTTTCATAAAGCCATGCTGACTGGGCCTGATCGCCTGCTTCCCCTGCATATTCTTTGTGTTCTGTTCTGTTCTGTTCTAATTCTATCCTATCCTATCTTATCCTATCCTATCCTATCCTAGGCTAGGCCTAGGATAATAATAATAATTATTATTATTAAATATTTTAATTATTATTATAATATTAATACTATATTAATATATTAATACATATCAAATAAAATATATATTAATATTTTTAAATATTATTAATATTAATAAATATAAATTGAAATTATTATTTTGTTTGGGTAGGTATTTAACCATTGCCTTCCTCAGCAGGAACAGAATCCACAAAACAAATATATAATTATGTTTACTGCCACCAAATGCTTACAAGTCAGCTATATGTTTAGGTGAAAATGCAATCTGACTGGCCTGTTAAGCCAATTTAGACTATATATTTATATATTTTGTTTATTCAGTACACTGTGATATTTTAACTGTGCCTGCTTTCGTTTAGGAAAGGCCATGCTTATTTAATGCCTGTCCCTTCAGTTTATCCCAAGGCTGACCATTTTGACTATTAAATGCTAATTTGTTTATTTTGATAGGACTTTCACAGGGTGATCCAGCATTGTGTAGGTCAGCAATGCCTTGGCTTTCAGCCTGTGTATTTTATAAGGCTCTAAATCTGCCTGTCAAGAGAAAGAACAGAAAGGTAACAACTGCTAGTTAAATCAAATCACTTCTACTAAATTGGACAAATTTGGTTAGCCCCTGATGCTCCCTGGCCCAAGTCCATGTCAGTAAGAATGATTGTGTTCAATCAAGGCTAAGCTCATGGGTGAACAAAACACAGCCCAAGAATACCACAGAACATGCTATCTGCAAGCACATATTTTTATCAGCAAAACGATATTACTCAGACAACATATAGCTATGGCTGGAAACAAACACTTTTGATGATAATAGACCTCAGTGTATAAATCTAATAAATTAAAAGAAATTATTTCTTGTTATTTTAGTCATGAGTTTCAGATTTTTAATATATTCAACTTACTTTTATATTTCCAAGACATTTTTATTTTGCTCTGAGAGATAGACGCAGTAGCAGGAATACCCAATGCAGCATAATCTAGGAATTGAAGGTTTGCTGTTTTTATCATTTTGGTAAATAACATTGTGTTTACCAGTGCATCACACCTTACAAGTATTTATCAGTATTATAATTTCTGTAAATATCTGGTATATCACCTACACTGAAAGCAAGAATTTCCACTGTGAAACATGATCTGTCTAACACTGTAGTTATATTTCACAACATTTTATTACAGGCATAGAAATGAAATAAATTTTCTACATTTAAGTGAAACAAGAGGTGAAATTTAAGTTGACTTGGTTTAATAATTTAATAGAAATTTAACTCTATTTTTTAAACACACTTTTTATTTTTTTTTTTTAAAGTTTCTATGCATATAGTATTATTATAGCATATTTAATTACATTTCTGGTGAAAACAAAAAAAAATGACACTTTAAAACAATCACCCATGATTAATAATCTCATTTTTCTTATCGCCTTTCTTTCAGTCTAGGCCTTAACCTAGGTCTGTTCAGTCTTGCCTTGCTGTTTTGAGTGTACACAATCTTATGACAAGACTCATTTATTATGTTTGGTGAGCCATAAGTTATCCTTCTCCATGTGATAAATAAGAATGTTAGAAGTTAGAAATATAGTTTTAATGTTAAAAGGGTAACATTCTCAGCTATACAATGATATGATTAGCACAGCATTCGTTACAGCTGATCATCAACTACTATTTTGCCTGTTAAATGTTCGAAGACCATGCCTATCAGACCAAGCCTATTCAGCTTCTCCATATTCTTCATCTATGTGAACATACGTTGTGTAATATTAAAAAAAAAAAAAAAAAAAAAAAGAGGTTTATAAACTAGCAAAGTATAAAAGACCACTTGTTTCCTTAGCAAAAAGAGTAGCAATGAGTAGGTAGCAGTAAGTCTTCTCTCCACACTTAAGAAGGCTTGAAGGTTTAATACTTATGCTAATATAGATATAAAACTTTTTTTTTTTTTTCAGCAGTTCCTTTACCTTTCCTAAAATCCTGAAGATGTTTTAACACTGTTTACCTTTTGCCTTGTGCTCTAATGGTGAAGCTTCTCACTTGTATTTGTGATGGCTTTACGTGCTTTTTCTCCAAAATTACCATTCAGCTACCTTCTGGGTCATGGGTTGGATAGAAAGGCAACAGTGACTGAATCACAAAACTGTATGCCCATCCAAAAATTTTTATTTAGACCTCAATAGCGTTATTTCATGTTGGTTAGGGAGAATCCAATCCCTGTGACCTTAGTAACTTGATAAATGTTTTGGAGTAACAGTAAATGGAATAAATGTGTAAAAGACAAAACAAAAAAAAACAAACAAACAAAAAGTTAAAAATAATGGTTGTGGAGGCCAGGTACTACATGAGCTAAAAATTTTATAAAATAACAGAAAGAACTGCAATACCAACTATGGAAAAACAGCCTAATTTAAGTGTAAAGAGACTTACATAAACATCACATAAAAGCTAGTACCAGGTATAGGGTGTCAGTGTCCAGGTGCTGGCAGTGGGGGGCAGCAGATATGACCTCTGTGAAAAGAGACCAGGGTCTGCCCTAGGTCAGAGTCAGCAGGTTCCAGCAAGGTCCTCATCACTGTTGAACCCATCAGCCGAAATGCCAGCAATTCTGAGAAAACAAATGCAAGAAAGGGAAAAAAAAAAAAAAAAAAAAAAAAAGGACAATGAGAAAATGGGAGGCAGATGGATGGAACAGCAAAGCAAACACCAAGGTCACACTGGTGTTCACAGTGCAAGCCACCAAGGAGGCATAGGATGAGGAGCTTAGGGATATGGTTTAGTGGAGGGCTGTTAGCGTTAGGTCAGAGGTTGGACTCGATGACCTTGAGGTCTCTTCCAACCTAGAAAATTCTGTGATTCTGTGAAGGAAAAAGACAATGATTATGTATAGAGATGTATACAAACGGCTGCCAACATGATGACGGCTCCTTGATGGGGGAGAACAATTGCAGTTTAAAGTAAAAAGCTTATAACTTCCAGAATAAATAGATAGAAAGAGTAGATAGATAGATTAGATAGATGAGAGAGAGAGAGTGACAGAGAGAGCGAGAAATCCACACACTATATTGTGCTTAAAGTAAGGCCAGAAACAGGAACAAAGGAAAAAAAAAAAAGCATATCTCTTAACCATCAGGATTTTCAGGAGGTCTTAAGCAGTTTTCAGCCATGAAGTGTCACATTCCTGGACAAATGGAAGTCATTACTCCTTCAAGGAAAAAAAATATTTCAGCATCAAAAAGATTTTTTCCATGATACTAATTCCTGGTTTATCAAGCAGCCAAGCCATCTTCAGCATACCACAGCTGTACCAGATTGTTGCCACTCTGTTTTTTTACAAATACACTCTGTAATTGCCAACACATATGTATGTAGCAGTAAGATTCCAAATGATCTATGGATCATGATACCAAAGATAATTCCCCCTCCTCAGAAAAGGAAGAAAAATAAAAATTGACTTTCTCTGGCAATTTGGTCCTGAAACTCTACACTGAAATGCTCACCAAATCACCTTACAAGCAGGCACTCTGGACTACTTAAGCAATTCCTGTCATTTGCTCCTACATAGAAATGGAATGCAAAGCCAAGGAGAAAGAAGAACCCGGATACAAGATTTCAAGAGATGGCTGTGGAACATGCAAAATACATACATACTGGTTGCACATAACAAGCATAGGGACAGTATATGTTTTCAGACTTAGGCATCAGAAAGCTGATCTTTTACTTGACCCTTGTTTGAAAAACATCATGCACTGACTGCCATGGTAAATAACATTTTATATCCACACAAAGAGATTAGACTGCCAAGGCAAACTGCAAGCCCTTATCTGGTTACAGCTTCTATCTTTTTCACTAGTACAGAAGAATAAAGTAACCTGGGATACAATGATAAATTATCCTTTTCTTAAATATTTAAGGTTAATCCATAACTAGAAATTAAAACTCATTTTCAAAACCAAGCAAGTTAAATGCATAATTATGTAGCATATTATAGTGATTAGTTGCTAATTATACCTTAAAATGATCCTTATTGCTTTATAATCTATATTATTTTCTAGCATTCACTTGTAATAGTGAACATCAACAATAAAATACCCGTGTATCTAACTTTGGGTTTTTCTTTTTTTTTTTTTCTTTTTTTTTTTTTTCTTGACCTATTTTACCATCTAGAGTCCTTTTGCTATAATATTTTCCACGTAATTCCAGAAAGTTTGTTTTTATGGTATCTGTTCATTCCCTCTTCTACTCTATTTATGAATAATAACTTTACCCTATATTGCTAGTTTTCATTCTTCCAGTATCTTCCTCCTTTATTTTAACATCTTCATTCAGTCTTGAATGTGTAGGGGAAGTAAAAGGAAATAAGACTGAGTAGTAGAATACTGTCTACTTCATAAATGCAGCAGAACCAACATTAAGAGTTATGTTTCCCTCCATACAATACAATCACCTATACATATAATACAATAGTTGTGTCATACCTTAAAGACTTCATTAATTGAATGTTAGTCTGAAAAATGGCAAAAACTTCTGTCATGAGATTTCATATCATATTTGAAGGAGTTATAACGGACATGTATAGAAGCCTTCCAGAACTTATTCTTTTCAGGAGGTCCCTAAGAATTTCATTAGGTAGAAATGAGTGCTCAGTAAATATGTGACATGCAAATTTGTATATGGCAACTTCATGAAGTTTGCCATTAGTCACTCAGTTTAGAAAAAGCACTGCTAGCTTTATATCAAAAGAGATCTTTTACACTTTGTCATAATTTATTTTTACTTTAAATATTTTCCTTTTCCTGCAACAATTGAATAATACTTTGCACATATAGCCATCTTTAGCAGTCTGATTAAAAAAAAAAAAAAAAGTTTACTAATAAAACAAAAATCCATTACAAAGTAGTTTTTAAGAAGTGCCTGATGCAGCTACTCTTGAGAACTTGATCAAGAGTGAGTATATTTTGCTTTTAGTTTTCTGTCCTAATTTAGAAATTTAAATATATGACCAGCAGAGATTTTCTTCAAATGACCTCAGGGAGACCAGATCAGATAAAACTAGGTCTGTGATGTGGTGCTTTTTTCTAAGAACTTCTTGAGGAAGCTGGTTACATTGGTGGAAGGCTTCTCTCTAGAAATATTTCTCCCCTCCTCGTTTCTCTTGAGGTAATGAGATGCAAGAAAGTCATGCAATGTTCATTTCAATTGATACTTTTAGTTGATGTTTTAATCATAAATAGAATATCTATGCTGCAAATAAGCACCAATAAGTTAGAGAGAAATACGAGAACTGGCCCTTGAGACATGCACAGACATGCACAGAGACCTTTGACATAGAAAGAGAACAAACATGACATGATGACCTTTGGAGAGATGTTATGATATTTGTCAGAGAACAGCTACAATGTTTCAACCTTTCAAAGAAAACAAACATAAGTGTAGATATTTTAAAAATATAAATAGCTTAGAAAGTTTCATGTATATATTTTAAATATTTTCCAAAGTGACGGTGGCCAGACAGTATATATATCTCTGCATTAATGATACTTCTGCTAGTTCCTAAACTCTGAAGAAACTGTTAATCTAGTAGTTTTACTTCTGTCTAGTAATCTAGTAGATTATGCTTCTTTAGGCAGATTCAGTTGTTCGAAGTGTGTGTCATAATGATTGGTACTTGTGCACTGAAATAATCTTTGGGAGCCTGTCCTTGTTTTCTCCCTTTGATGTGGATGACATTACATGCTGGTGTGCCCAAAGTATTTAGGAATGAAATCATCTGTAACTTAACACTTCCTATATAATTTTCTTCAAGATACAAGGAGAATGTCTTGCCAAATATCACACAGAAGCATGGCATGCTAAAAATCAATGTGACCCACCACTACCAACAACAAAAAAGGAGAATACAGGTAAACTGCTACCTCAATTTTTTTTTAATTAAATCTTTAATTTCTCATTTAAAATTTGAATATTTTTTACATGCTATGTTGTATGTTGTTTTAGAAACAGTTATTAAATGAGAGCTATAATACCTGTATTTCTTCTCAGTATAAACCTTAACTAAATTCATAAATTGCTCTGCATCTTAACAAGCAGCGATAAAAATTCCTTGCTGATATCAAGCTATAAACAGAACACAAGGATAAAGATATTTAAAAGTGCGTTAGAAAGAAAGACAGGAAAAAAATAAGAAATTATGTTATACTTTATACATCCAGTAAACCCGGTATATTATACCAACATACAAAGTCTAAGAATGCTGTTTTCATCTCTACATAAAGATACAAATAATCCTCAAATAACCATATAAACTAAACAGCCTTATAAAATTACTACAAAATGTTTATCAAGAGTATACCAGAGTATCATTCAATACAGTAGTGAAATGAGCCAATATTTGAGGATGTTTTGTAAAGATATCCACTTTATCTTCCAAAACCTGTAGGGGGATTGTCAAAAATGAGCTGGCAAAACATATATAAGATTTTGTAGTTCATTGGAAAACCTTTTCATTTTGTCTGCTTTGATCAAGAATTGAGTTCTTATGTTTGACAGATATATTAACAAGTGCTTCAAACAATACTAGCTTCCTCAAGAACTTCAAATTAATATGCAAAAGTAATTATCAAGATCTGCTTCAGGTTGCCAAAGCAAGTAAGTCTGGTGGCTTTAACTTTGTTCCCTTTCTTTAGCTCCTGGTTTCATTTCATTTTTTTTCCTTACGTTTCTGTTATCTTTCTACTTACTGTAGTAGTGCTGATTGTCGTATCTAAGACTATTCCTCGTCTATTCTTTTTCCCCTGTAAAACAGTACTACAAAAAGCAGGGTATTTTTCATATAAGGGCACATTCCTATCTGCAAAACAAACAAACAAACAAACAAACAAAAAAACCTAGTCAACCTTCTCCTTTTTAACAATATCTGAAGGCAAATTGATCAAAACAACCTGATATATGCTAACAATTACTTTGGACACATCCTCAGGAGACCATTCTATGCTATGAATTCTAAATGGGCAGGAGTTTGTTACCTTGGAGCCTCGGGGTACATCAGCACAATATAACTGTGATCGGTACAACTCTAAGCTTACAATAACAAGCCCTACAGAGAGACAGAACATAATTGCACAGGCTTACTACCAACTTTATATGCAGACACAGTTTACTTTGCAAGTCTAGACTCAGCTTGCTTCTGCCAAGAAAATAACACATAGATGTACCTTAAATAGAATATCTCCAGTCTGGAGGAGTTGACTTTGCACTCATTATTGTGTAAGCAGAGGAAGCCCACTACTAAGTGTGCTGGATGTTGTGCCTTTCCATCACGAATGGAACTCTGCTGAAGTCTGGCCCAAGCAATCTGGATATAACTGGATATTTTGCCTAGTCTTTTAGCTTCCAACCCATGTATTTTAAACTTAAACACAGTACTTCTTCATAAAGTAGGATGCCACTTCAAAATGAGAGAAGCAGGGGATGTAGACAATACTTCTTCATATGACTAAGGTTGTAAACAAAAGAAACTCAAATGAAATCAAGTATGTTGTGACAATAAATAAGTGCAATGGTGTTTTAAGACACCACAAAGCAGATCTCCCTTTAAAATATATCATTAAAATATTAGTTGTATTATTTTACTCTCTTCAGACACTATTCTATATTACTGCAGAGATTTTTAATAGACAAAGTACCCAGCACACATGGTGTGGCAATGATTACTTACTGCCCTGCCTTGCAAGAATAAATTGAAGACTGCATAGTTTTCTGGTCCCTATTGTTACTCAATGACAAGGAAGTAGTTAAGAAGGTCAAAAGCTTCTTGAACTTCATAGAAAGATACTGAAAACAAGAGCTTATAATTTTTGTTTAAATAAACATCTAATTAATAACATATTACTAAACCATACTATACAATAATGTATTGTAGTACATACCTCCAAACCAAGAGTGGCATTAGTACATTATTTTTGTCTTTTTCCAGTATTAGTTGTCTACAATACTAAGATAAATAATATTAAAAATATTTTGTTAATTGTTTTATCTATAAATATATACATTTATGAAGAATTATTTTTAATATTGGTAGATCATTCATCTGAAATATTTAGCTAATTTACCGACAGCTTCTCAGCACAGTTGAATAAAACAGAAATATGTATAAACTTAATATCTGTTTCTTGTCCAAGAGGCTATAGAAGCTTTCCGACAATTTTTCTTTATAGAACTCACAGCCCTTTTTCCATTTTTCTTCTCTCTCCTATAGCCACCTCTGCATCATCACTTTATGAATACTGAAACACAACACTGAAGGAAGCAAACACAGTTTAGCAAATGTTGCCTTACCACAGAGTTTGTTAAAACAGCTAATCACAATTCTTGCTGGCAGTCAACCTTCAGCTGTTTAAAACAACGACATACAATTTTCCACTTTTTTTTTTCTATAAGAGCACACCACTTGTAATGGTTAAGTTTCTAGCACAATTATAAAAGTGATTTGAAGATGATCCTGTTTGTTTGTTTGTTTGTATTTGACCAGCCCCCCCCAGTAGCTTGCAAGACCGAAACCAAAAGCGGCAATAAATGTTCCCAAGGAAAATTCAGAAAATACGGTCTCTTTTTCAGTCACAGTTCTTTCTGAAAAATAAAATCAATTATTTTATTATGTATAAGATTTAAATTTCAGACATCTTCACTGGCAGATAAATAAAATAATTCAGATGGTATTTGATACTATTATTTTTATTATTTTTATTTATTTCTATAACAAAAGTATGCAAGAATTACTGAGTAGGTTAAGACAAACCAGTTAGATTTTTTCAGCTGTTCTTTTAAAGTCTGCTTAAGTTAATAAATACTAACGAGCTTCAGAGCTTGGCTAGTTTTCAATCATAGTTTAAAAAAGTGAATTAATTAAAAAACACACCAGTTAATTTTTTAAGATTCTTGTTTCAAGTGTGTTTATTTCCATGTTAGATGCCTTCTGTAAAGCTTCTTTTATTAAATTTTATTTAAATTCTTAAATATTTACTTGATTTTTCTTATTTCCAGTTTGTCTAGGCTGAAAAATATTTAATATATTCAGGGTTGTAACTAGATTTATTGGAATAATGACATTATTGTTGAAAAGTGTTTGTGAAAACTTAAGCTATTTCATGTTTTTGTTTTTGTTTTCCAAAAATGGATTTCCTTAAAACAAGGGATGTCCAATTACAGTTAAAGTTGAATTAGCATTTTGTACTTGTCATGTTCTCTTTGTTGCTGAATACCTCCTAATATTGAAATTGCTTACTGTCTTTTTAAAAGATTTTGAAAAATAAAAACCAGAAAATACAAGTTGGTGGCATTAACCACAACTCCCACTGGATCACATTTTTTCCTCTTTCTAATGAAAAAGAATATTAAATATTGCCAAAAGGCTTGCATCCATAGGAGTGGAAGGAAGTATAAAATCTTGACTCTCACTGAAATGAGTGGCTTCAGGGCAGATGCATTCTGCAGCGGAGCGGGAGATCGCAGTGTGCAGGGGGTTTCCTACATAGAGGGCCCTCGAGGCAGCCATGGGAGCTACCAGGGCCTGGCAAGGCAGCCCTTGCGAGGGTGGCTGATGAGGCTTGGCTGGAGCCAGGAGCACCCTCCCCTCCCCCATCATGCAAAGGCAGCCCCTAGGAAGAACAAGTGACCAGGGCATACCTTGGCAGTTTGCATAGCAGTGTGCACAAGCAAGGCAGGAAGCAGACTGATCTCTACCTGCTATTATGGGGGCACTATGAAGCAACTTTCCTGTGAGACAAAAGTGGTGTCCACTCTCCCTATCTGCCAGTCTGAGACTGAAACCCAGACAGAAGGGCCACAACCCCCTCAAGCAGACACCTCTACCCAGACAAACCTCCCAAGGACTGAAAGAACAGCCCAGACCATCAGTTGCAGGAAACTATAGCATCTAGAGGTCCCCATAGTGCCTGAAGGCAGAGTTATGTGTTGTGGGTGCAAGTGTGAACGTATAGATGCACTCTCCGAGCAAGTTGCCAGGTTCTGAGAGGAGCTTGGCAGGCTGTGACGCATCCAGAAATTCTGAGCAAGAGATCAATGTGTGGTATCATGTGCTGGCATGGGCTGATCAACAGCCTTACCTTAAATACTCGCAAGGGGGTGGTAAAACAGCTTCCAACCGGAAAACAGCAGACTTGACAGACTTGCAAGACAGGGGAAGCTGGACCCTTGTCTCTGCTTGGAGCAGAGTGAGGAATCTATCCCTTGCACCTGAATTGCCCCTATACAAAAGATATGATGCTCTGGGGCTCAAGAAAAGGAGAGGGTGTCAACAACAACAATGGTAATGGTCAAGGCCCAGGAAAGGGCAACTGCAAAAGGTAGACCAGCAAACCATTTGTATAAGAACCAGAGCCCCAAAAAAAGCATGGACAGTGTTGGTAGTTGGAGATTCCTCAATGAGAGGCACTGAGGTGCCCATTTGCCACCCAGACAATCTCTCTAGAGAGGTTTGCTGCCTGCCCAGGGCCTGTATTCATGACATCACAAAGAGGCTACTCAGCTTGGTCAAGCCAGAAGACTATCTTGCTCTCTCACGTAGGGACAACTGAGGTCATGACAAAGAGACTCCAAAACATCAAAAGGGACTTTTTGTCTCTTGGAAAGATGCTGAAGGGATCAGTAGCACAAATAGTGTTCTCCACAATCCTCCCTGTCGGACATTGGGACCTAAGGAGGAGGAGGTGTACGGATCAGGTGAATGACTGGCTGTGTAGGCAGTGCCATGTTCAGGGTTTTGGGTTCTACGATCTTGGGCATGCTTTTGAGAGACCAGACTTGGTGACACAGGATGGGGCACATCTGGCCAAGTGTGGCAAGAGTGTTTTGGGCAGCAAGCTTCCCAGACTCATTAGCAGGGCTTTAAACTAGATTCAGTGGGGGAAAGGCATGTACCTGTGACTCAGATGAACCACTGAATGCCAATACTTTGGAGAACAGCAAGGAAACACCTGTGAATCATCCCATGGGAATTAGGAAGAACTCCTCTAAAAAGGTGATGCAGCTCAGAGCCCAGATGAAGTGCCTGTACACTAATGCATACATCATGTGAAACAAGCAGGAAGAATTTGAAGTCACAGAGCAATTAGAAAACCATAACCTAATTGTTACTACGGAAACATGGTGGGATGAATCACACATCTGGAACATTGGAATAGAGGGCTATGAGATTTATAAGAGACAGGTAATGAAGAAAGGGTGGGAGTGTTGCCCTCTATTCACAGAAATGGATAGATTGTGAAAAGTTCCCTCTAAGAAACATCCAAGAGCAGGTTGAGAGCCTGTGAGTAAAAATTAAGGACTGGACAAACAAAGGACAACTTGTGGTTGGAGTCTACTACAGGCCACCCCACCAATGGGAGGCTGTGGATGAGGCCTTCTTGCTCCAACTACAAGAAGCATAGTGATCACAGGCTCTCTTCCTCCCGGTGGATTTCAACCACTCATATGTTTACTGTGAAAGCCACGCAGCTGGCAGTAAGCAGTTCAGGAGACTCCTGGAGTCTACTGAGGACAAATTCATCCTCCAGGTAATAGACAAACCAACCAGAGGAGAAGTGTTACTGGACCTGGTGCTCACCGATGCTGAAGAGTTCATCAAAGAGGTTAAGATTGGAGGAAGCCTGGGTTGCAGTGATCATGCTCTGGTTGAGTTTGTGATCTTAAGGAATATCACAGAATCACAGAATTTCTAGGTTGGAAGAGACCTCAAGATCATCGAGTCCAACCTCTGACCTAATGCTAACAGTCCCCACTAAACCATATCCCTGAGCTCTACATCTAAACGTCTTTTAAAGACTTCCAGGGATGGTGACTCCACCACTTCCCTGGGCAGCCTGTTCCAATGTCTAACAACACTTTTGGTAAAGAAGTTCTTCCTAACATCCAACCTAAAACTCCCCTGGCGCAACTTAAGCCCATTTCCCCTCATCCTGTCACCAGGCACATGGGAGAATAGACCAACCTCCACCTCGCTACAGCCTCCTTTAAGGTATCTGTAAAGAGCAATAAGGTCACCCCTGAGCCTCCTTTTCTCCAGGCTGAACAAGCCCAACTCCCTCAGCCGCTCCTCGTAGGACTTGTTCTCCAGGCCCTTCACCAGCTTTGTCGCCCTTCTCTGGACCCGCTCAAGCACCTCGATGTCCTTCTTGTAGTGAGGGGCCCAAAACTGAACACAGTACTCGAGGTGCGGCCTCACCAGAGCCGAGTACAGGGGGACAATCACTTCCCTAGCCCTGCTGGTCACACTGTTTCTTATGCAAGCCAGGATGCTGTTGGCCTTCTTGGCCACCTGAGCACACTGCTGGCTCATATTCAGCCGACTATCAACCATCACTCCCAGGTCCTTCTCTGCCAGGCAGCTCTCCAACCACTCATCTCTCAGCCTGTAGCTCTGCTTTGGGTTGTTGCACCCCAGGTGCAGGACCCGGCACTTGGCCTTGTTAAACTTCATGCAGTTGACCTCAGCCCATCGGTGCAGCCTATCCAGATCCTCCTGCAGAGCCTTCCTACCCTCAAGCAGATTGACACACGTGCATAGCTTGGTGTCATCTGCAAACTTACTGAGGGTGCAGTCAATGCCCTCGTCCAGATCATCGATGAAGATATTAAAGAGGACTGGCCCCAGCACTGAGCCCTGGGGGACGCCACTAGTGACTGGCCTCCAACTGGACTCGACTCCATTTACCACAACTCTTTGGGCCCAGCTATCCAGCCAGTTTCTAACCCAACGAAGCATGCGCCAGCCCTAGCCAAGAGCAGCCAGTTTCTTGAGGAGAATGCTGTGGGAGACGATGTCAAAAGCCTTGCTGAAGTCAAGGTAGACCACATCCACAGCCTTTCCCTCATCCACCTAGCGCGTCACTTTGTCATAGAAGGAGATCAGGTTCGTCAAGCAGGACCTGCCTTTCATAAACCCATGCAGGCTGGGCCTGATCGCCTGCTTGCCCTGCAAGTGCTGCGTGATGACTCTCAGGAGGATCTGCTCCATGAGCTTCCCTGGCACTGAGGTCAAACTGACAGGCCTGTAGTTTCCCGGGTCAGTCCTCCAGCCCTTCTTGTAGATAGGCGTCACGTTTGCTAGCCGCCAGTCAACTGGGACCTCCCCCGATAGCCAGGACTGCTGATAAATGGTGGATAGTGGCTTGGCCAGCTCCTCTGCCAGTTCTCTCAGTACCCTTGGGTGGATCCCATCCGGCCCCATTGACTTGTGCACATCCAAGTGCTGTACCAGGTCACCAACCATTTCTTTGTGGATAGTGAGGGCCACATCCTGCTTCCCATCCCCTTCCACCAGCTCAGGGTACTGGGTATCCAGAGAACAACCGGTATTGCTGATAAAGACTGAGGCGAAGAAGGCATTAAGCACCTCCACCTTTTCCTCATCTCTTGTAACTAAGTTTCCCCCTGCATCCAGTAAAGGATGGAGATTCTCCTTAGTCCTCCTTTTTGTGTTGATGTATTTATAAAAACATTTTTTGTTATCTTTAACGGCTGTAGCCAGATTGAGCTCCAGATGAGCTTTGGCCTTCCTAATTTTGTCCGTGCACTGCCTCGCAACATCCTTATAGTCCTCCCGAGTGGCCTGCCCACTTTTCCAAAGATTATAAACCCTCTTTTTTCTCCTAAGCTCAAGCCACAATTCTCTGTTCAGCCAGGCTGGTCTTCTTCCCCATCAGCTCGTCTTTGGGCACGTGGGGACAGACCGTTCCTGCGCCATTAAGATTTCCCTCTTGAAGAGCGCCCAGCGTTCCTGGACTCCTCTGCCCTTCAGAACCGCCTCCCAAGGGACTCTGCCAACCAGTGTCCTGAGCAGCTCAAAGTCAGCCCTCCGGAAGTCCAATACAGCGGTTTTACTGGTCCCCTTCCTGGCCTTGCCAAGAATAGTGAACTCCACCATTTCGTGGTCACTCTGCCCAAGACAGCTCCCGACAATCACATCCTCCACCAGTCCTTCTCTGTTTGTGAAGAGAAGGTCTAGCGGGGCGCCACCCCTGGTAGGCTCACTAACCAGCTGCATCAGGAAGCTATCTTCCATGCTCTCCAGAAACCCCCTAGACTGCTTTCTCTGGGCTGTGTTGTACTTCCAGGATATGTCAGGGAAGTTGAAGTCCCCCACGAGTACAAGTGCTGAAGATTTCGCAACTTCTGTCAGTTGCCTGTAGAACTCCTCATCAGTCTCCTCATCCTGGTTTGGCGGTCTATAACACACCCCGACCAGGACGCTAGCCTTGTTGGCCCCACCGATCCTAACCCAAAGGGACTCGACCTTGTCATTGCCAGCCTTGAGTTCTACAACATCGAAAGACTCCCTAATATAGAGAGCCACACCACCACCCCTTCTGTGCTGCCTGTCCCTTCTGAAGAGCTTATAGCCAGGCATTGCAGCACTCCAGTCATGAGACTGGTCCCACCACGTCTCCGTGATGGCAACCAAGTCGTAGCCTGCCTGCTGCACGATGGCTTCCAGCTCCTCCTGTTTGTTACCCATGCTGCGTGCTATATGGGCCTGGCTAAGAGCAAAGTCAGGACCCTGAACTTCAGAAGAGCGAAATTTCAGCTGTTCATAGAATTACTAGTCAAGATCCCATAGGACAGAATCCTTAGGGACATAGAATATGATCAGAGCTGGCAACTGTTTAAGGATATTTTCCTTAGAGCGCAGGAACTCTCTATTCCCATATATATATTTCCCACGGTGGAAACAGGGCCATGTACCCTGGGAAGAGTACAGAAATGCTTTTGGATGTGCAGGGATGGGATCAAGAAAGCCAAGGCATAGAACAAAACTTGGTGAGAGATGCAAAGAATAACAAGAAGGGGTCCTACAGGTATATTGGCAACAAAAGAAAGACTAAGGAGAGCATACCACCTCTGACAAATGAAGATGGAGAACTGGTAACAACAGATGTGAGCAAGGCAGAGGTACTTAACAACTTCATTGCCTTGGTCTTCACTAGTGGTCAGGCTTGCCAGATTCCTCAGGTCCCCGAACCTCTAGGAAGGTGCTGGGGGAGCAGAATCCCTCAAATCGATTAAAGTGCCTTTTTTCCAACTGTACTGGGGTTTTAAGCCCTTAAAGTTCCCAAGGTTATTAGACAGAGATAATAAATCAACCAGGTAGTTCTCTACTGCTAATACTGTTAATTACAAGCAAAACTGCTTAACAACTGAAGTAGAAGAATAACAAAATTTGAATTGTGATATCAGTTTTGAGTAGGAATTTCAAAATAAAAATTTTTTGAATGTGTCATTTGGGGAAATTTAAGTTTTGTTAAAATATGCCCTAAACTCTTGAAATATAAGCTGGTATATAAAATAGATTCAATATAATTCTCAATGAATACCATTATATTCGTATTCACCAGATCAAATATATAATGTTAATTACTTCCTATTATTGCATTAATATATGATTATTTGAATAAAAGTGTATGTAGAATATATAATATTCATATAAATGGTGTTCCCTTTCTCAAAATAAAAACAGCTCAGGATGGGTATTCTTACACATGTATTTTTAACTTAAAAATTTAAATTAATCTTGTTTATAAAAAGAAAAATGTGTTGCTGATATATTTCATAAGCTTAGTCTCTGAATAATTTCTCAATCTGGTATACTGTTATTTTATATCAGTATCAAATTTCCAGTATTACAGCAATATTCTTGCAGGCTCAGCTCTGGACATATGGCACATATGATGAACAACATGAATGCCCTAAGCCATTTTTTTATGCCCGTTAAAAACATCATGAATGGCTGACAGGTAGGCCACTGAAGTGTTGTAAGGACATGCTCAGGGCAAATCTTGAACTGTGTGGTACCAGTTCCACAAAGTGGGAAGCTACAGCTAAAGACCATCTGTTCAAATAAAGATAGTGCACCATTGCCCTGAGAGCCTTTGAAGAAGACTGAAGCAACACAATGACTCTGCTGTACTACTTCACTATAGAAATAGAGGCACAGTGTGTTAAACAAGCAGCATCTGTGGTAGTTAACATGCTGTGGCAGTCTGACTGATTTTTCAATAACCAAGGCACAAAACAAGGAATACTCATTTATTAACAGAAAATATACTTGTTATGTGTATTTTGATAAAGATTTTCCCATTCTAAGTAGATTAAATTACAGTCTGCTGTATTTAAATAACACCCAATGTAGCAATATTTTGTAAACCTGACTCCCAGATTTCATTTGAGTTCTACTCTTCAAACATCCTAAATACAGACTGGAAGAGCTGCTGTATTGAAAACAGTTGGGAACACAAGTATTTGACTGAAGATCTTAAGCTAGTTAGGATATGCCTTGCTTTTTGTGTATACTGAATGACGTATATATACATATATAAATTTATATATATATTTTTTTTAAGTGTTGTGACTTTGTTTATATATATATATAAAACACCTATCACCACATTAATAAGCACTTTCTAGAAACATTCTGATGGCAGTGGTAAAAACAGGAGTTGATTTGTTAGAAAGTGTTTGTTAGTAAGTGTTTGAAACACTTCTTTTTCCAATCAAAAAAAAAAAAAAAAAAAGCAAAAAAAAAAAAAGCAAAAAAAGCCACAAGACTGTTTTTTTTTTTGTTTGTTTTTTGTTTTTTGTTTTTTGTTTTTTTTCCTGATGGCACTATTATTTTTACTGTTAATTTCACTCATAAATTTTCTTTCAAACAACTGAATATCCATGAACACTACTTTAAAAAAAAAAAGTTTAAAATTTTGAACATTTTAAAACTAGACTTTATTGAAGTTAGGGAAGAGATGGGATGCGCCTCTCTCAGAGAGGGGTAAGGATCTTTGGTCAGGAGTTGGCAGGGCTGATAGATAGGGCTTTAAACTAGAGTCGAAGGGGGAAGGGGCTAAAACCAAACACACCGGTGGAGACCTAAGGGATGGTACGCTAGAATCAGAGGGGCTGTGTGCCAGTGAGGTCCTTCGGTCAGATACACAAGGTGCTGAGTGTAAGGAGACGCACTTGAAATGCTTTTACACAAACGCACGCAGTATGAGGAATAAAATAGATGAGCTAGAAGTCCTGGCCCAGTCCCGCAACTACGACATCATCGGCATAAGCGAAACCTGGTGGGATGAGTCCTGTGACTGGGGTGTTGCGATAGATGGTTACAGGCTCTTCAGGAGGGACAGGCAGGGTAGGCAAGGTGGTGGGGTGGCGATGTATGTGAAGCAGGGGCTGGACTGTGTGGAACTTCAGGTCGGCAATGGCAAAGTTGAGAGCCTCTGGGTAAGGATCAAGGGACAAACGAATAAAGGGGATGTCGTTGTGGGAGTCTATTACAGACCGCCTGGCCAGGACGATAGCGCCGATAAATTATTCTTTACAGAACTAAGAGAGGCCTCGAGATTAACTCCCCTTGTCCTTATGGGGGACTTCAACTTGCCGGACGTTAACTGGGAGTGCCACACGGCTGACACGAGCAGGTCCAGGAGGTTCATGAAGCACCTAGATGATAACTTCTTGGTGCAGGTGTTAACGGAGCCAACTAGGAAAGGTGCCCTCCTAGACCTGTTGCTAGAAAACAGAGAGGGTCTGGTGGGAGATGTGGTGATTGGTGGCCGCCTCGGTCATAGCGACCATGAAGTGGTTGAGTTCAAAATTTATGGTGACAGAAGGAAAAGTGCCACCAAAACCTCATCCCTAGGTATGGGGAAAGCGGACTTCAGGCTGCTCAGGGAACTAGTCAGCAAGGTCCCCTGGGAAACTGCTCTTGAAGGCCTCGATGTCCACCAGTGCTGGTCACTATTTAAGCGATGCCTCCTAGAAGCACAAGATCAGGCAATTCCAAAATATCGCAAGTCAGGCAGGCGGGGCAGGAGGCCGGCGTGGCTGACCAGGAACGTTCTAATGGAGATTAGGCGGAAACAGAGAGTGTTTCGCTACTGGAAGGAGGGCCAGATGTCATGGAAAGAATACAGGGATGCTGTTCGTGTTTGTAGGGAGAAAGTTCGTGTGGCCAAAGCACAGCTAGAGTTGAAGCTGGCTGTGTCTGTGAGAGAAAATAAAAAGGGGTTTTTTAGATATGTGAATGGAAAAAGGAGAACTAAAGAATACATAGGGCCGCTCCTTGATAGGGAAGGTCTCCTCACAGACGATGACATAGGCAAAGCAGAGACGCTTAATGCCTTCTTTGCCTCTGTCTTCAATGCCGATGATGGGCTTCGGGACCCAGGGTGCCCTGAGCTGGAGGACCGGGACGGTGGGGATGACAAACTCCCAACTGACCCTGAACGTGTGCGGGATTTGCTACTCCACCTGGATCCCTACAAGTCCATGGGTCCGGATGGGATTCATCCCCGGGTGCTGAAAGAGCTGGTGGACATCATCGCGGAACCTCTTTCAATTATTTTTCAACGATCCTGGGAATTTGGAGAGGTCCCGGTAGACTGGAAGCTGGCAAATGTTGTGCCGATTTTCAAGAAGGGTCAGAAAGAAGACCCTAGCAATTACAGGCCTGTCAGCCTCACGTCAGTGCCTGGTAAAATCATGGAGAAGTTGGTTCTCGGACTTATTGAGGCGCACCTGGGGGACAAAGCAGTCATTGGTCCCAGCCAGCATGGGTTTGTGAAGGGTAGGTCCTGCCTAACTAACCTGATTTCCTTTTATGATAAGATCACCCGTATGGTGGACCAAGGGAAACCAGCTGATGTGATTTTTTTGGACTTCAGCAAGGCTTTTGACACGGTTTCCCATAGGATCCTACTGGACAAAATGTCCACCATACAGCTAAATAAAAACATCATACGACGGGTGAGCAATTGGCTAACGGGCAGGGCCCAAAGGGTTATGGTAAATGGGGCTGTGTCAGGCTGGCGGGTGGTCACCAGTGGGGTCCCTCAAGGCTCCATTTTAGGGCCGGTACTTTTCAGTATTTTTATAAACGATCTGGATGTAGGAATAGAAGGTATTTTGAGCAAGTTTGCTGATGACACCAAACTTGGAGGAGTTGTGGACTCGAATGAGGGCATAAAGGCCTTACAGAGGGATCTGGACAGGTTGGAGAGCTGGGCGATCACCAACCGCATGAAGTTCAATAAGAGCAAGTGCCGGGTCCTGCACCTGGGACGGGGAAACCCTGGCTGCATGTACAGACTGGGCGATGAGACGCTGGAGAGCAGCCTAGAAGAGAGGGATCTGGGGGTCGTGGTAGACAGCAAGTTGAATATGAGCCAGCAGTGTGCCCTGGCAGCCAGGAGGGCCAATCGTGTCCTGGGGTGCATCAAGTACGGCATCACTAGTAGGTCAAGGGAGGTGATTGTCCCGCTCTACTCTGCGCTGGTGCGGCCTCACCTCGAGTACTGTGTGCAGTTCTGGGCACCACAGTATAAAAAGGACATGAAACTGTTGGAAAGTGTCCAGAGGAGGGCTACGAAGATGGTGAAAGGCCTGGAGGGGAAGACGTACGAGGAACGGCTGAGGTCACTGGGCCTGTTCAGCCTGGAGGAGGCTGAGGGGAGACCTCATCACAGTCTACAACTTCCTCGTAAGGGGGTGTCAAGAGGCAGGAGACCTTTTCTCCATTAACACTAGTGACAGGACCCGTGGGAACGGGGTTAAGCTGAGGCAGGGGAAATTTAGGCTTGACATCAGGAGGGGGTTCTTCACAGAGAGGGTGGTTGCACACTGGAACAGGCTCCCCAGGGAAGTGGTCACTGCACCGAGCCTGTCTGAATTTAAGAAGAGATTGGACTGTGCACTTAGGCACATGGTCTGAACTTTTGGGTAGACCTGTGCGGTGTCAAGAGTTGGACTTGAAGATCCTTAAGGGTCCCTTCCAACTCAGGATATTCTATGATTCTATGATTCTATGATTCTAAGAGAGGATGATTTCTTTCATACTACCTATGATTTGTGTATTTCCTTTCTATACTGAATACTTCACAGCAAAATGCAGACAAGTAAGCATGACAAGCACAGTATTTAATGTACATTTTTGTTTAATTTTTCATTCTTTTAGATCCCTGTGAGCAAAACAGATTAAGTTTTCCCTTTGTAAAGTAAATCTCTAACAATATGAAAATGGTAGAGACAGTGAAAGTGGTCACCATTAGTGATCATGAAGGTGTGGTGATATACGTTATCATATCATACGTTAACATATCATACGTTAGCATATGATGCCAGAAACCCTAATTTATTCTGGAGTATTGTATAATTTAAGAAAGGGAAAAAAAAAATGCTGCGCAAAAGCAGCTGGGAGAGTGAGGAGTGAGAAACAGCTTTGCAGACCCCAAAGTCAGTGAAGGAGGGAGGAGTTGCTCCAGGCACCGGAACATAAGTTCCCCTGCAGCCTTTGGAGAGGCCCCTGGTGGAGCAGGCTGTCCCCCTGCAGCCCATGGGTCCCACATGGAGCAGATCTCCATGCTGCAGTCCGTGGTGGAGCCCCTGGTGGAGCAGGTGGGTGTGGCCTGGAGCAGGCTGCCACCCTTGGAGGACCTGTGCTGGAGCAGTTTGCTCCAGTTTGCTCCTGGGGGATGGACCAAATAGTATGGACCCATACTGGAGAAGTTCTCAAAGAGCTGCTGCCTGTGGGAAGCCCACAGGATCAGTTTGGGAGGGATGGCATCCTGTGAGAGGGACCCCACGTTTGATCAGTGGCAGAGAATGACTGTAAAGGAGCAGCAGAGGAGAAGTGCTGTAGATTGACTGCAACCCCCATTCCCCTTTCTTCTGTCCCTCAGAGAGAGGAGTTAGAAGAGGGTGGATGGGGGGAAGGTGTGTTTATTTACTTTGTTTGTTTTTCACTTCTCTAGCTTGTAAGTAATAGGTGATAAATTCTACTAATCTCCCTATGCTGAGTCCGTTTTGCCCGTGACAATAATTGTTGAGTGCTCTCCTTGTCCTTTTCTCAACCCTTGAACCCCTTTTATTGTATTTTATCCCCCTTTCCCTGTGAAGAGGGTGAGTAAGAGAGTGGTTGTGGTGGAGCTCAGCTGCCCACCTGAGTAAAACCATCACAAATGGAAATATAAATCATGGATAGAATACCTCTAGTAGTCAAAGAATAGTTATAATAAATTATACAGTTCTGTGTATAGACATTTATGGGCATAAAGGTAAAGTAATTGAATATACTATGTACACATATATATGTATATGTTTGTTTGTTTGTCCAGACTCTTTAAATATTTTATTACCACTATCCTTACCCTCAAAGAATTAAGCTTTACCTCACTGATTATGAACCAGCTTGTAGAAGCTGAAGTACGAATTTCACATGAAAATGTGAAATTTACTGAGTACTGCATCCTTTCATGTCTGTGATATATCATGAAACAGTACATGAAGGAATATAGTTTAAAGCTGCTTTATTTTCTTTCTGCTTTCTCTCTTTTTTTTTTTTTTTTTTTTTTCCCCTTTGGTTGTTGTGGCTTAAAGAAGGAAGCTTACTATTTATGCAACCACAAATACTCTGGGCATGTCTATTTATTCCAAGTCAGTGCTAGTCCAGGTAATTTCCACAGCATCTGATTTATTTCAGCTTGTTTGTCACTATTCTAAAATTAGATTGATTCTCCTTTTAGAAAGCAAAGCTTTTTAACCTTGCAGATCTCATCCCCTGAGATCAACTGTTTTCTGTAAAAGTAAAAGGTTTTGGTAGTCTTCTTCCCTATAGAGAATCAGTCCGCTCCAAGAGCAGCACTCCAACAGGTAATTTACTTTTATAAACAGTATAAATAAAGCAAAAATAGAAGAAAATATCTCAAAACAGGGCTTCCTTACAGCACCCTTGTTGGTTTATTTCCTTTATTGCAGAAGGTCCACAAGCTGTTGCAGTTGACTGTCGGTGGGAGGTCCTCAAGCTGTTCATGAAGAATTTAAGTAAGTAAAATTACAAGTTTTTTTTTTTCCCCTTTTCACTAGCAGAAGTAAAAGTTAAGAAGCTACCAGAAAGAGTTACTTAACAACCTACTGTTTCTTTTCAAAATGGTGAGTTTACAATACAAAGGTGTACTTTCCCATAAGAATGCTAAAAAATGTTTGTGATCTCAATTCACCTATCTGAGCATTACATCACATTATTGCATGAATGTGTTTCCAGTAAAAATGAACATAGCAATATTTATCAAGAATAATTTCATGATGTTCCTGTGTGGTTAGTGTCAAATCACAGTTATGATCTTTCTGAACTTGACAGTACATATTGAAGTTTACAGCAACTCTACATCAAATGTGCCTTCTTAAAAGTACATTATTCTATGGAAGAATCAAAAGAAACTCCTCTTTAAAGGAAAATACAAACATAACTGAATTGCCCTGCAGTTAAGACCTTTGAGTTGAAGTGCTGAGATCTTTGGTAAATATACAGTTTTGACACCATGGTCCAGAATTATTACATATTTTCTGTAATTTCTGTACAGATTGCAAGCCTTCTGAAAGTTCTGTTGTTGCTGGTAATGTGTGGGTTTTTTTTTTTTTTTTTTTTTTTTGTAGTATTTTTATTTTTGTTTTTGTTTTTTAACAAGTAGCTTAAAGATGGATGCACCTGTCAATATTGCTGAAAACTAAAGTAATTCATTAGTAAAATTTAATTTGTTCTATACATTTATGAACATTAAAAATTAAACTGTAAACATACATTTTTTCTCACTCAATAAAGTGAGTTCTGTTAAGAATAGGTTTCCCTTCTATTTTTGATGCTCTCTCCCAAGTATTTACAGCAACTTACTAAGAACACCACAGAGGCCTTAGATTGATTTCAGCAGGGGACCTACATTATCAGGTCAATGCCTATCACTTAGACAGTAATTTGTTTTCACTTTCCATTTCCCCTTCTCCCAAGTTCCCTTTGCCGTTTATTTCTACTTATTTCCCCAGACAACATTCTGTTGCTGATACAGCAATACATATGCAACCAAGGGACTAAAAAAAAAAATAATAAAAAAATAAGATCAATTTCTTAAGAAAGTACATCCCTCATATTATCCAATGTTAAGAAAGAGAAAAACCGTGCAGAACACAAGCCCTAGAACAGAATAGGCTTATATTACAAAGCACCAGTCCAGTCGGTCTTTGGCAAAATGCAGCACATAGTAGTAGGAGTAACTGGGCTTGCTCTTCCTTGTCATATTTCTGTGATAATCTTGCAATAAGGGCTTGCTATAGGGCTATCTACTATTTGTAAAATTAAATGATAAAAGTAAAAGCAGACAATAAATAGGCAAAAGATCACACAAAAACATGCTGAAATATTTTAAGTCTAAACCCATGTACTGGTTTTACATAGAAAGGTTTTGGTATTGCGGGGCTGCAGGGCTGCCCTCTGTGAGAAGAGTCCAGAAGCTACCCCATGTCAGATCAGATCTAGTTTCATCTGCATCCAAAAGGGACCTGCTGCTGGCCAGAGCTGAGCCAATAAGTGACATTGGTTGCTTATATGAGCAAATATGAGAGCATATTTAAGAAAGGGAAAACAAAACAAGACAAAACAAACAAACAAAAACTGCTGTGTAACAGCAGCTGGGAGAGAGGAGTGAGCAGTTCTTGAAGATTTGCTGCCTGTGGGAAGCCCATACAGGATCAGTTAAGGAAGGGTGGCAACCTGTGGGATGGATCCACATTGAGACAGGGGCAGACAGTGACCATGAAAGAGCAGTGGAGACAAAGCATTATGGACTGAGTGCAGCCCCCTTTGCCTGTTCCCCTGCATCACTCGGGGGGAGTAGGTGGAACAGGGTGGATGGTGGGGGCAGTGTTCCTGGTTTGCTTTTAGTTTCTCACTGCTTTAGTCTGCTAGTGATGGACGATCACTAGCATATTAGTCTCCCTATGACAAGTTTGTTTTGCCCATGACAATAATTATTGAGTGATGTCCCTGTCCTTATCCCAACCCATGAGCCCTTTGTATTTTCTCCCCTTTCTCTATGAAGAGGGAGTGTGAGAGTGGTTGTGTTTATGCAGCAGCTGCCCAGCTGCATAAAGCTACCACATCCCATTTGTGACATTTTTGTCTATAAAAAAGCACTTGTAATCTCTACTATGAACTTTTACAGAAAATATTTGAAAGACAATTACATCTTTCTCACCAAGATTTTTCAAGTTTCTACACATACTTTGAACCCAAAACATTTAGAAATGCTAGAATATTAGAAATTCCCATTCTCAAAGTTCATTCTCAGTATTTGAGGGCAGAGTTTTTTTTTTTTTTTTTTTTTTTGTGTTGTTTTTTTGGTTGATTGACTGTTTTTGTTGTTGGTTTGTTGTCTGTGGTGGTGGTTTTGCATGTACTTTTGGTATTTCTCACAGACTGCTCTCAAACTAAAATCTCCAAAACAGGTTGATAAGTTTAAAACTCCATAAGTGTCCTATGAATAACAATTCCTTTTGATTTTTGTTTTCACATGGAATTACAAATAATCTGTAGGAAAAAAAAAAAAAAAAAAAAAAAGAAGAATCTGTACTATCTGTACTGTAACCATACTGTTTTATCTATGCTATTTTGCCATATATGGGGAGCAAGGGAGATGGAGTAAAATCCGTGTATATATTTCTGAGTTGAAATTATTCTAAAATGATTTCTTTACTAATGTGGTCTGAAGAAGACCCATTTTGAAACTGAAAGATTTTCAAATTTCCCTGTTGTACTGTTTATCGCTTTTTGGGGCTGGTTTAAGCCCCCAGAGCTTAAACCTGTTTAAGCTCTGTGTACTGTGTAGCACTGGCATATGATATGATAAAATTACTGGTCATGAGTCTAATCTGGTATTTGTACTCAGCATTGCCATCATCTTCATACTTTGGGAACCAAACCTCAGAAATTATTAGTAATTACACTTTTTACCTTTTCTGCAATCTGTGGTAGAGACAAGGGAGAACACTTTCCCCCACACCTTCCCCTTCCCCTTCTCTCTTAGGCTAGAATGTTCCTATTGCTGTCTAATGAGTGAGTTTCTAGTTTTGTTTATGGTTAAATAACTAAGGATCTGAGGAGCCCTGCCTCCAGCCACCTGGAGAAAAGGCACAACCAGGTTTATTAGACTGTGTGGATTCCATGGCCTGGCACATCAGACCCACAGGAGTATAATACTCTAGTGGACACCAGTTCACAGTGTATCCTAACACTATCAAGACATAAAGGGACAGAACTCATCTGTATTTCTAGAGCGACAGGGGGATCCCAACAGCTAACTGTATTGGAAGCCAAAGTGACCTTACATGGGAATGAATGTGTGGCAAAAGCACCCTATTGTGACTGACCCTGAGGCTCCGAGGCTCCATGCATCCTTGGCATAGACTACCTCAGGAGACCCCAAAGGGTTCCCATTGTGTTGTTTTTTTTTTTTTTTTTTTTTTTTTGACGTAGCTGCCTTGGAGACAAGAACTATCTTGCCTGGTCTGTCAGAGGACCCTTCTGTTACACAGTTGCTGAGGGTTGGAGCAGGTGCCAGCTGCTACCACAACGGTGCACTGACAGCAATATTGCACCCAGACTCACTGATTCATTGACTGGAGAGTCAAGGAGTGATCAGTAAGACTTGCTCACCCTTTAATAGGCCCGTATGACCAGTGGGAAAGTCTGACAGAGAGTGGTGACTTACAAGTGAACTATTCTGTGGTGACTAACAAGTGAACTATCCTGGCCTGAATGAAGCAGGGAGTGTCGCCATGCCATGGTATGCCACAACTGATATTGCTAAGCATTTTTCTGGATCTCTTTAGCAGCAGAGTTCAGGCTACAATTTGCTTTCACTTGCAGGGATGCTTTCAGTACTCCTGGAAATGACTACCCTAAGGGTGGAAACACAGCCCTATCATTTGCCATAGACTGATTCACACTGCACTGGAACGGGAACTGTAGATCCTGAACACCTGCAATACATTGATGACATCATCACGTGGGGCAACCAAGCAGAAGTTGTTTTTGAGAAAGGGAAAGAAATTGTCTGAATCCTTCTGAAAGCTGGTTTTGCCATAAAACAAAGTAAAGTCAAGAGACCTGCACAGAAGATCCAGTTTCGGGAATAAAATGGCAAGCTGGGCATCATCAGATCCCAATGGATGTTGTCAACAAAATGACAGCTATGTTTTCACCAACTAGCAAAAAAGAAACACAAGCTTTCTTAGGTATCGTGGGGTTTTGGAGAATGCATATTCCAAATTAGTCTGATTGCAAACCCGCTCTATCAAGTGACCTGGAAGAAGAATGATTTCAGATGGAGCAATGACAAGCCTTTGGACAAATTAAACAGGAGACAGTTCATGCAGTAGCCCTCGGGCCAGTCCAAGTAGGGCAGGATTTAAAAAATGCCCTCTACATTTCAGCCAGGGAGAATAACCCTAGCTGGAGACTCTGGCAGAAAGTACCAGGGGAAACCCAAGGTCATCCCCTAGGGTTTTGAAGTCCAGGATGCAGTTGATCTGAGGCCTACTATACTCCAACTGAAAAAGAGAATTTGGCAGCATAAGAATTCTTGAAGAACAATAGAATTGTGAGAGGCTGTCAGGAGCTGGGGGAACCACTGGTCAGGGATAGGCTGTGCATCAGTCAGTGGGTGGTGAGCAGTTGCATTTTGCATTACTTGCTTTATATACTTCTATATCAACTTTGTCATTATTATTATTATTATTTTACCTTTCTTTTCTGTACTATTATACCTATGAGTTCTGTCCTATCTCAACCCACAACTTTTACATTTTCAATTCCAATTCTCTTCCCCTTCCACTGTGGGGAGCAGGGAGTGAATGAATGACTTATCTGCCTGCTGGGTTAAATGACAATAAGCCCCTAAGTGAAGTAATGACAATTTATATGAAGATTTATTTCCAACATCAGTGAAGCCTGAATCCCTGATTTGGAAGACCATAATTGTGGGAAAGATAAACTCCCAGCCAACTCCAGATGTATGCAAGCTTTTCTGCTCCAGCTGGATGCATATAAGTCTATGAGGCCCAATGGGATTTATCTCAGGGTTCTCAGAGATCTGGCTGATATTATTGCAAGACCTCTCTCAATTATTTTTGAACAGTACCAGGAATCTGGACAGGTTCCAGTTGACTGGAAGCAGGCAAATGTCCCAATTTTCAAGAAGGGTAAGAGAGAAGACCCTGGTAATTACAGGCCTGTCAGTCTCACTTCAGTGCCTGTTAAAATTATGGAGAAGATTATTCTGGGAGTTATTGAAAAACACTTGAAAGAGAACACAGTCATTGGTCACAGCCAACAGAGGTTCACAAGGGGAAAGTCCTGTTTAATGAACTTAATTTTCTTTTATGACAAGGTTACCCATGTAGTTGACCGAGGAAAGCCAATTGATATAATCTTTTTCGGATTTCAGCAAAGCTTTCAATACTGTTTCTCACAGTATCCCTCTGTACAAAATATCCAGTATACAGATAGACAGGGTCAGTGAACAATCAGCTGATGGATCAGTCTTAAAGTGTTACAGTAAAAGAGGTTACCTCAAGCTGACTTCCAGTCACTAGTGGGGTTCCCCAGGGTTCCATTTTAGGGACAGTTCTCTTCTGTGCTTTTATAAATGATTTGGATGCAGGACTCAATTGCATACTAAGTAAGTTTGCAGTTAATACTAAATTAGGAGAAGGTGTTGACTCCAGAGAGGCCTTGTAGAGAGGTCTTGACAAATGCGAGGACTGGGCAATCACCAACTTCTTGAGGTTTAACAAGAACAAGTGCTAGATTCTGCACCTGAGATAGGGCAGCCCTGGATATACATACAGACTGGGCCTTGAGTGGCTGGCAGTGTGCTATGGACAGCCAAAAGGTCCATCTTTTTGGGGTGCATGAAGTACAGCATTGCTAGACATTTGAGGGAAGTAATTGTTTTGCTCTACTCTGCACTAGTGCATCCTCTCCTCAGTACTGTGTGCAGTTTTGGGCTTCACAATAGGAAGGGCATATAACCGCTAGTGTCCAAAGGAGGGCTACAAAGACAGCAAAAGTTCTAAAGGGGATGACATATGAGGAACAGCTGAAGTTGCTTGGTTTGTTCAGTCTACATAGGAAGAGACTGAGGGGCAACCTCATTGCAGTCTTCAGCTTCCTCACAATGAGAAGCAGAAAAGGAAGCAGAGAGGAAGGAAGCATTGTTTCAAATGAGTAAATTTTTTTTTCTAGTGAAGTTTTATCTCTTTATATTTTTATTTCTTTATATATATATGCGTGTATAAATATATATATTTTAATATAGCAATCTGACATTTCTTCTCATGATTATTCTCTTTTTATACTTGTCCATCCTCTTTTTTTTTTTTTTACATATATTAACTGGCATGTAACTGCATTCTTCTTTCACTTCCAGAAGGATAATTGGAGCTTATTAGAGCTTAAATGCATTACAGTTATTTCAGCTGTTCATATACTAGAGGCATAATTTATCCAGTTCAGATTTAAAAAAAAAAAAAAAATCTTAAAAAAAATAAGTACGCTATAGTAAAATGTGTTTTTACCATATCTATATACTTAGAATAATTTTACATTCTGGCATAAAGAAATTTTCTATTTAATTTCCTAAAAGAAGAATGACCTTGCAAAGTGGCTTTTTCTCCTGGATGTTACACTAGCAGAATAAGAACCTTGTTTCTAATTGATTTGAATTAGAAGATTTTAACTGATTTTCTCCTAAATAGATGCATTGAGTTTACTTACTTGGGTTATTTGTTTTGTATGTTTAGAGCAGTAACTTCAAGGCTCTCCAGCCTGTATCACTGACAGTTTCTTTTATTTTCAAGTGGATTTGAAAAGGTGAGGTAAACTAAAATTTTAGGTAAATTCTGTATTTTATATATATACATGTAAGTCTTGAGAGATCACAAATGTATTATTTTGCAAGATAAATCACTTTCTTTGGAAGGCTAAAAATAGCAAAGCTGAGGGAGCTGGTTGATAGTAACTAGGAGAGCCTAAGAACAAGCCTTACTGTGAGGTACATTTTGGCTGCTAAAGAGTAGGACCTCGAGTTTGCAGTTTTGTCCATGTGATTCAATGAAGATTGTTGTACCTGATCACTGGTACACAGTATAACTCCACTGACTGAACTGAAATCTTTACTCTCTTCTGATATGGCTATTGCAAGACCTAACCTGAAGCAAGGCAGAGATTTGTGGAAAACTGTGGAAAAAAATATTATTATGCATTGAGTGAAAGACTAAGGAAAATGGATTTGGAATCTTATCGCTGATTAGGTTCTGAAGTGCCAGTAAAAACTTTAAATGGCATATTATCTGTGCCACAATGAGAAGTAGTTTATTTTAGCACAAGAATTTACATCCACTTCACCTACACCACACTGTGTAAATTAACTGATAAAATCTTCCATTTCTATACAGGATTTCTTTAAGTGGAGGCAAAATAATAAAAACCATACCTAGGAAACAGGTTCCCTTGACTGTGTTTGTTCTAAAGAAAACAATAGAACCAATAAACTGTGTTACAGCAGAAGAAAAAGACCCCACAGGTGTGGGAAAGGGCTTACCACACAGAGCACATTTAAAATTTCCAAGTAGCTAGTTCTTTAAATTAGTTTAAGCCTGTAATGAACCAAATACCTCTTCTCAAATTGATGTCAAAGATTTTGGAAATGCAATGAAACCAAGAATAAATCTGATGTTCTAGGTTTAATTCACAGAATCACAGAATCACAGAATTTCTAGGTTGGAAGAGACCTCAAGATCATCGAGTCCAACCTCTGACCTAATGCTAACAGTCCCCACTAAACCATATCCCTGAGCTCTACATCTAAACGTCTCTTAAAGACTTCCAGGGATGGTGACTCCACCACTTCCCTGGGCAGCCTGTTCCAATGTCTAACAACACTTTTGGTAAAGAAGTTCTTCCTAACATCCAACCTAAAACTCCCCTGGCGCAACTTAAGCCCATTTCCCCTCATCCTGTCACCAGGCACATGGGAGAATAGACCCACCTCCACCTCGCTACAGCCTCCTTTAAGGTATCTGTAAAGAGCAATAAGGTCACCCCTGAGCCCCCTTTTCTCCAGGCTGAACAAGCCCAACTCCCTCAGCCGCTCCTCGTAGGACTTGTTCTCCAGGCCCTTCACCAGCTTTGTCGCCCTTCTCTGGACCCGCTCAAGCACCTCGATGTCCTTCTTGTAGTGAGGGGCCCAAAACTGAACACAGTACTCGAGGTGCGGCCTCACCAGAGCCGAGTACAGGGGGACAATCACTTCCCTAGCCCTGCTGGTCACACTGTTTCTTATGCAAGCCAGGATGCTGTTGGCCTTCTTGGCCACCTGAGCACACTGCTGGCTCATATTCAGCCGACTATCAACCATCACTCCCAGGTCCTTCTCTGCCAGGCAGCTCTCCAACCACTCATCTCTCATCCTGTAGCTCTGCTTTGGGTTGTTGCACCCCAGGTGCAGGACCCGGCACTTGGCCTTGTTAAACTTCATGCAGTTGACCTCAGCCCATCGGTGCAGCCTATCCAGATCCTCCTGCAGAGCCTTCCTACCCTCAAGCAGATTGACACACGCGCATAGCTTGGTGTCATCTGCAAACTTACTGAGGGTGCAGTCAATGCCCTCGTCCAGATCATCGATGAAGATATTAAAGAGGACTGGCCCCAGCACCGAGCCCTGGGGGACGCCACTAGTGACTGGCCTCCAACTGGACTCGACTCCATTTACCACAACTCTTTGGGCCCAGCTATCCAGCCAGTTTCTAACCCAACGAAGCATGCGCCAGCCCTAGCCAAGAGCAGCCAGTTTCTTGAGGAGAATGCTGTGGGAGACGATGTCAAAAGCCTTGCTGAAGTCAAGGTAGACCACATCCACAGCCTTTCCCTCATCCACCTAGCGCGTCACTTTGTCATAGAAGGAGATCAGGTTCGTCAAGCAGGACCTGCCTTTCATAAACCCATGCAGACTGGGCCTGATCGCCTGCTTGCCCTGCAAGTGCTGCGTGATGACTCTCAGGAGGATCTGCTCCATGAGCTTCCCTGGCACTGAGGTCAAACTGACAGGCCTGTAGTTTCCCGGGTCAGTCCTCCAGCCCTTCTTGTAGATGGGCGTCACGTTTGCTAGCCGCCAGTCAACTGGGACCTCCCCCGATAGCCAGGACTGCTGATAAATGGTGGATAGTGGCTTGGCCAGCTCCTCTGCCAGTTCTCTCAGTACCCTTGGGTGGATCCCATCCGGCCCCATTGACTTGTGCACATCCAAGTGCCGTACCAGGTCACCAACCATTTCTTTGTGGATAGTGAGGGCCACATCCTGCTTCCCATCCCCTTCCACCAGCTCAGGGTACTGGGTATCCAGAGAACAACCGGTATTGCTGATAAAGACTGAGGCGAAGAAGGCATTAAGCACCTCCACCTTTTCCTCATCTCTTGTAACTAAGTTTTCCCCTGCATCCAGTAAAGGATGGAGATTCTCCTTAGTCCTCCTTTTTGTGTTGATGTATTTATAAAAACATTTTTTGTTATCTTTAACGGCAGTAGCCAGATTGAGCTCCAGATGAGCTTTGGCCTTCCTAATTTTGTCCCTGCACTGCCTCGCAACATCCTTATAGTCCTCCCGAGTGGCCTGCCCACTTTTCCAAAGATTATAAACCCTCTTTTTTCTCCTAAGCTCAAGCCACAATTCTCTGTTCAGCCAGGCTGGTCTTCTTCCCCACCAGCTCGTCTTTGGGCACGTGGGGACAGACCGTTCCTGCGCCATTAAGATTTCCCTCTTGAAGAGCGCCCAGCGTTCCTGGACTCCTCTGCCCTTCAGAACCGCCTCCCAAGGGACTCTGCCAACCAGTGTCCTGAGCAGCTCAAAGTCAGCCCTCCGGAAGTCCAATACAGCGGTTTTACTGGTCCCCTTCCTGGCCTTGCCAAGAATAGTGAACTCCACCATTTCGTGGTCACTCTGCCCAAGACAGCTCCCGACAATCACATCCTCCACCAGTCCTTCTCTGTTTGTGAAGAGAAGGTCTAGCGGGGCGCCACCCCTGGTAGGCTCACTAACCAGCTGCATCAGGAAGCTATCTTCCATGCTCTCCAGAAACCCCCTAGACTGCTTTCTCAGGGCTGTGTTGTGCTTCCAGGATATGTCAGGGAAGTTGAAGTCCCCCACGAGTACAAGTGCTGAAGATTTCGCAACTTCTGTCAGTTGCCTGTAGAACTCCTCATCAGTCTCCTCATCCTGGTTTGGCGGTCTATAACACACCCCGACCAGGACGCTAGCCTTGTTGGCCCCACCGATCCTAACCCAAAGGGACTCGACCTTGTCATTGCCAGCCTTGAGTTCTACAACATCGAAAGACTCCCTAATATAGAGAGCCACACCACCACCCCTTCTGTGCTGCCTGTCCCTTCTGAAGAGCTTATAGCCAGGCATTGCAGCACTCCAGTCATGAGACTGGTCCCACCACGTCTCCATGATGGCAACCAAGTCGTAGCCTGCCTGCTGCACGATGGCTTCCAGCTCCTCCTGTTTGTTACCCATGCTGCGTGCATTGGTGTAGATGCACTTCAGCTGGACCATTACCTTATCCCCTGGACTTGCTATTGTTCCCCCGGCACAGCTCCAACAAGCCTTGTTTCAGCCCCTTCCCCCTTCTTACTTAGTTTAAAGCCCTCTCAATGAGCCCTGCCAGCTCCTGGCCCAGGATCCTTTTTCCCCTAAAAGATAGGGACCCGTCTGTGGCCATCAGGCTGGGTGCCGAGTAAAGTGCCCCATGGTCGAAAAACACAAGATTAATGCATTGGCACCAGCCCCTGAGCCACATGTTTAACAGGTGGCCTTTCCGTGTCCTCTCTGTACCCCTCCCTGCCATTGTAGGGATGGATGAAAACACCACCTGCACTCCCACTCCATCCACTAACTGTTCCCAGCCCCCTAAAGTCTCGTTAGATAGCTTTCAGGCTTCTCTCTTCAATGTTGTCACTACCTGCCTGGACTATCAAAAGAGGATAATAATCAGAGGGGCGAACCAGGTTGGGAAGCTTCCTGGCAACGTCTCTTACCCTGGCCCCAGGGAGGCAGCAGACTTCCCTACGGGTAGGGTCAGGCCGACAAATAGGGCCCTCTGTTCCCCTAAGAAGAGAGTCTCCCACAACAATCACCCTTCTGTCTTTCTTGATGGAGGCAGTCCTGAGGCGTGGAGTCGATCTCCTCGCCCTAGGCATCCTCCTGGGAACACTTGCTACCTCTTCCTCAGCTACCGGTGTCTCAAGCTCCAGGGCCTCAAACCTGTTGCGTAAGTGCATCTGGGAAGGTGGAGCCGGAAGGGGAGGGCATCACCTGCGATGTCGAGCAGGGACCTGTTTCCATTCCTCCTCAACTCCCAGATCCCCTCCCTCTGCCCGACGGCGACAGGGCAGGGGATCCACCCCCATTTGGGGTGTCTCACCTTGATACCTCTCCTTGAGGCCCTGCAGGGAGTTACTCCATCAGTCTATCTCCCGCTCACACTCCCTGATATCCCTCAACCTCTTCACCTCCTCCTTGAGCTCCACCACCATGCGGACCAGGTCATCCACCTGCTCGCACCTCATGCGCGCAGTTTCTCTGCCTCCCGCTGATGGCAGCAACAGGCTCAGACACTCCCTGCATCCGGTGACCTGAACTGCTGCATTTTTTAACGGGTAGTGGGTCTGGGTGTGTACCGACTTCCTGGAGAGCGCACTGTGCCTGGTGGAGACCATTATCACCTGGCTAATGGCTGTCATTAAGGAGGTGTTCGTATGGGCGGGGGGAGCGCTCTGCCCTTCAGCAGGGTTTCCCTGCCTGCAGGAGCTGCCGCGCTAACTGCCGCGCCACTCCCTTCTGACGCGCCACACCCTGTTTGCCCGCCCTGTTTGCCGCGCTCCTACTATATGTGAATCACAGAATCACGTAGCTTAGAAGGGAACTCCACAAGTTTTCTAGGTCAACCCCAATCTCAAAGCACGTCAAGCTAGAAGAGGTTGCTCTGAGCTACGTCCAACCAAGTTCTGAAAATCTCCAGGGATGGAGAGTCAAAACCTATCCAGGAAACCTGTTTCCATGTGTGACCACTCTCACAGTAGTTTTGTTGTTGTTGTTGTTGTTGCTTTTTATTTTCATTTTCATTTTCATTTTCATTTTTATTTTTATTTTTATTTTTATTTATTTTTATTTTTATTTTTATTTTTATTTTTATTTTTATTTTTATTTTTATTTTTATTTTCCGTCTACTGACTTGGAATTTCTCATGTTCCAAGCCTACTTCCTCTGTTTCTTCATCTTCTATTCCAGCCTCTGCCTGCCTTAGTGGTCCTCCACTAAACTTGTTCTAGTATGTTAATATCTTTCCTGTGCTAGGAAGGCCAAAACACTGCAAATGTTTTCACAAGTGGTTAATAGAGATGAATAAATTCCTTCTAGAACAGACCAATATGGAACTGGCCTTTCTTGCTCCAGGGATGTGCTGCTGATGCATGTTCAACAAATTCACAACAAACTTCAGATCTTTTTCTGTAAAGGTACTTTCTAGTTGTTCACCTCCAGGCCTGTACTGTTTCGAAGTGCTATGCATTTGTTGAATTCCATATATTTGCTCTCAATGTAAAATTACATTTTTTCCAAACTGAAAATTCTAGTTTCATTAAAAAAAAAAAAAAAAAAAAAGAGTGGGAGCAAACATTTTAAACAGATGACATTGCAAGTAATCATTTGTTGTGATGTTCCTGAAAAAGATATTCCAGTTTCAAAGTGAGGAATATGGCAACATTTGTCCATGACAACCTTATTCACAGAAAAAAATGTGATTGAGAAATGTTAACTTGTAGAAATGTAGAAATGAAATAACATTCTTTCTTGCTTTCTAATGATTTTTCTCTGTGAAAAGAGAAATGATCATTAAATGAACTGGAAGATATTTTTAGAGTTAATTAATCATAAGACCTTCTTGACATGTTACGCAATGTTTTTGATCTGTGTCAATACAATTTTCTTGGGCTTTGGATATTTTAATTAAGCAGAAGATGCTTAAGTGTGCAATATTAAGTGTGACCTTTTGGGTGTTTATCTATGGTAAGAATTATTCTGCAGTGTCAAGAAGCCATTTAAAGAGCACAATGAAGATGATAAACATAACAAAACAGTATTGGTTTTGTTTATGCAATGCAGTGGCTATTTCTCTTCAGTTAAAATGTCTGACTATATTTAGATTCTACTAAAGTATCTTCCTTTATGCTATGCTCATAGGGACTCTGATTTTCTGAAACTTACCAAATTAAAGCTAAAATGGGATACAGGATTTCTGGATTCTTATTTATTTATTCATTTATTTATTTATTTATTTATTTATTTATTTCAACAACTTCTTTGCTGTTTGTTTTGTTTTTCTAGGAATTATATCAAAAATGTTTTATGAGTTGTATAATAATGCTTCAACGACCTTGAATGCTTGATTTTACTTCCTTTGCTTCTTAAAAGCAAAGCTCTTATCATCTTTCAAATATCTTCCAACAGATGAAACAAACCGTGAAGTACTGTGTATTTCTGTGTCTTCAAATTGGCTTTTTTAGACCAAAGCCAGGAGAAAAATAAATAAATAAATAAATAAATAAATAAATAAATAAATAAATAAATAATGTGTCATTGTCTTTTGCTATCTTCTGTTGGCTGAGATTTTAGCTCTTTAATTTTTTTTCTGCAGAAGCAGGGTTTTCAAATAAGAATCCTTCTCAGGCCTCTCTAGCCTCACTTCTATTTCCTATTCATGGAACATAATATCTTTTACACAAAATACAGTAATCTTCCCCCTACCAATCTTTTTGTTCTAGTCTTATGGTAACTCCCTCTAGTCCTGACCTATTTTTAAACCACCCTATTCAAAAACTTGTGCTCAGGATAAATCCATGAAAATTATTAAATCATGGAAACTGGCTTTTGTGTATTTTTTTTTTTTAACTCTATTGAGTCTTTTGAAGAAAACCCATAGCTTATTTAGCATATGATTCAAAGCACTTTTGGCACACTGTCTGACTCCAGCTTGTAGTAAAACTTTCCCTGACATTGAATGCAACTGTATGCATGGATTAAAAATGCATAGCACCCTTCTTCAGTGTATAATAACTGTCTGGACTCTATGGAAAAGCAAATTTCTATTCTAATACAAGTTATAGTAGTTTTAAGAAATTTTTTTTATTTTTTTGCAAATAGTGATGATAACTAGACCATTTAGGTAAAATGAATATATTTACCGACCTAACCATCAACTGAGTTATGTATGTACAGAACTGTTTTTAAGAGCTACAGAATTATGAATAAAAGAATGTCATGAAATCCTTTGGAAGTTCTAGAATGTATGTAATCCAAGTAAAATTGAAGTGCAAGCGCAATTCCCAAAATGATAAGTAGTCTGTCAATTCTCTATTGCCTGATAGTGAATTGATAGTGAATTAAGGCCTGAGCATCCTTAAGCTATTTACATATTTTTTAATACTCTCTGGTTAAGTGCATAGGTCCTCTACAAAAAATGAGAAATGTCAAAAACTATAATAGCTACACAGAATACCAATAAAATGAAGTGAAAATAAGAAAAATATATAATTTTATTATAATATTCTATGAACATGCTAATAACCTCTAAAGAAATCAGTAATAAGTAAAATAAGGATAAATTTAGAACATAGCTTTCTCAGGGTTAGATTCTACAAATAACTTTTGATATTATTTGTGTTATGGTACTAGGCAGTGATATGAGAGTTTTCCAGACTATTAATCTGCATAGGTCAAAAATGCTTTTTTAAAAATCATTCTTAACCTGGTATATATTTTGTGAAAGTATTTATTATGTTTTACAGATTGCACATATAGCTCATGCTGCACTTTTTCCTGTTTTCTACTTTTTTTTTTTTATAGTAGATATGTTCTTTAGGGCTCAATAATATTCAGGAACACATGCTTCTGTGCACTGAATAAAATTCAAACAGAAACTTAAGACATCAGGGACATTCTGGGATTCTGGGTGCTGACTGGTGGGAGAGTAACTTTGGGATCTGTGAGTCTTGAACTTCAGCCACCAGTGTGGTCTTGCAGCAAAGAAGACTAATAGTATATTGGGGTGCATTAAGAAAACCATGGGCATCAGGTTGATGAAAGTGTTCCTTCCCCTCCACCCAGCACAGCTGAGGCCACACCTGGAGTCCCTGTGTCCAGCTCTGGGATCCCCAGTACAAGAGACATGGACATACTAAAGGGAGTTCTATGAAGGACCATGAAGATAGTGAAGGGACTACTTCATTCCTCATCTGAGGAGAGGCTGAGAGATGTGAGGCTATTTAGCTTAAAAAAAAAAAAAAAAAAAGCCTGATGGGATAGTAAGGAAGACAGAGACAGACTCTTCTTAGCATAGTCCAATGGCAGGAAAAGAGGCAATGGGCACAATCTGAAACACAGGAAATTCCACTTAAAAAAAAGATTTTAATTATTTTATTTTATTTTATTTTATTTTATTTTATTTTATTTTATTTTATTTTATTTTATTTTATTTTATTTTATTTTATTTTATTTTATTTTATTTTTTCACTGTGAGGGTGGTCGACTACTGGAACAGATTTCCCAGAGTGCTTGTGGAGATGTTCAAAACTCAGCTGGACCTGGTCCACAGCAGCCTGCTCTAGATACACTCCTAAACACAGGGGAGTTCCACTAGATGATCTCCAGTGAACCCTTCCTACCACAACTGTCCTGTGATTCTGTCATGCTTTATTAAGAAAAGCTATTAAAACATAGGGCCATTACCTTAAATTTAACTATGCTGACATCTAGTTTAGTTCCACAAATATCTTCAAATAGCTATTTGAAATTAAACAAGGGTGCAGATATGCAGTGTATCTCATATTTGAGATACACAACCCTGTTGTGTTTTGACATATAAATTACATATTTCATATATATTCTTCTTAAGTACTTAATATCTTTCAATTGTGTTTTCTGTAAGACTTTAAGAAAGATGTTCCTTAAAGGTTTGTTGGAAGTCATTTAGTACTGTATGTTCCGGTAAATTGTTTTAGCGTAAAAAACATATAACAAGCTATGCATTTGACTGCATGAATCAAACCAGCTTTTCCATTCTTCATCATTATAGTGTCTTCAGATATTTTTATAGACAATACACATTAACCATTACCCAGTAGCTAGCACAAACAATTCAAGCTTTTGTAAGCTATATTTTATGAGTATGAGATGGGAGATATACCAAAAGCTCCTGATTCTGGCAATGGGAAAGTTTCAGAAATTGCCTGTTGCTGAGTGTTCAAATATTCATTCAGATATTTATTTATTCAATATTCACCTGTTAGAGAATCACAGTACTGCTTCTGTCATTTGAAATAGAGAGGAGCATGTCAATATTTACTTTATAGGTTTAGCGTAAAACATCTGTTAGGGGTTGCTTACATTCTATAAGCGTTAATCCTTTCTTATACTTCTACAGTATATTTCTCTTTTACTTGATCAAAAATAATGTAATGATAATAAAACATTTGTAGGATATAAGTAAGACCAAGAAAAGAGGAGTTAAGGATCTAACCTTTTGTAGACTATACTTTATAATTTATACGGCTAAGACACCTTAACCCCTGCAATACAGTGATTTTGAGAGTAATTAAATCCTCAACTTCTTTTAATCTAAAGAGCATATCCATGTGGTTGGGACTCACCTTTTTTTTTCTATTTATTCATCATTATTTATTTATTTATTTATTTTTATATTTATTTCTGTTAAGAGATAACCTTAAGAGGTAAGGTTTTCTGTTAAAGTTTACACTTCTGATATCCAGAATGTTACTTTTAGGTTATGCAAATGAAGAGAGGTACAAATATGTACTATTGCTTAAAAAGAATGTGAACATATATTGTTAAAAATATAAGACAATCCATAAATAATATAAGATTTTATTTCCAGAAATATTATTGTTGTTTTTTTTTCTCTCTATTATTTTCAATGTTTTTGTTGTTTAATAAATCGCTTACGTTGCAAATAGATTGCAAATAGAAATCCGAGTATGAAAATTTGAACAATCCTACTAATAATAAGATGGTAAACTACAACAACAAAATATCTGTTAAAACTCTTAAAAATAAAGCTCTGTTTTGAATCTGCGTTCAGCTGCAAGTTTTCCTTGATACCTGAATAAGCGATGATGTATTATTGCTACACCAACACATCTAAGAATATGGGCTATATTTCAAAGCTTTATAAAAATACACCCTTCCATTAGCAATTCCCTTCTGGGAAGTAGCATTTTGCAACATCCTTCCAGTCAGTCTGAAGGTATGTCACTTGTATTTTCCAGGTGTGTCACTCATACTTTGCAGTAAACTGAGTAAGTGAAGTAAAAGATCTGTACACCTTTGCTCCCACTCCAACTCTTAAGACAAAAGAGGTTAACAGACTGGGCTACCACCTGTTCCTGTAAGAGCACCACTATCTATTTATTTATAAAAGTGAATAAGGCAATTTGTTACATGGGCAGACATTGAAGCAATAGGATTTCCCTTTTCACAGAAAAAAAAGGTTTGAATTTCATGTATAATCACTGGTACATCTATTTTGACATGTGAAGAATAATTTATGTAAGACTATTTGTGTAAAAATAAATAATAAATAAATGTTATAATAAATAAAAAATAAATGTTATAACACTACTAAAGCCTTTCAGATCATAACAGTATAAATGAGTTTGGAATTCAAGAAAATGTGGAAAAGAATATAAAACAGTAGTTCATTTTTCTTTCATTTAACAACTATAAGTATATTAATTTTTCATTTTAGTAATATAATAAAGCATAAACTCATGCTGTCCTAAAAAAGAAAAAATCAACAATTTTACTATGTCTCACTGATAAGCTACATAAAGTATGGAATATCAGTACAGCTGTGTTCTCAGCTTTAAATAAGAGCATGAACTTCTCAGAACACAATATATTTCAAAAACAAAGAAGAGTTTTATCATTAACTGTCCTGATAAGAACACCCATTGGATACTGGGGAATTGATATTCATCTGGTCAGTAGCTAAGCACCATCTCACATAGTGGGTAATTTGGTAATGTTCTATTTAAACAAAAGCAAGGCTAGTCTGTTCTGATATTTACTATTAGATTAGAAGGAGTAAGCAGCTTTCTCTTTTTTGTTCCCTGGGGCTTCTTTTAACAAACTGAAATGTTCTCCTGTAAAATAAACTACAATAACTCTGGTCAATAAACTACAATACTCTGAGAGGGTGAAAGTGCTAGTAGACCTCACATGTGCAAGCATACTTGAGTATAAAATTTTCACTTTTTTTTTTTTTTTTTTTTTACAGTAACCTGGGGGACAAAAAGCAAACAAATAAAAACAACAAGAATGGGACAGCATAACCCTTTGCTGAACTGAGCCTCTAGAGTTCAGAAAGAAAACGCATATTATATAAAATAGTCATGCTGATGACACTAAAATTATATATAATAATTTAGGTTAAAGTGCTGTCTTCCTGAGGCAATAGGCTCTTTGTACCAGCTCTTGTCAAAAATCAGGATTCATTTTTACATTCTTGGTTAGTGACACATATTAAGGTTTCATTTTATTCTTTGTACCTAAATTGCATTTTGCTAAAGGCAATCATTTAAGATAGAGTTCATTAACGTACATTATTCCATTTTAGTTTTTGTGTAGACAGCAAAGAGGAAAAAAAAAAAGTATGCTGAGAAGTGAAAGACTGAAATGTAATTTATTTTGACAACTATACCATTATAGCAGCAAGATAAGAAAAATATCTTAACAGGAGTTACATACAAATTGTTCATTTATTTTATCATTCAGATTGCAACAAAGCAAAAAAATATGAAAATATTTTGTTCCCTCAAATAACATGGAATTTGCTTATTTTATTTTATTTTATTTTATTTTATTTTATTTTATTTTATTTTATTTTGTTTTGTTTTGTTTTGTTTTGTTTTATTTTATTTTATTTTATTTTATTTTATTTTATTTTCATTTCAACAGGATCACCTTTCAATTTGCATTGCTTTAAGATATCCAGGTACAAAGTTTCAGATTCAAAACCTTTAGAGGGTTAAAGTCAATTACTGTTCCTTCCTTCCTTCCTTCCTTCCTTCCTTCCTTCCTTCCTTCCTTCCTTCCTTCCTTCCTTCCTTCCTTCCTTCCTTCCTTCCTTCCCTCCTTCCTTCCCTCCTTCCTTCCTTCCTTCCTTCCTTCCTTCCTTCCTTCCTTCCTTCCTTCCTTCCTTCCTTCCTTCCTTCCTTCCTTCCTTCCTTCCTTCCTTCCTTCCTTCCTTCCTTCCTTTCTTTCTTTCTTTCTTTCTTTCTTTCTTTCTTTCTTTCTTTCTTTCTTTCTTTCTTTCTTTCTTTCTTTCTTTCCTGCCTTCCTGCCTTCCTTTTTTTTTTTTTTTTTCTAGACTGTACAATTTCTTTAATCTGGTCAAAACTGATATGAAGTACAAGTAGAATATCAGAAAGAAAGAAATATGAAAGAGCTCTGAAGTGCAGGAAATTGATGATTGTGAAGCAAGCTGTCTTAAATTTTTAAACTGCAAAATCTCCTACAGCTCATATAATTTTATTCTTAATGATCTGAACAACTGTCCTGAGGTTACACTCCATTCACCACACTGAAATGTGGAATTAAGAGACAGTATTAAAATCATCAGTGCTAAATTCCTTTTGGGAAATCAGGAACAGTACATATACTGTGAAATTTATTGAAATTTATTTGAAGACTTTTTAATTATTTAGGGATTTCATAAGGGGCTTTGAATTTCTTTTTGTTTATGTTGTTGTGTTAATTGTTGCTTTGTTTAAAGAGGTTTTGCTTAGAACCTCTAAACTGATGGACTGGTAGAAAATTTGTCAGGCTGGGCATGTGTCATACTGGAGCAAAATGCAAAGACTAAAATTCAAGCTATTGTAATTTCAAGTAATTTTCAAGAGAAATTAGAGAGACACCAAGAAAAGAAACAAATCTACACTACCTTTCAGGCCTAATTCAAAGTATTAGAGTTCAAGAGCTTCTCTGAAACAGAGACTTTGATGTACACCAATTAACAATTTCTCAGAGACAAAAAAGGAAAAAAAAAAAGTGATGAAGGTCATATTGGTTAGGGGCCTTCAATGCACAATTTACAAGTAGAGATTGAGAATACTGGCCTTGCTTAATGAGAAGGAGATGAGGTTAGTAGGTAAACTGTTAGAGGCCTACAGCTAAGTGAAGATGCTCTACATGGCATTGTTGAGGTCATGCCTTGAGTACTGTGTCCAGTTCTGGGCTCCCCAGTACAAGAGAGACCTGAACATAAGAGTCCAACAGGGGGCCATGAAGATGATGGAGCACCTCTCCTACAAGGAGAGGCTGAGAGAGTTGGGACTGTCCAGCCTGGAGACAAGGAGGCTCAGGGAAGATCTTATCGAGGTCTGTAAACACCTGAAAGGAGGGTGCAAAGAAGATGGAGCCAAGCTCTTTTCACTGGTTCCCAGTGCCAGGGCAAGAAGCAATGGGCACAAACTGTAACCCAAGAAGTTCCAGTGAAATATCAGGAAGCACTCCTTCACTGTAAGAGTGGCAGAGCACTGGAATAGGTTTCCCAGAGATGTCTCCTTCCTTGGAGATCTTCAATAGCTGCCTGATTCTAGGCAACCTGTTCTGGGTGTCCCTGCTTGAACGGGGGAGCCAGGCCACATGACCTCCACAGGTCCCCTCCAACCTTAACCATTCTGTGATTTTGTGAAAGAGAGTTACAAATGCAGCACAGTTTAGCAAGGGGCAATGGCTACAAATTGTAGTTTTGGACGCTCAAAAGCACTGGAGCAGATCGATCCAGGGTATTGTAAAATTTGCATCCTATGATTTTTTTTTAAGACTAGTCAAAGTCACAGATACCAAATCTTATGTTGACAACAATCCCGTTTAACAATAGACCTTGGACTAGGTGAATTTTAGAGATTCATTCCAAACAACATTGCTGTGTTTCTGTGAATAAAAATACAAAAATCAAACAATCAATCAATCAAATAATCAAACCAAACAACTAAACAACCGAACATAACCAAAAGCAGCAAAAACAGCAAAACATGGATGGGCAGTTTAAATGTAAATCAAAACAAAGGGGGCCTCCCTTCCCATATCTGCTGTCTTCTACAAACCCCTCTTCTTCATCCTGATTTTTATTGTTTTTTAATATTTAAACTTTTTTTTTCTTTAGGAATTTGGCACCACCCATTGTCTCTCTTCATTACTGTCACATGCTTATTAGGTTCATCTTTACAAAAATAATAAAAGCATTGCTATATACATTTGCTACTCCTTTTCCTATTTACTGAGGATCTCGTATGCTCTGTGTTTACCCATAGGTCAACGGCTTTAGATAAGAAACATGAAACAAAATTCTTCACGTTAATCCTAAAGTGGGTTCAGTAAAAGCATCTGATAAAAAGTGACTATGTAGCCTCTTCATCTGTCTGGAAACACAAAATGAACCTTGTAACAGCACTTATACCTGATTTACATCCAGATGGACTTCTTCGACACTGTATTAGGTAAAAAATATTTTTTAGTTAAAAAAAAATGTATATATATATGTATATACAAGCTAATGTCTTAAACAGTAAGTTTGAAACCAGTCAAGCTGTCCTGCTTCCTCCAAGCATAGCACAATCATTTCCAAGATAAAAGTATAGAGTACTTCAAGCATGAAATGAGTGACTGACATCAGGAAATAAAATTGTCCATTCAACTGCCACTGCAAATAATAAAGTGCTTGAATATCTTTTGATGCGAACCACCAAATTGTAAAGCTGAAAAGCCTTACACCATCATAGATGTACTGTTTCTATCTATAGAACAAGACAGTATAATAAGGAAAATGTACTAGAGCAAGCTTATTGAATACCTTATTCATATAATGTCATGTCATGCCAAAATCAAAGGATGATTAAAGATACCTAAATCATCTTACAGATCTAACCAGGAGCTTCTATTGCTTTTATATGGTGTTGCAAGATGCTTCTCTCACCAAAATATTTCTCGGTTTGCAACTCCCAAGTATATAGAAAAGATGCTCTGTGTATTTGAAGATTTTCTATAAGGAAAGGATAAAAACAAAATAAAGGATAAAAATGAAAGTGTATTGAGATGCATACAGGTAGTACATGTTTAATGAACAAGAATCTTTATACATGCTCATAAACTAGTGATTAATGTCCACCTGGAGCAATAGTCATTGGGAAGCACCGACATCTAAGTGCCAAAGAACATGAGAATTTTGGACATATCTATCTGTAAAATCATTCTCTGTCAAAGCTCTGTTAATGAACTGTCTGGGTGGTTTGAAAAAGTTGGATTACACACACACACACTTGCCCCATTAGCATCTCACTGAGTAAGTGTCATCTTGAAATTGCAATCTGTCCTTGCTGGATGCTTATTTAAATGTTTTGGCATTACATCATAACTAAAACTTAAGAAGTAGGGGACATTTTTCAATATGTTTGGAAAGGTGGGAAAAAAAGGAAAATAAAAGAGAGACCTTTACTGAGAAGATTTAACAGTGAGACTTTCAGAAGAGAAAATAATTTTGACTAAAATTGAATTGACATGTAATGAAGACATAAAAAGGAAACAGTCAATTCTTAGTTTTCTCCTTACTCATTATGAAGAGATGAGTATTGAAGCACTGTGCTCAAATCTCATTGCCAGAAGATGATAAATTTGTTTCTAACAGGGAAGAAAGCAAGTTTTCTGAATTATCCAGCAATGATTGGCTGAATTATGAATTCTAGAAGGAATCTTGTTTGATCATATTAAAAGGAAAAAAAGCACGGCATGAATGGAAAAAGGAAAACCTCCACAGTCTGAATAGCTGGAAGCTAACTGTGAACTTATATGAATGTTTCTCTTTAAATGACTCAAATATTAAAATTCATAAATTTAATATAATTAAGTATAAATTTAATATAATTTAAGTATAAATTTAAGTATAAATTTAATATAATTAAGTAGAAACTGGATGCTGAAAAAAAGTCTGAAATCATCATATTCTGTTCCAAAACAACACAACAGTGTAAACAACCCAATTAGAAGCAAAGAATAAATTGTATGTAAACAAAAGAAAATTTTATCATATGTTAGCATTCACAGCCATCTCTGTATCAGATTTCAAATAGCCTGTACCACACACACGCGTGCACATACTCACACACACACAAAGGGTTTGGCAAATTTAAATGCATTGAAAATAGTTCTTTTAGGGAGCACTCAACTGGCAATATCTCTAGAACAGCACAGATGTTATCAAAACTTACAAGACATACAGTCGTCTTACTTGGACCCAGAAGGGCTTTCTTTTGATTCTTATCAGGAGTCACTCCCAAAGCATTTTTTGTTAAATTTATTGAGAAATATGTATTTTGACAATCCCTACCTTTTTCTTTCAATGTGTCTTGAGCTCTTGTCCAATCTAAAAAAATGGTTTATCTGTTTTTTCATTTTAATAAAAATTCATTATTTCTTCCACACACGTAAAACCAAAAATGATATATTCTTTTTTTTTTTTTTTTTTTTTTTTGGGGGGGGGGCATTACTGGTCTTACCTTACTTAATTACTTACACTACACACTTCAAAGAACAGAATTATTCATATGTTTGAAATCAAATGTGCCTCTTTGTAGTAATAGGATCAATACACACACTGTTTATGCAAATGTGTGTACTAAATAATTTTCAGTCAGCTAACAGCCAATATAAGCAAATTAAAGTATTTGTTTCAAAATGATCCAAGAAGCTCTGGTCTGAAGCTACTCCATTAGTAATAAGAGAAGCTGAATGTGGATTCATTAACACCTTTATTCCTAACACAGGACATACTATTTTACAGTATCTTGCATAAAACATTCCTGATGAAGGTCAGTATTGCAATATAAATCTTTTTTTTTTGTTTGTTTGTTTTTTTCTTTTCTTGATTGGATGTAGTAAGAAAAATTCTATACTCCCCAATTAAGGAAAATATTTTTCTAATATATTTTTACAAAAGAGAAAATCCCTCAAACTGGCAGTGCTTGAAAGACTGTGAAAAATAGAAAACCAAAACTGATGGAGTTAATGCAAAGAAAGGAGGCCAATGTGGGCTATGCAATCTCTTTTTTGCTGACTTTACAGAAGCAAACATCAGTCTGTAATGATTCATTATGACACAAAATAACAGGTGATAGAAAGAGGTAGGAGGCATATGCTGAGCTAGAAATCTTCCTGCAGCATTTTTGAAAGATTCAAAGCTACTTTCTGATATTTTTTGCAGACTTAAGCATGAATTAGCTTATATCTCAACTGGCAATGTTATTGAACATGATAATTATAAACTAATATTCATTAGCATTGTGAAGAATCCTGAGGTAAATTGGAAATTCACATATATAAGTCCTTAAGCAAAAAGAAGGAGATTAATTTGCATAAGGAGGCTAGATCTATGTGTAAGAAACGTAAGTCATAGCATCATAGAATAGTTTTGGGTTGGAATGGACCTTAAAGAAGGGTCTCTAGTTCCAACCCCACGGCCATAGGCAGGGATGACACCCACTAGCTCAGGTTGCCCAGGCCCTCACCCAACCTGGTCTCAAACACCTCCAGGGTTTGAGACCACAGCTTCTCTAGGTAACCTGTTCCGGTGCCTCATCACCCTCTGAGAGAAGATTTTCCTCCTAACATCTAATCTGAATCTCCTCTCCATCAGTTTAAAATCATTCCCCCTTTTCCTATCATCATCCGCCTGAGTAAAAAGTTGCTCTCCACCTTTTTCATAAGCTCCCTTCAAGTATTCAAAGGCTGCAATGAGGTCTCCTTGGAGCTTTCTCTTATTCAGGCTAAGTAAGTAAATTATATTGAAACCAGCTAATCTCCAATGGAAAAAAAAAAAATATATATATATATATATAACTGTCTTAAAATTTTTTTAATCTAAATAGCCATGAATTGAAGTTTTAAATGAACTTTCAATAGAAGTTTAGCCACAATAATGACATTTTATAAGACTATGGAAGTAACATAGTAACATATCAAAGAATATTTCCTACTTCTTTTCTTGACTTGGAGGAGATAGTTAAGAACAATTGTTCACAATTTTTCAAGGTAGCAAAAAATATTAGGGTTTTGCATTCCTTGCTTACTTGAATTCAGTTCTTGAATCTCATCACTTTAAGATATAAACTGTTTATGGATCTGGATCACTTTTTCATTTACATTACCTTTAAAATTATGGACAAATATTTTCAGCCTCAAAAGCTTAAGAGGGTTAAAGTTAACAACTTTCTCTTTCTTTAATCTGGTGTCATGGTTCCGCTCGAGTGGGCAGCCAAGCTCCACCACAGCCATTCTCTCACTCCCCCTCCTCAAAGAGGAATGGGGAGAAAATATGTGAAAAGGGCTCAAAGGTTGAGATAAGGACGAGAAAATCACGCAGTAATTATTGTAACAGGCAAAACAGAGACTCAGCATAAGGAGATAGTAAGATTTACTGCTCATTACTAACAAGCTAGAGAAGTGAGAAACAAAGGAAAGAAACCAAAAGCACCTTCCCCCCACATCCACCCTCTTCCACCTCCTCCCCCCCGAGTGGAGCAGGGGAATGGGGGAATGTGGGTTATGGTCAGTCTACAGCACTTCTTCACGGGATACAGTCCTTGATGAACTGATCCGGCGTGGGCTTCCCGCAGGCAGCAGCTCTTCCAGAACTGCTCCAGATATGGGTCCGTACCACGGGGTCCATCCCTCAGGAGAAAACTGCTCCAACCTGGCTCCCCCATGGGCAGCAGCTCCTGCCAGGTCACCTGCTCCTGCGTGGGCTCCTCTCTACGGGCTACAGGTCCGGCCCAGAATCTGCTCCGGCAGGGGTCTTCCACAGGCGGCAGCCTCCGTCGGTGCAGGGCCACCTGCTCCACCGTGGTCTCCTCCACGGGCTGCAGCGTGGAACCCTGCTCCACCGTGGTACTCCATGGGCTGCAGGGGGAAATCCTGCTTCACCATGGTCCTCACCACAGGCCGCAGGGGACTTCCGCTCCGGCGCCTGGAGCACCTCTCCCCCTCCTTCTTCACTGACCTTGGCACCTGCAAGGCCGTTCCTCACTCCTTTCACTCTCCCAGCTGCTGTGTGGTGCAGCGTTTTTTCCCCTGTCTTAAATATGCTTTCACAGAGGCACAAAACAACATCGTTTATTGGCTCGGCTCTGGTCAGCAGTGGGGCCCTTACCAAACATGGGGCAGCTTCTTCCTTCTCACAGAAACCACCCCTATAGCCCCCTGCTACCAAAACCTTGCCACGTAAACCCACTACATCTGGTCAAGATATTTTTGTGAAGTGAAGCTTCAAATGAAAGGAGCTGAATTAGAATGGGCTCTAACGACTTACAAAGAGTGATATTCTCAGAGGAAATGATTACTGATACATTTTCATTAAAATCATGACCTGTACATATCCTCGTCCATGTCAGAATTCTTGCTATAGGTACTCCAATTTCAAATCCCTTGTTTTTATCCATTTTGTCTTAGAACGTGATAAGGGAGCTAGACTGAAGGAAGAGATCTCTAGAAGGCAAAATTCTCTCAAAACATAATAATCTTGAGGAAATTCGTCAGTGGATTTTTCTTATTATCTTTTGTTGTAGAAAAAAAATCCTAAAGCCTATATTATTTATTTAGTTGTAAAATGGTGTTGAGGTGATACAAACACTTAGAAAGTGACATCATTTTGCTAACTAGGAAATTGACATTCATGAAGTTGCTTGTCATTCTACTGATCAAAGCATTTTGTTGTAGAAGTTAAATGCAAAAGAAACAAATCAAATAAACTGTGTGAAGTTTGAGAGAAAAAAAAATAACCTTCAGAGGGGCTCACACAATGCTGTGTTCTGGATTTTTGATGAAAACTATCATGGTAAGAGACTGATGTCTTAGATGTTGCAAAGCAGTGCTTACACAAAGCCAAGGACTTTTCTGCTTCTCATGCTGCCCTGCCAGTGAGGAGCCTGGGGGTGCACCAGGAGCTGGGAGGGGACACAGCCAGAACAGCTGATCCAAAATGGACCAAAGTGATATCTCATACCATATGGCGCCATGCTCACTAATAACAGCTGGGATAAAGGACGAGGAAGGAGGGGGATGTTTGGAGTGATGTTGTTTGTCTTTACAAGAAACCATTATGTGTTGTGAGCCCTGCTTTGCTCATTATTAATTCCTTGTTTTGGTTTGTTTGTGCATGAGTCTATTGCTTTACCTAGCAAACTTTATCTCAACTAGTCTTTACCTCAACTAGTGAATCCTCACACTTTTACCTTTCTGATTCTCTTACCCATCCCACCTGGGGAGAGTGAGCATGTGGCTGTGTGACACTTAGCTGCCTCCCAGAGCTAAGCCACAACATGCTTGTTTAAAGAGGCCATTTTTAATGAAAGAAAAAGGTAGTTTTTTAGTAATATTTAATTAGTAGAATAATTGAAACAATGAATGAATGCCTGAAGTTTTCATGCTTTACCAGATAGAGGTTACAGTTATAAAAGTTACCTTTAGTGGAAATGAGCCAAAGTAATTCTGAAATAATTGCATATTTAAGGAAAAAAATAATAATTAAAGGCCTTTCAAGAACTTTTGACAACTGTGTTAATTACCTATTGAAAACACTACAGTGTTTCATAATGTTTTTGCAATGGGGGAACTTGTTTGTTTTTCAGTGGTTCAGATTTTACCTCACACACTGGTAGTATAGGTAAGTGAACTATCTAAAGGATTGCAGTATTTAGGCTCTGTACCACAAAAACATATTTATAGAATATTTTATTTAATCTTTATTTTTAATGAAAGTCTCCCTCATCAAAAATAGGAAGGACCAATACTCAGCAAAATTTTGCTTCCTTAGTGAAATTAGATTCAACATATTGTCCAACATATAGTAGATTTTATAGAACCACAGTAACAGAACATTTTTTAATGGCAATCATAACATACTAGAATTAAAAGAGACAAAAAATATAATGACATTTTTACTGAAAGAAGCTATAATAAATCTTATAAGGACTATATTAAGTGCAATAAAGGCAACTAATAGATATTATTTGGAAGTCTTCTTTGGAAGTGTTCAAAAAAGTTTAGCATATGGGCTTCATTTTCCCTTTATCTGGAAAGCTATTTAGATTTAAATAGCTTTTTGTAGATTTTTCCTATTTTCAGTCATTGGGTTCCTAATTTGTTATCAGTCAGTGTTCTTATGACAGTAAAATTTCATGAGAGCGAACACTCCGCAGCAAATTTCATTTCATTCCCTTCTTGCATTATGATATGATATATGTTGTAATATGAAAATGTGATAGCTATAAACTAGTCTGTAGTCATAGTTCTTCAATGTTTTGTATAGTACTTTGTAGCAGTTCATAAAATTTTAACATGACAACCCATAAGTGAGATGCAACATATTACTACAGTAATGATTGATAAAATTACTCAAATAATAAAAAGAAAACATCATCCAGATATTGTTTTGTACTGCACTACTGTAATGTCTGTTATTATACAGTGGTATAGTAAATGATGCCATTATCAAGACTGGTTATACTCCTTAACTAATAGTAAGGAGCTAGAAGAAAATAAAGAAAAAGTGATCTTAAAGTTCTGTATTTCTAAAAATATAAATATCTTGCTGCAATGAGTTGAGCGTGATATTCTGAATCTTATTTGCAGTGAGGATACTCAGGCGTATTGGCTCAGGGAAGATTCTATTTTAGATGTTATTATAACTTCTTATTTGCAAAGCTGAGGTTAAGAAATTCTTAAACTCATGAATTGCTGCTTTTCCTTGTTGCAGGTAATAGTTTCATATATTCAAAACTTAAATATTTGGGGGAATTTTATAAGTTGTATATAGAACAAAAAATCCTTCAAATTATTATTATTATATATATAATGTTTTTTGTAATTATTACTAACTATAGAAAATCATAAAAACATAGAATTGTTTGAGTTGAAAGGAACTTTAAAGATCATTTAGTTCCAAATCCCATGCCATAGGCAGGGATACCTTCCACTAAAATATACTGACTTAACATAGACAATATAGAAACTCAACATAGATACTATAGAAACTCCAGAACTTCTCCAAGATGTTTTGTTTGACTTGCTTTTTCATTTCCATATCCTTTTTCATCCTCTTCCTATAAAAGATGTCACTGAGAAGCTTAATTTTGAAAGATCAGATGAAATATTAAGTACCATCTTTTCAGAATTAATTTTATTGAAAGTGTCTTTGGAATTATTCAGAACTATAAGACCAACAAAACTATACTTATCAACAAGGTGAATACAGAATTTTGATAGTTATTGTGCATATGTGATCCAAGACTTTAGGATCTGGATTTTCCATCTGTATAGTATCAATACAACAGTTCTTATCACCTTGCTTTTCGATGGTTTGTGTATCAGTTTGCCTTTTGATACTATGCTTAATCAAATATTATATGGTATCATTAAATGTTTGCAGTGTTTCATAAAAAATTGAGTCTAGAATAATTTTGTCTGAATTATAAGAGTTTATATAGTGTTTTAATTAGTTATTGCAATTATTTTAATGGCATATTAAGATGATTTTATTATAATGAAATACTAAAAAATAGTCAAAACCAACAGTGATAAGAAAATCCTGATAATATGAAGTTTTCTTTAGCCAGAATCAGGAGTTTATGAATACCCAGTCCTGATCCTCACTGACTTCCTGGCTCAGCATCATGGATCCTTGCCATTAAGACTTCTTCACAGGCTGGTCTTGCTGTGACTCCTGGCAACCAGCTCACCTTCCCATGCATAACAGCCACCCATGCTGCCTGCTAACAGATACAAGAAATTTTCATCATCACTCCTGCATTCTTCACTGGAAGTATAATTGTGTTCATGGGGCATGGTTTCTTTCTCCTTACTCCTGGAGTCTGCCTATTATATGTGTCTGCATCCTTCTCAATGTCTCTCAGCTACAATGACAGAGAGATTGATCAATTCTTTACCATGGATAACATTAACAGAGCCTCAGTTGGAGCAGACTAGGCAGTAGTCACTTGGCTAGCAGCTTGTCAAAAACAATGAAGCCAGTTCAAGCTCAGCTGTCGGGTCAGTACAAAGCCTGTGGGTTTTTACTAGTAATGTCAAAAATCATATTTACAGGGCTGCAGTCTTATCACTGTCAATGGCTTTTAGAAGTAATTCCTGAAATTCCTTTTGGGCCAGGAGGTCAGTTTGGTGGTAGAAAATGACAGGTACTTGAAGGAAAGTATTTTTTTTCATTCTATTTACATCAAAGTTATCCATTACCATGTTGTTTGGAAGAAATCCCTGAAAGTCACCCAGTCCAGGGTCTGACCTGAAATGAGGTTGTTGCCAACATGAGATCTGGTCACTGTAACTTTGACTATCTAAGTCTTAAAATCCTCAAAGGTTGCAAATACTACAACATTCTGGGTTAGCACATTCACCCCTTGCTAAGCTATGCTATTACCAAAAAGATTTTGTCTCTGTTGTGTTTGTAATTCCTGTTCACATAGCTGTGGGTTACTAGTAGTTTACCCTCTAACCTCACCTACTTCAGATTAATCCAGGACTCTCAATCTCTATTTGGAAGTCATGTGTTGAAGGCCCCTAACTACTTAGATATGACCTTCAGATTTTTTTGTAACTTTTTTGCTTTTTTTGGACCTGACAAATATTTATCCTATGTACATTATGACCAGTTTCAGAGCATTTCTTGAACTCAAAGATGTTGAATTATAATGAATAAATCAAGTCCCTTTAACCTTTAAGTGGTGGCTGCGCTCCACTGGACACTCAAATGTCTTGAAATTCCTCTAATAGTAGTGGTTTGGCACTTTTCCATTTGTGGTCTCACCTGTGCAATGCAGAGGGGAATAATCACTTCCCTTATTTGTTGGTTACCTGGCTTCTAATGTAGTCCATCTGGGGGCAGTTTGGGCAGTTCAGTTTATTTGCAGTGAAAATAGAGTGGTGGCTTATATAGATATCAGCGCCCCTCCAGTCATTTTCATCATGGCTATTACACAAATGGTTTGTCCCAAGCTGTAATGATAGATGGGGTTATTTCACTTCAGGTACAGAACTTTGCAATTTTCATTGATAAACTGATGTGAAGTTGCACTAAGGAATCATTTGTTTTTACATGGGTACTTTTAACATTTCATTACCTGCTCAGGAGTGGCATGTAATATTTATTTCTCATTCTTTTTTTTTTTTTTTTTTTTTTTTTTGTTCAATTAAGCATACTTAATGAAGAAAATTTAAGGTTTTTTTGTTTGTTTGTTTGTTTGTTTTTGTCTTTATAAACAATTTCTTACACTTCTTGATATCCTAACTAAGATGTATCAGACATTTTGTGGGCTTTCTAACCTTGGACAGATACAGCCTAAACTTTTCTGGTACTGTGGAAAGTGTTCACTAATGTCATTGTTGCCCAGAGAGGTTGTGGAGTCTGATTTTCTGGAGGTATTCAAAACCCACCTGGACACCATCCTGCTCAATGTGCTGTAGGTGATCCTGCTTGGCAGGGGGCTTGGACTAGATGATCTTCAGAGGTCCTTTCCAAATTCAAACATTCTGTGATTCTGTGTGATTCTGTGAAGATTAATGAGAATTAATGAATGAAGCATTAATGAATTTAATGCTGTGATGAGCGACCTTCAGAAATTTTATGATTTCAAAATGTGTTCTAAAAGATTTCATAATTATGCAAAATATTAATATGAAGGAAATGTTATGCAATTATGTTTAACAATTTCAGATAAATTTGTATTGTGGTACAGAAACAATCTATAAGTATTCAACAAATTAAACTGATTTAGCTTTTTTTTAATATCTATATGTGAGCTTAGCTAATGTATTTTATACATTTATAATGTATACATAATGCTTTATGTATTTTGAAGCTGCTAAACAAAGAAAATGTCATTTCTTTTGTTGTTGCTGTTGTTTTAATTAAGAAACTATTCAGTTTTCCCCTGTGCCCATGACCACTAAATTAAAAAAAAAAAAAAAAAAGATATTCTTTTACATTTTGTCTTCATTTTGAATTTGAATTTGAATTTCCAGACTTTATAATTTGCCCTCAGTTTTCAAAGAAGAAAAAAAAAAAAAAAGAGTTGTTAGTCTAGTTGATTTAAGTGTTGATAATAAAAACATAAGGTTATCTGGGTGCTACGGTAATATTTTGTACTTGATTATAATCTCTTAGAGATTATTATATGGAAGAAAAGGGATCATAAGCAAAACTTTCAGAGCTTGTTCAAATACCATCCGCAGTCATATAAGGATTCATGAATCTCAAACTGTACTAAAAAAAAAAAATATATATATATATATATATTTGAAGACTAGCTTTCTGCTAAGTACATCAACTTCTCCTTTGGTTTTGTTCTTTAAGACAAAAGATCAGATCACATAATATTACTGGTAGCATGGCGATACATAAACAGATAAATAAGTGAACAGAAAAATGTGAGGACATGTTGTGGTTTAGCCCTTGCAGGCAGCTAAGCACCACAAGCCCACATGCTCACTCTCCCAAGGAAGGTTGGGGGAGAAAAACAGAAAGGGAAAAGTGTGAGGACTCACTGGTTGAGATAAAGACAGTTTACTAGGTAAAGCAAAAGCTGTGTGCACAAAGTAAAACAAGGAATTAGTTTGCTGCTTCCCATTGGCAGGCAGGTGTTCAGCCACTCCCAGCAAAGCAGGGCTCACAACACATAATGGTTTCTTGTAAAGACAAACAACATCACTCCAAACATCCCCTTCCTTCCTCATCCTTTATCCCAGCTGTTATTAGTGAGCATGGCGCCATATGGTACGAGATATCACTTTGGTCCATTTTGGGTCAGCTGTTCTGGCTGTGTCCCCTCCCAGCTCCTGGTGCACCCCCAGGCTCCTCGCTGGCAGGGCAGCATGAGAAGCAGAAAAGTCCTTGGCTTTGTGTAAGCACTGCTCTGCAACAGCTAAAACCACAAATTTCTTATCACTATTATTTTCATTAAAAATCCAAAACACAGTATTGCATGAGCATCTATGAAGAAAATTAACTCTGTCCCAGCAAAACCATGACAGGAAAGAAGTCTTTTTTTTTCGTTTCATCTGGCTCACATTTTTTTCAGTATGACCATTTACAATGTTACTCATTCCTTATATAGTGCAGTCCAGCCGTTTTCAGACTATTACTAGATTTTTTTTTCTTGAAAAAATTGCACTTTACTGCTATTTTCGAAAAGAAAACCTAATAAGCTTTAAGAAGAATGCAATAATATGAAAAAATCATCCTATTTTCTGGAGGATGGAAGACAACTATGGAATCAGATCTATTAAAACTTATCCTGGAGTAACTTGCTCTCCTTCCTTGACCGAGAACTACAGCAGGGACCATAGTGAAGAACTCTATTTTATTGATTTGGCATCATCGTTGCTGTAGAGCTGCTCAGAGGAGGGAACCATACTCATTCAATTCTTTCAAAGTTTAAAGATCAGCAATATTCAAATGGGACTTTTGTAGCAAATGCATACATAAAAGCACACAGTTTTCACTGTACTTTCTGATGTCCAGGTCTCTCTAAGCTACATGCAGACAAATCAACTTATAAAATACTCAGTTCCTGTATCTAAAGTAATTGCTAATTTTACTACTGAACTGTTATTGTGGATTGTCACCACCCTACAGTTAAGTCTCCATATAACAACTTGCCTGGTGTCTTGCAGGTCTCATCCTCCTTTGGTCTGGGTGGATCCTGCTATAGGAATATACATGTAATATACAACACCAGTCACAGCTTGCAACAGTTTGTTAATGAATATGAATTACAACTCCAAATGATGAAAAGATGCAGGATAGCAGAATAACCTACAGGAGCTGTAAAAAAATGGAGAAGGCATACTAAAACGATCACAGAATGGTTGTTGTTGGAAGGGACCTCTGAAGATCATCTAGTCCAACCCCCTGCCAAGCATGGGCTTTGATCACCTAGAGCATGTTGCACAGGATGGCATCCAGGCGGGTTTTGAATACCTCCAGAGAAGATACTCCACAGCCTCTCTGGGCAATCTGTTCCAGTGCTCTGTCACCCCCTCAGTAACAGTTTGTCATAGGAGTTCTGAATGTGCAATATAAATAAATGTACTTAATTGTGGCGTAATGATCACATGGACACCAGGGTTCTTTTAGGATCAGTAGCTGCTACCACTTTATTGATGACATAACTTCCACTCTCTCTTACTGAGGACAGGCTCCCTTCTTATACCATTCACTCCACAGCAATACTTTTCCACTCACTATTCATTGGTCAAACAACTTTGCCCGGCAACAGCAAACACCCAGCAACCTCCATGTCTTAATGGCCAGAGAACAAGCAGTCCAATACAGCAAGGCGTCTCCTGAATCACCCTTTGTTCCCTCTAAACTCTTTACAATCCTAATGGCCTCATCGTTAAGAGTCCCATGATATCAACCATGCGGCTTGTCGAACCCCATAGCCACTGCCATGCTCCCACACTTAATGATGTTATAACAGTTTCTCCACTTTGAGCTCTATTTTCTCTTTTTTGTTGTTGCCTTTTTTTTTTTTTTTTCCCATTATTTCATATTTATAATCAATTAGTGAATATATATAGCATATATATAGCACTGAAATATATAATAATACTAAACTATGGGCTCCACATTATCCCTCTAATCAGTGGCTTAAAACTATAATGGTTTTAAATCCTTCTTAAATTCTTCTGAGGTACCTTTCTAAAATAAATGGGACAACCAGCGTTCAAGTGAAACATGAGTGATGATAAAGGAGTCTGAAAGCATCCAGACACTGGAAGACCTGACTATTTGTTCTATTTGTGTAATCCACATCCCCCATCTATTACCACCACCACCCCCAAACAAACAAACAAAAATAAACAAACAAAAGGAAACCACTAACAAACAGAACATTAATATGTAGAAATTTTATTTTGAATAAATCAGAGACACTGGGAAATAAATAGGCATAGCAGACTGCTTTAAAAGTAAGAGAAAAAAAAAAAAAAAGAGCCCTAATTTTGAACAAGATGCAGGAAAGAATTAAAGATTAGCTGTATAAGAATTTGTAAAGAATGAGGAATTAAAACAATACATCTCTGTGTATGTTATGTTTAGCACATAAAAATTACAAATTAAATTATTTTTTTTCCCCAAATTAACTGATGCTATATCTTCAGAAGTATTAATAATGATTGTTAATTTAAAGTACATCAGTTTTTGGCTAATCACTTTTTTAATCAAAAAGTGTCCTCGTTTCTTCTGACATGCAGGTATTCCCAAGCCACATGTACTGAGGTATACAAAAACTACATCAAAGTGATCAGTAACCTTTAAGCATTTTAGGTAGTTACATTCTTCTATATTTTTGTATTCTATTAATAAACTGTTTAATATACTGTTTATTAATAAACAGTATACTGTTTATTAAAAATAAAAGTATACAAATAAAAATATACTGGTAATTAATCTGTTACTACAGTATGTCAAACATACAGTATGACAAACACCATAATTTGATATGGCAGTATATAATCTGGGATCCAAGATCCCAGTGTACCAGGTTATTTCTTGTAGTATAATTCAAAGATTTTTAAAATTATTATTTTTTTTTTCTATTCTCCCCTTGCCTCCCCCCCAAATATACCTGTCTTCATGATATACCTTAACTTTTGTAAGAATGCATTACATGGCACTGGTCAAGGAATGCTTCAGTTTCTGAAATTATCTTTATTTAGAAACAATTTTCTGTTGGAAGCAATTAGTTCTTTCCATGTTAAGTTTCTTCCTTTCCTTACAAATTTAGCAATTATGCAAATGGAAGTAACAAAATAACAGCTGTACTGCTGTACTGACAAAACTGTGACGTTATTTTTCATCCTTATAGACCTCAATCATTCAGAACATGAACTAATAGTTATTGGTGAAAATCCTTCCCAAGCAAAGAAATATGCCATTCTTTTCTGTTTTGTTGTTGTTGTTGTTTTGGTTTGGTTTGTTTGTTTGCTTAGTTTTGTTTCTGTTTTATGAAGACTGTGAATAATAGCTGCTAGTGTTACATTTTATCTCAGATTTCAGTTTTTAAGACATATTAGGGCTGTAGTACATTTGTTGTTAAAAGACTAGTAGAATTTTAACCAATAAAATCTAGTACATTGTTTAGGTCTTCTATTAGCACTAGGAAACAATAACAACAACCACTTTTTAAATGTATATCACACTTATGTTCTAAGACTGTTTGCTGAGTTATTTTGCAATATGCTTTTGGAGTTATTTTGCAATATGCATTTTACATTTGTTCCTTTGGGACAGAAAAGCACTCAAAAATATTCCCACTGGACAGCTGAAATAATTCGGTTTTGCATAGTTCAATGACTAAGGTCAGTAGTGTAGAGCTAGTTTTGGACTAGGTTCAACCACTTAATCACAGAATCACAGAATCACAGAATAATATCAACCTGAAGTTTCCTGAACTGTTGAAGTCCACTGCATTTGAACTGCTGCATGTGGCATTTTGATTGATGGTAAAAATAAATAAATAAATAAATAAATAAAAATAAAATAAGTAAGTAAGTAAAAAAAATAAATATTTAAATAAATAAATGAAAATATGTACTGTGTAGTATTATATGAAAGAGATCCTTGCTGATGTGGGAAAACTCTGGTGCAATGTACCTTTTAAGCTGTTCCATCCTCAAGAGATGTTATTTGATAACTTACTGCCTTTTCTAGAAAGTAGGGTCACATTTTTTTTTGTTTGACTTTAATCCTCCGCTACATAAATTCTTGGTATATCTGCTGAAGAACAAAATATGTAGTATCTTGCTGCAAAAAGCTAGTAAAGACGATAAAATATAGTAGAAAAAAATTAACTGAGTAAACAAGAAAACACCTTTTTGAAAAGAGCAGTAAAATTTGCCTGGTATTGTAAGTAACTAATACAAAAGGATGGGAAAAAAATAGAACAAAAAATGTTTTTTTAACAAAAAATAATAATTCTTTATGTAGCCTTTCAAATGTATCTTATCATTTTGCTCAGTATCCTATTATTTTGTTGGAGCTCTAAAGGAAAAAGGTTCTTTTGGTCAAACTGTATATAGTTTTACATAATAAATATAATATATATTATATAATGTATATAATAAATATTATATAAATATATAAATATATAATTATAATAAATAATTGTAATGACTTATTTTATTTTGATTTACTCATATAAAAACAGTTGTGTTCATTTCTGACACTAGCTCGATATTTTTAAGTGACACTAGTAATTATGTTGATATAATTTCCTCCTGACAATGAAGGATTTTATTGCTGGGCTGAAAGTTGAAGAAATCTCACAGAAAAGTACGGGCCATAGCTAATGCTTTTCATCAAGTTTAACTGAAAGAACAATAATTTTACTTTTTTTTTTTTTTCCTTTTGAGTTAACTAAAAAATGGAAGACTACTACCCAAACATGAACTCATATACGAGTCTTCAGGTTCAAAACTTCCCCTAATGTGCAGACTGCAAAGACCCATGGGTAAAAAAAAAAAAAAAAGAAATGATAAGAAATGATTGAGATTGATACAGATACCCTAAAGTAGCAAAGAAAAACAGCTGCTAGTTAAAATCCATAAGGGGAGAAATTTCCTCTGCAACTTGTGTTTTTATTCAGGCACTTGATAGCTGCTCTGAAGTTTCAGAGCTGGGACCCAAAATTTCTATTTGGCAATAAAAATAAATAAATAATTTCTTCCTCCTGAGCACTCAAGGTGTGGCTTCACCAGAGCAGAATACAAGGGGACGCTCACCTCCCTGGTCCTGCTGGCTGCACTATTCCTGATACAAGCAAGGATGCTGTTGGCCCTCTTGGCCACCTGGGCACACTGCCAGCTCATGTTCAGGTGAGCATCAATTATCACCCCCAGATCCTTTTCCTCTGCACAGATTTCAACCCATGTAGCTCTACATGGGGTTGTTGTGGTCAAAGAACCCAACACTTAGCCATGTTGAACCTCATCCTATTGGCCTCTGTCCATTGACCCATCCTGTCCATGTCCCTCTGAAGAGCCTTCCACCCTCTGGCAGACTGACACTTCCCCCCAACTAGGTGTTGTCTGCACTCAATTTCCACATCCAAATCATCAATAAAGACATTAAAGAGGATGGGCTCCTAACACTGACCCCTGTGGAACACCACTGGTTGCCAGCTGGATTTCATTCCCTTCACCACTGCTTTCTGGGCCTACATGGGCTTCCCACAGACTGCAGTTCTTCAAAAACTTTTCCAGCATGACTTCATGCCATAGGATGCATTTTTGCAGGAACAGAGGTGGGAGTCCACACTACATACATTGCATGCAGATGTCCCAACATAATTTCATTCTGTTCGGCCAGGAGCTATTGAAGCTGTTTGTGTTTGTACTGAATGCCTTTTCTTTCTTTCTTTCTTTCTTTCTTTCTTTCTTTCTTTCTTTCTTTCTTTCTTTCTTTCTTTCTTTCTTTCTTTCTTTCTTTCTTTCTTTCTTTCCTTCTTTCCTTCTTTCCTTCTTTCCTTCTTTCCTTCTTTCCTTCTTTCCTTCTTTCCTTCTTTCCTTCTTTCTTTCCTTCTTTCCTTCTTTCTTTCCTTCTTTCTTTCCTTCTTTCCTTCTTTCTTTCTTTCTTTCTTTCTTTCTTTCTTTCTTTCTTTCTTTCTTTCTTTCTTTCTTTCTTTCTTTCTTTCTTTCCTTCCTTCCTTCCTTCCTTCCTTCCTTCCTTCCTTCCTTCCTTCCTTCCTTCCTTCCTTCCTTCCTTCCTTCCTTCCTTCCTTCCTTCCTTCTTTCTCTCTTTCTCTCTTTCTCTCTTTCTCTCTTTCTCTCTTTCTCTCTTTCTTTCTTTCTTTCTTTCTTTCTTTCTTTCTTTCTTTCTTTCTTTCTTTCTTTCTTTCTTTCTTTCTTTCTTTCTTTCTTTCTTTTCCCTTTTGGAGTTGATTTCTGTGGTTGTCTGTGAGTATAAGTATATATAGATGATTGCATGTGTGCTTGTATGCCTGTTTTGCTCACTGCTGTCTGGATTAGGAAACATGCAGCTACGCAAGGCTCACATCTACTGGACTACCTGGGTTTTGGCAGCTCCTAACCATTCAATACATTTTTCCTTCTTATAAATATGAGAACAGTATTGAAAAAGTCATATGAATATAGTCAGTAATCATTAAAGGTACTGCAGTCTTGAAGTTTCACCTGCCTGTCTTTCATGGACTGTGCTACCTGACAGATTAATTACTTACAATGATATTGGGCATCTATAGAAAATATATTTTAAAACATAAAAGCTTTTGCATGCTACACATGTAAGATAAATAGAAAAAATATAATTTCAGCATTTGATGTCAGTCTCCAGCTAATTAAAATAATTAGTAGCTATTTAAATATATAGCTATTTAAATATATTTCAAACCATTTGAATATATAGTATGTATAATTAGTAATATAAATAAATTAATACATTTGCAGTTTTGGGAGATTTGGGGATTTACAAACCCACAGTTTCAAGTTACCTTCAAGTAATTTAAGATCTAAAATCTCACACAGATTTCCTCAAATCACTTGATTTCAAGAATAGTACTTAAAAAAGATTCTCTCTGCATGTTAACTGTAGCATTTGTATAAAAATAGAACAGAGAGCAGTTCTGAAATTTTATGTGAAGACGTGTATGTAGGAAGTGATATTCACGCGAAGAATCCTGTATTTAAATAATTGTTATTCTAAAGCTATTACTCCATTAAGAATGCAGTGTTTTTACTCTTTTATAAGGCCATTTGTAATGAACCCTAACTTTATTATGTGTACATAGGCTGTGGGGAAATACAGATTGGAATTGTTTTCATATCTAGGTTTCTCAGTTGGTGTCTATCTGAATTCTAATATTTTATATGTAGAAAGTAAAAAATGATTCCACTTGAATTCAGTGAGGATTTTACCATTACTTTTCAATGCAGTGGAGTTCATACAAAGATTAATCTCTAATTTAGATCAGCCAGTCAGAAAGAAATGTGTCTCATACAAGCTAGGATCTCAGAAACATGATGAAAATCTAAAGTTTATTCTGCAATATTACAATTAATCTCACAGAGAAGAAGCACACAATCATTTTCAATCCTACTTCCTTTTCCTGCTAAAATAACATTAGGAGGCTCTGTGTCCTCAATGCATTCTGAGACAAAATTATATAAAAATCATAGGCTCATTCAGTTTGACAGGGAGCTCAGTATGCCCAAAACACAGTCATCTGTGAAGTCAGATCAAACTGCTCAGGGTTTGATCTTGTTAGGTCTCAAAAATCTTCAAAGATGGAGTGTGAACAAACTTTTTGGAAACCTATTCTGGTGCCTGACTGTCCTTGTGGATAAAAAAAATTTCTTTATACCCAGTGTCAACCTCTTTTTTAAATTTGTGATGTCTATTTCTCACCCTCTTACCATACACTAATACAAAGAGCCTCTCTGTCATCTTGATAAGGTCTGTATAGGTGCTAGGGAGATGCTGTCCAAAATTTTGTCTTCTTCAGGCTAAACAAGCCCAGCTCCATTAGCAACTCCTCACAGGGCAAGTGCCCCAGTCTCTCACTATCTTGGTAGCCCTCTGCTGAAACCAATCCTTTTCATCAGCATTTTTCTCTAACAGCATGCCCAAAATTGGATGCAAGAGTCTCACAAGTGCTCTGAGGAGAGAGGAACGATCTCTTCCTTTGATGTACTGCCCATGTTCTTGTTAGTGCAGCCCTGGTTGCTCTTGGCCTTCCTTGTTGCCAGGGCACATTGCTGGTCCATGCCCAGATTGCCATCTGCCAGCACCCCCAGCTCCTCCTCAGTACATCTACTTTCCATCCAGTCCTGTGTTGCACAGCAAACTTTTCTGAGCCACAAGACTCAGCATTTGTCCTGGCTGAATTTCAGAAAGTCAATAGTGGCTCATTCCATCAGCCTCACTAGCTCTTCAGCCTGCCTATGTCCCTCTGGATCGCAGCCCTGCCCTCAACTCTTCTTTCAGGTCTGCCCTTCAATTTGTAGTAATCTACAATTAGCTGCCTCTCGTGGCAGCAATACAATATATATAATTTGTGTCTGTTCCATATCAAAGTGGGAGCCATATTACCACCTCTAGAATTTGTAAGGACAGCCATCCATATAAGTCATAAATACCAGATAGTATATACTACATTATATACATTATATACAGAGCAAAAGATGGGGAAATGGCTGATGGATGTTCTAAATAGAGAGAAATGAGCAGAACTACAGGTTTAGCTGCATTAGTCTGTAAGAGACAGAGTGAGCAAATGAGGCTCTGTGATGTGCAATTTTAGTACTGTTAAAAATACAAAACATATAAATCATTTATTTATTTATTTATTTATAAATCAGGAACTTCTCACAAACAAATCAATAAACCCAGCACATACTAATCACTGTACTTGTGTGATTTTAGTCTTCCTATATGTGATTATCTGTACTTTTTTTTTTTAATCATCTTTTTTTTTTTTTTTTTCTATATAAATAATATTTCAAGGGTCAGGTTATAAATATTTGATTTTTAGATGAGAGTTATATGGAAGAGAAATATAACCAAATCTGATAGAACTATTTATTGGAGAATACACCTATTTGGTGAACATTTCCATCAGTAATAGTGCTGTAGCAACTCTCTGCTTTTTCTTATTTTGTAAGTGCTTGTATTTTTCTCAGGCACACATTCAGTAATGTACTATACATTCTTACATTCAATAGAACTTTTCATTCACTCCACACCTGACTGTTTTTAATGATATTGACAAATAAAGAGCCTCTATCCTTTAGGAGAGTTTGGTTTGTGTAAATTGCCATCGTTCCCAATTCGTTTCAATAAAGCTCTGACATTGATGTCCATTTATGGTTTTGCACTGTTAAAAAGGTAAATTCACACTACTGTTCGATAATACAGAGAATCATGTGTGACCTGGCTAACTATTATGAAATTACATTATGATCATAAATATCACAGCAAAATATTGACTATTTTATACAAACAAGAAAGAGTAATATAGCTGAAATACCTGCTGCTTGGTGAAAATATTTTTTATCACTTTTTGTATTCTTCATAGATTTTATGACATAAAAACAATGTTAGTGTACTGTACTTAGTACCAAGGTTTTTTTTGTTGTTGTTTTTTTGTTTGTTTGTTTGTTTTTTTCCCCATTCTCTTTATCGGGATTGGAATAATTAATTTCTTCAAAAGCTCTGTTACATACTGCTTACAAAAGTAATATAGCTTCATATATCTCATTTTTTCTCTTGGCTCAAGGACACTCACCATAAAAATATACTGCCAGTTCACAAGCTGTGTATTAAATAATAATAATAATAATAATAATAATAATAATTATTATTATTATTATTATTATTATTAATAATAATAATAATAATAATAAAGCAGGACAGTAAGATCCTCTAGTTTTGCATTTACAAACATTACCTCATAATGAGAGAGGGTGACAGAGGACTGGAACAGGCTGCCCAGGGGGGTCGTGGAGTCTCCTTCTCTGGAGACATTGTGTGACGTGACCTAGGTGTTCCTGCCCCAGTAGGGGGATTGCACTAGATGATCTTTCAAGGTCCCTTCCTAACATTCTGTGATTCTGTGATTAGAAAAAGGTATAAAAGGGCTATTGGTGCATAAAATGAGGGCTGGTCAGTAAACTCATCTGCAGCTGGATACTGCAGTCTGTTTTATCTTTTTATATTTTCTCATTAAATATTTTCTTAACTGTTTGAACTCTCTTTGCTGTGCATGTGTGTGCACGTGCTGCAAGGCAGGGTCAGGACCTGGGCAGGGTTGCTGGGCAGACAGAGGGGTTGTGCTGATACTTCAAGGATACATGGATGCACCTGTGCTTGTGAATCTGGAGAGTGCTGTGTGTGTGCCTGCACCAGTGAACTTTGCCTGCTGGAATGGCAGAAGCAGTCTCAGCTGCCTGTGCCTAAGTTTATTCGTGACTTCTGTCTGTAAGTGCTTCTGGAAGTACCTCTTGGTATGGCAGCTGGTGTTGTGTCATTGTCCTGTCTATGTTTGTGTGTCTGTGGGATATGCGCTCAGTTTTGCTACTGGCTGAACCTGCAAATGTGCTACTGGCTGGACCTGCAAAAGTGGTAGCCACATCCTGCAGCCTGGGCGGAGACCCAGCACTGCTCTGAGCCCCAGTGGCTGGACAGCAGCAGTCCTGGACCACAGCAGCTGGAGGAGGTGGCTGCATTCTGTGTTCTTCACCTGCCATAATAGAAATCAGGCCACTACTCTCACCAACACTGAATAGAGGGGAAGGATCACCTCTTTTGACCTGCTGGCTATACTTTTCCCAATGCAGCCAAGAATACTGTTAGCCTTCTTGGAGTCAAGGGCACATTGTTGACCTGTATTCAAGTTGGTATCCACCATGAGCCCCAGATACTTCTCTGCAAAGTTGTTTTCCAGCTGGGTGACCCCCAGCATGTACCAGTGCTTGGGCTGGTTCCACATCAGCTGCAGGACTTGGCAGTTGCCCTTGATGAAATTCATGGAAAGTTCTCCATGGGAATCTTCCAAGTACATCTCTGAATTTGTTACATTCTACTCTCCTGATATTGTGGTCCTGCTTTTTGACATGCTCTTCCTTTTCAGTATCCTGAATTCCATGGTCATTGCAGCCAAAGCTTCTCCCAGCTTTCTATCCATTTACAGTTCTTCATACTTTGTTAATGTCAGGTCCAGAAGAACTGCTTTCCTTGTTGGCTCCTCAATCATCTGTTACAGGAAGTTGTTGTCAGCATACTTCATAAGTTTCCTAGTTGGCTTGTACCTTGCTATATTGTCCTTCCAGAAGGTATTAAGGTGGTTAACACTCCACACAAGGAGTACAGGCTGTGAACATGAGGCCCCTTCCTGTTGTTTGTAGCAGGTCACAGCTACCTCTTTTTCCTGAACAAGACCTCTGTAGCAGATACACTCTATAACAGCAATATTGGTCTGCCTGCTAGTCTTGATACATAAGCATTTGATCAGTCTCCTGGTCCTGAAAACAACAATACATGTGATTCAACAAGTAAAACAATTTTGTCTTGCCTAATTTAAAGAAACTAATGACTTTTAGGAAAAGTTAGTATGATCTGACCAGAAGCTAATATAAATTATCCCGTATTTTGTTTGAATCACAAGTTATATGGCTAAAATACACTAAAATTTCTTGTCACTGCAAGTGTTTGCTGATTCTGTATCAAAGACACTTTGTAAGGAAAACATTAAAAAAACTATAACATTTTCTCCTTGATTTTTTACTTAAGTATTAAAAATGTTACTAAACATCATGGAGATGTGCTGATCTTCTGCTTTTCCTATTTTATTGAATAAGAAACTATGCAAATGATCTAAGAGCCAATTATCTCTATAAAATATAGCTTATTTATACATATATAATACATACATATTGAATAATTTATATATAATGTATACATATTAATTTATATATATGTACACAATTGATCATCTTGGATTACATATATACAAAAAAGTTTGCATGTATATACATAAACAATCTGCACATGAAAAGGTTATCAACATATTCAGTGAGTCTTACTCTTAAGGGACTTACATTCAATCAAATATATATGATACTATATTTTATATCTATATTATAAATATAGATATGTGTGTGTGTGTGTATATATATATATATGTAATATTTATATTACAAAATGGGCTAATTGGATAATTATGGTTTTGACTTCCGTAGGTCATAATTTTCTTATTGTGAGGTTAAACAGTTCATGAAGTTTTCCAGCAACTAAGGTTTTGTAAGGTTTGGAAGTGTTGACCCATGTTACAGAAGGTTAGTGTTAGAAAGTTAACATTACTGCAATCAGAATTCAGATTTCCCAATTCTTAAGCATATTACTAACAGTTCCCATTTTGACATAGGAATAGGTTTTTTACCTTTCACCAAGCTGTTTGAGATGCCTAAATAAAACATTGTGCTTTCTGTACCATGAGAACCCGTATCTTGTAAAGAGCTTATGAAGCCAACTGCTTCATCATTCTTTACATTTGAAGTCATAAGCCATGGCATATATGCATGACATATTGTCCAGAAAGATACTGTGAGAAAGAGCATTGAAAGTTTTGCTGAAATCCCAAAAGATCATATCAACTGGCTGCCCTTAATGTAGCTCATGTGTTTCTTCTTTAAAAAACAGAATAATTTTAAAAATTGGTCTTATAATTGCAGGAAACTCAGTAGTAGGGAATATTTCACATTTTTCTGAGAAAGGAAAAAAAATAATCTTATTTTATATAATTATATTATTTAATGTTAAAGGAAGCGATTACAAACTGATAAACACCAACTCAAAAAATCAAAAGTAAGTTATGCTTTCTGTAACAATAATAGAAATGAGGACAACAAAGTCAGATTTCATCACCCTGAACAGGAAAAATCTGCTTAAAATTCAAAAATTACATTCTTTTTTTCTCTTTTAACCATTATTTTTTGTATGTTATATTATTGTTATTTCTAGTTTGTATATGATATTTTATAGAAGTTGTAACCTTGCTACCCTGACAGTCTTTAAAGCTAGAACACTTTGCTCATATGTCTCCTCCTGGAGGAGACAAGACCTTGTGAATTCAGTAGAGATACAGTCTTTTATCTGATATATGAAGACAAGCTTTTTGTTTGTTTGTTTGTTTTGTTTTTTAGGTGCACCAGCATTATAAGAATCTAATCTGCTCTATCTAAAAAATAGCGACTGTTATCAGAGTTGTAAACTGTCAGAAAATATGTATTTTTCTAAGAAAAATTATTATACTTTAAAACTACAAAATGTTATTAGATATACTTCCACAAACACTTCGTAGCATTCTTATTTAAGAAAAATGTTGTTGACTGGAATTGGTTCTACAGATAATGCATTTTCAAAAAATCCTGCATAATTCATGTTTCTTTTCAATGATCATGTAGTTTGTGATGCGTTTGGAATGACTAACTCCTTGGTGAATACATTTCTAAAAATATTGAAATGAGATTGTATAGTTACTTCTAAGTGAAGTTAAGTAGTAAATGCTGCAAGCTTGTCATCTCTTGTATTGCTATGTCTTACCTAATTTCTTTGTCTTGATAGAAGCAAAAGGTTCTGTGACTCCATGCTGTGCATTCTATAAAGCTGGAAACAAGTGGTAAATAAGAATAATGTAGACAGAAGTGACATCACAGTGTTGACTGAGGACAGGGACAGTTCAATGGGTAAAACAAACAAACAAAAACAAAACAATGAAGCAACAAAAACAACAACAGAAAAAACACCACCACACATCTGTAAGAGTTGTATAAAACAATTAGTGTTCCAAACTGTGGACTAATAAGCACACTGTTTAGTGCATCAGTACACTGTTTTAAATAGTCCAATTTACTCTTAGATTAAGGTTCTAACCATATTGTGCAGAGCAAGTATGCATGGGGGATTACTCTTTGCTACCCATCAGATTCTCAGATGTTTGTAAATAACAGTGGAAGTGCTACCACTATTATTTTAGAATATTAGATAGTAGATTTTGTTGTTGTTGCTGTTGCTTCTTTCTCTATGAAGTATTCAACCATTCAGAGACCCACAGAAATCCCATTCTGAATATATCTGAAGTGTTTGAATTTTGCTGATGTTTGGGGGCAAGGGTTAAAAAGTAATAGAATATTTCAGCAAAACAAATGTGTATGTAAGAGTTAGAACAAGCTGATCATCTGCTTATCACATCAGCCTGTAATCAGATGTTGTGAAAGTTTATCTTAACCTCAAGAGGTCTCAGACTAATTACCAATTTGTTCTTATCTCTTGATGCTTCTGGTGGCATTTTAACCCAACTATTATTTTAAAAATAGTTCAGAAAGACTGAATAATATAACATTTCATTTCTTCTTCACTATATGAAGTTCATATATTTTGAAACTGAATTCCATTTCCTTTCTTGGTTGGACCTTAAAATTGCTGGGAGTTAGGCATAATTGTGGTTAATCTTTTCACTGCTGACTAAGTGCTTTGCCAGTGTGCAGAGAGAGCTGCTTCTCTTGAGTTTGTTCTCTAGTCTTCACTTCAAAAAGTGCAGGTGAGTAATCTATATTTCAAAGGAAGATGACCTTTACTTGATTTAAATGGAATCTTTCTTTCAATATCCAAAATGAGAAAGTGATTAAAGTTTTGGTTGATAGGTAAGATGTATTTTAGGAGCAGATAAGCTTAAAGGTCAGACACTGTCAAATGAAGGATTCTGACTTTTTAATATTTAAATACTTCATAGGAATCATGGTTTATGTATGCCTGGCACTCTTTTTAAGTTCTAAAATAAAATTGCTCTTTATTTTCATAAGATTCACCTCTCAGTGTTAGCTACATTTTGATGGTATTGTGTGAATTACTTTGCCGCATTTGTTCTTCCACCTTTGTTTGAGACAGGAAGTTTTCATGCCCTTTATATAAAATAATTTTAAAATAACTTCTCAGAATAACAGAGGAACACCTGAAGTAAAACACCAGCTCTCTTTTCCTAGATTCACATATTTTACATCTAATGATGACTTAAACTCAGGATTTTTTAATGTAACTAATAATTTACTGTCAAACATGAAGTGCAACTTTATTTCACAGAATGTGATATTTTGAGTACTGCAGACCTTTTTTTTTTTCACCTATTCTGTGTGTTTGTTGTTTTTTTGTCGTTGGTTTTTTTTTTTTTTGAATGCAAAACATGAACATGAAATTAGTAAAGGCTACCTGCATTATGAAACCAAGATGTGTAGAATCACGCAAGCAAATAACTAATAAGTAGAAACCCATGTAGCACAATAGACCTCAAACCATAAGCCACAGGGACACTCTTTGAATAAAAGAGTAAAAATAAATTACAGTGATATTGTCCTGATCATTCAGTGTCATAGTTCTTTAACTATATATAGAATTTCCTAAAATTATATCTGGAGGATGCTAGAAAGTAAGAAATGTCCTTTTCCTATCTTTTTTCAACACCTCTGCTTTTCCCTTCCTCTCCCTGTCCCCCCTCAATCCCCCTTTTTTTTCCCTGTAAAGTAACTGACAAAAGACAGAGGAAGATTTATCATCAGGGTCTTGAAACACATTCTAAGTAATAGTGACACAAAGAAACAATTTTTACTTCTTCCTTTATCCTGAAATAGCATTGTATATGTCATAGCAAGTAGGTATGAATTTTGAAGGAAGTTAATCAAAGAATTAAAACAGGGGGAAAAAATAATGTGTTTATTATAAGTACAAAATAATAATAATAATAAAATGAAGATCATATCTTTAATTTGAGAAATAGCAACTTTTTTTTTTTTTCTTCAATTTTTGCATGTTAATTTGCCCTGTTTTACCCTGCCCCAGAAGGATATTACCCATTTCTGTCAACCTAACACATTTCCTTAAGTAATTTAAGCTTTCCTTTCTACAGTATTACTAATAAATGAGTAAGTTACAGATTTTCTTTGGACTAAAATTTCAATATCACGACTACTTCTTTCATCTTTGGTATCTGTGTTTAATGTTTGGATAGGATACTCACTGCTGAGATTAAACTAGTAAAACCTGAAGCTGATTTGTTGGTTATTTTGCAGGAAAAGCTGTTAATAGTTGTTTTCCAGAACTATCTAGAAAGTAGATGTACATTTATGAAATTAATTTCCTTCCTGTCATGAATTTGGTATTCTTTTCTTCATTCTTGCATTGAGGTCACCATTTGTAGCCATAACTAGAAGTCTAGAACAGATTTCCTGTCTTGGAAACAATACAGTTTTCACAACCACACAGATATGTCACAGTTTCTGGTCTGTTCTTGTTAATTTTTTTTCTTTTTATCATTAATGATGAAACACTTCTTTGACGTATGGTATGATTTCACTACTTTCATTCCTATTTCTCTTTTTCCTAATCACTTGAGCTTTCAATAACTCTGGTTAAAGTGTAACATCTGTTATTATTTTCTGTAAGGTCTGATTTCGTGTCTTGTATCAGAATTGTTAATTCTCCATTTTATTACCCAGGCTTCTGAAACTAATACATAAACATTGTATTTGTTTCTGTCTCACCTTACCAATTTGCATGATGAAATAACTGCTTGATTTATGTTGATCATCTCAGCTCTTTTCTTTCCCTTAAAATTCTGCTCTTTCCTTCTCTATGGATTTGTTCTCATTTACCTGCTGCATATTTATATCAGATCTAAAAACTCTGTGAGATACTTGTGCCATTCTTCACTTTAATGCTTAAACATATTCATGTTTTAAAATAGTTTAAAGCTTAAACTTCATAGCTTAATATATTTTCTTACTACTTTTTTATTATGTTAATATATATATATATATATATATATATATATATATATATATATATATTTTAACTACTAGGTTGATCCCTGAAGCTACTCACTTGAAGCTCAGTACTTGATAAAATTAATACTGTATGGAGAAATACCTGATAAAAAAAAAAAAGTACCATTGTTTTGTCAACCACTTATTATCTTATGGATATTGTCCTACTTTCTTATCTTCCTGTATCTGAGAAGAAAAATCCCACTAAAATAATTTTCAGTTATTTGAGTATTTTCCCAGGTTGTTTTAAATTTATGCTTAATCCACATCAAAAAGAATTTGAAGTATACTATGAATGCAAAGTTGCGTTCTTTTTGCCACCAGTTTTCAGCCACAAGAGAATACCATAGTGAGTCCCATCAGACAAGTAACAGTCATTTCAGCTGGTGTAAAATGTTGAAAACTTGGTATCAAAACAAAGTCATAATTTTGAACAATTAACTTCTGCACAATTAATAATTTTAATAGATCTCTATTTCAGTCATTTCCCATATGGCCTATTTAATTAACCCTTAACAAAAGAGACCAACACTTCATAGCATCCCAGTAAACAGTGAAGGAAAAAGTATCTAGGTAAACTGTTTTCAAAGATGTTAGAAATTACATACTTATTTTAGCTAATGAATTTTATTTTCAATTCAGAACTTACATTCAGAGTAAAGAAACCAGATTTGGATGGCAGGCTAAGAGTGGCATTCTGGTCAGACTGCAAGAACTTTCCTTTAATGTGCTAATATCTGAAGTTTGTTCATGTTCATAGTTGCATGAAAGCATAGATACCACTATGTATTTGCTTTTCTTTTCTGAGTGCAGGTAAGTAAAGAGCTTTTAGTTTCCAAATAAAAATTGCACCTTCCACATTAGTAACATCAATAATAAAGTGCATTTCAGAGCTTCAAGATCATCTAGAATAGACAGAAATATAAGGAGATGGAAGGAATATAAGGAATTTCAGAGATCCATGAAACTGTGCTAAAACAAAAACTGTGGAATAAGTAGCATGTAGGAAAAATAATGTATTTCTTCAACATTACAATTTATTCTTCTTTATAACCATTCTTGTCTTTCTTTTTATGATCCTAGACATTTTAAACAATTGTCATCATATATTAGATTTTCCAATCCTTTCTTTTTTAATCCTCCCTCTTTGGTCTACCCCTCAAATTTACCTGTGAGGTGGAACTGCAGTTCTTGAAAATCAATACCTTTTGCTTCACTTATTCTCGTTGATTGTCTTTCACTTCTTTCATACAAAAATATAAAGAAAAAGTATTACTATCCTTGGGAACATTTTGAATTTATACCTAAGCAGTAAGTCAAGAAAATAACACCGTCTTTAATAGGGTCAGAACTTCACGTTCTGAACACCCACTGGAAAAATAGTAATCAACAGAGAAAAAAAAGAGGGAAAAATAATGGGGTAAATAATACTCAAATCTGAAGAGAATGGGCAGTAAAATCATTACATTTTTTGGACAGTTATGGTACTGTCATGATTTTGGCTCAACAGAGTTAATTTTCTTTGTAGAGGCTCACACGATGCTGTGTTTTGGATTTTTGACAAAAATAGTGGTGATAGAATACCAATGTTTTTAGTTACTGCAGGGCAGTGCTTACATAGATTAAAGGACTTTTCTGTTTCTTATGCTGCCCTGCCAGTGAGAAGGCAAGGCTGGGGGTGCACAAGGAGCTGGGAGGGACACACCCAGGACAGCTGACCTAAGTTGAACAAAGGGATATTCCATACTATATGGCATCATGTTCACAAATGACAGCTGGGATAAAGGAAGAGGAAGGGGCTGGGGGGTGTTTGGAGTGATGCTGTTTGTCTTCCCAAGAAGCTGTCATGTGTGATGAGCCCTGCTTTGCTGGAAGTGGCTGAACACCTGTCTGATGTTGGGAAGTAGTGAATTAATTCCTTTTTTTTTTTTTTTTTTTTTTTTTTCTTTTTCCACTTTGCATGTGCACACGGCTATGGCTTTACTTTGTAAAGTATCTTTATCTTAACCCATGAATTCTCACACTTACACCTTTATGATTCTCTCCCTCATCCCACCTGGGGAGAGTGAGTGAATGACTGTATGGTGCTTAACTCTTTGCCAGGGCTAAACCACGACAGGTATGAAATGCACCATATCTTTTTCTAGCCCTTTGGATGTTTTGCTGTTTTTTATGTTTTATCAAGTTGTGCCTACAACTTTATGTGACTGAAGGAAATGTAGATGAATTATAGCATGATGAGAAGGAGATAATCTGACATTTGATGAAGAGAACTTTGCCTAATACATACTGTCATATGAGACGAAGATATCTTGAGCGCTATGGATTTTGTCTTGCATAAGAATTGAATGAATTTGATTTGCAGTAGTTTGCAGATTCTGCAAAGATCTACTGCATAGATTATTTTATTCAAAAGAATACCAAAAATGCTTATCCCTAATTCATCTGGTTTTAGTTCATCTACAGTGTTTTTCAGGATTTTTCCATGTTATTTGAATAATTATAAAAGAGGTTATTTGGAAATTATTTTTTTTTTTATGTAGTTGCTTTCTTCTGCCTAGAGTTAGTAATGCAGTAGTTTATCTACCTGTGAAGTATGATTATGAAGTGCAAAGCTGATTATTCAGTTTTAAAATATGAAAGTTGTTTTTACTAATCTAAGTCATTTTGTAATGTCTATCCCTGATTTTAAACCAAGTATCATGATGCCATGAAACCGATTAGAAATCTTTCAAGACTGGAAATAAGAAGAGTTGAAATAAATTCACTTTAAGAAGCCCCAAGTGTGTGTGTGTGTTGGGGGGGGGGGGGCGGGGGGGGAGGAAAAATTACTCTAGATTAACAGTATGGAGCAATTATCCCATATTCAGCTTAAAACAGAAAACAAACATACAAACAAACAAGCTGTTCCTATTTACAAGTAAAATTTACCAAATCAACAAGAAAGGGTGAAAATCCTTTGTTCTTCTAAGGATTAAAGGTCAGAACTTTAAATTGTTCTTGACTTCTATGTCATTTTTTGTGACACTAGAGTTTTATAACTTTAGACAGATGTAGATTGGCTTCAATAGTCTATATAAATAAATAAATATGGTGCAAAATTGGTTAGGGTTCAACAGCAGCAATATCAATGTTTAGATTAATTGGAAATGTTATTTACTTGCAAATCACTTTTGGTAAAAATAAATATGGCAAGAAATACATACATCCTCTATTATAAAAATGCAAATATGCCTCTCCCTAAAACACATCACAGCATGACAATTTAGAAGACAGAATCTCCATATCTAGAGAGAGATTACTAGAATTAAGTTATGCAAAGTTATACATCTACCGATAGAGATAATTTATACCAACCACTTTACATTTAAAACCGTTTGGTTACTGTGTTCTTTAATCTAGATATTAACCCATAACCGCTCAACTGGAGTACAGTATTGCTAGTGTAATAATAACCATAAATACTCAACAGTTACTAAAAGGAGCAATATATTTTTGAGTTTCTTAAAATATCATGAAACCATTATGTAGGTAGGGAACTACCTAAACAAGGTATTGCATATATTGTCCAAGTTTTTATGATCACAAACATTCACAAGCTAATAAAGTAGACCAAATAGTACTTAGCTCTTTGGGAATGTTGATTCCAAATATCTTATTGTATGGTGATTTTTTTCCCACAAAATTTGAGTCTCTATCAAATCTCTATCTCTACTGTAATTATACAGTTATGGATTATTAGCTATAGGTCCATCTGCCTAATTTATTTTCTTACAAATCTTGCTATTTTTGACCATTTCTGTTGTTCAGGCTTAGAAACATTTACTTTGGATTTTCTGATCCCTACCTTTTCTCCTACCCCATCTTTTTTTCTTCCTATAAATAAATACCTTCCAAACATAACGAGGTCTCATTAATGCCATAATGCCATATTATTATTTAATTAATGTCATAATAACAGTTTCTGTTGCATCAGAAAAGTCTAAAATTGCAAAGGAAACTGACTTTCTGAAGATCACACCAGGTAGAAATAATGCAATTTTTTAAGCTATATTTAATCTAACTAGGATATTCTCTGTATTTTTAGGAGGTTAATAAATTTTTCATATATTTTAAATTAATGTTTCCTGTGTTATTTCATCAGCTGCATGTATATGTTGAGTTTCATTATACAACTATTCTAGAGGAAGAAAAAGTAATATGCAGGTTAAATATTTGTTATAACTGATAACATTGAGGTGCAATGCAGAGATAAAAAATAAAATTTCTATGTAGTTTTATCTAAATTACAACAACAAAAAACAATGTAGCTATCTTTCAGTTTCTAATGGATTTTGAGTGTTGAGCAACAATAGCTGATCTTCAGATTAAATACTGACAGATTGTTAATGTCTGAAAATTAGCAGTAACAGTAATATTATCATAGAATCATAGAATCATAGAATATCCTGAGTTGGAAGGGACCCTTAAGGATCATCAAGTCCAACTCTTGACACCGCACAGGTCTACCCAAAAGTTCAGACCATGTGACGAAGTGCACAGTCCAATCTCTTCTTAAATTCAGACAGGCTCGGTGCAGTGACCACTTCCCTGGGGAGCCTGTTCCAGTGTGCAACCACCCTCTCTGTGAAGAACCCCCTCCTGACGTCCAGCCTAAATTTCCCCTGCCTCAGCTTAACCCCGTTCCCGCGGGTCCTGTCACTAGTGTTAATGGAGAAAAGGTCTCCTGCCTCTCGACATCCCCTTACGAGGAAGTTGTAGACTGTGATGAGGTCTCCCCTCAGCCTCCTCTTCTCCAGGCTGAACAGGCCCAGTGACCTCAGCCGTTCCTCGTACGTCTTCCCCTCCAGGCCTTTCACCATCTTCGTAGCCCTCCTCTGGACACTTTCCAACAGTTTCATGTCCTTTTTATACTGTGGTGCCCAGAACTGCACACAGTACTCGAGGTGAGGCCGCACCAGCGCAGAGTAGAGCGGGACAATCACCTCCCTTGACCTACTAGCGATGCCGTGCCTGATGCACCCCAGGACACGGTTGGCCCTCCTGGCTGCCAGGGCACATTGCTGGCTCATATTCAACTTGCTGTCTACCACGACCCCCAGATCCCTCTCTTCCAGGCTGCTCTCCAGCGTCTCATCGCCCAGTCTGTACATGCAGCCAGGGTTTCCCCGTCCCAGGTGCAGGACCCGGCACTTGCTCTTATTGAACTTCATGCGGTTGGTGATCGCCCAGCTCTCCAACCTGTCCAGATCCCTCTGTAAGGCCTTTACGCCCTCATTTGAGTCCACAACTCCTCCAAGTTTGGTGTCATCAGCAAACTTGCTCAAAATACCTTCTATTCCTACATCCAGATCGTTTATAAAAATATTGAAAAGTACCGGCCCTAAAATGGAGCCTTGAGGGACCCCACTGGTGACCGCCCGCCAGCCTGACGCAGCCCCATTTACCATAACCCTTTGGGCCCTGCCCGTTAGCCAATTGCTCACCCATCGTATGATGTTTTTATTTAGCTGTATGGTGGACATTTTGTCCAGTAGGATCCTATGGGAAACCGTGTCAAAAGCCTTGCTGAAGTCCAAAAAAATCACATCAGCTGGTTTCCCTTGGTCCACCATACGGGTGATCTTATCATAAAAGGAAATCAGGTTAGTTAGGCAGGACCTACCCTGCCTAATATTAACTTTAGTCTTCACAAGTTTTAACTTAAAATATACACTATCTTAAGTGAGACACTACTAGCAAAATCTCCAAAATGGGTAGCCTCTTACAAACAGCTTTTTCTTCTAACTCTGTTCTCTGATACAGAACTGAACATTGAGTAAGCTAAAATCATGAACAGTGATTGGTCTGGAAGGATTATGTACCTCTCAAGAGCACAGGTAGTAATGCATGAAAGGCAAAAATCAGGCTTTAGATTTTAAAATAAAGACTTTTCTTTTATTCATCATTTTAGTGCTTATTTTGAGACTCGTTAGAGAGACACATTTTTCAATATTCATGGCTATTACAATACTCTGTTAATGAGCTTTCTGCACCATGGGGGAGGAGTGAAGTATGAGAGAGATTAAGAGAGAGAGAGAAAGAGAGAGAGAGCATGCAGAGTTCCTTCAGGATATCAGTAAGAAAGTCCTGACAAGAAATGGCATAATAAAATAGGTGTTTTAATAAGGTAGAATAAAAAGAGGATTACAGACAGCAAGTAAATCATCCTTCACTTCAGATTCTGTGGGCTACACATTCATGCAGCTTCAGATGGACCCCATATGGATTTTTCTCATGGTATACTGTAGAGACTCTGTTTCTGGAGACAGACTCCTCTTCCATCCTGAACAGTGGTGCCCTTTGTTTTGCATAACAAACAAAATTACTAGTGTCCTGACAATCTGTAATGTTATCTCTGTCACAACATCTACATCATACAACATAGCCTGGGGCGCTCCAGCAGATTCCTTCACAGTGACTGGTCATGCTAAGGTAAGTGCTTCTCCTATACGTCTCCATAAGTACAAGGCCATTAGAGCAAACATAGCTTGACCAATATCACTAACTTCTCAAATATGATGTATTCCACAAGGCTCCAATACATCCAGCCACTTAAAAAGTATAAGACTTTATCCTTCAGATTGCTGCAACCCAAGATGCTAGTCATTTTGCTTACGGTCCCTTTCTTGTATTTTCTTACATGATGAGTAGTACTGTTTAACATGATATGTTGTTCATCAGATAAATATTTCCCTTGGATTCTTCATTAATGCTTCATTTGAACTTCTCTGTTTGTGTTTTATTGTTTTACAAATTTGAGGCACAAGTATCATGTTTTAAATACAATTATTGTTACTCATATTCTCAAAATGCTAAGCATGATTTTCACAGTGATTTGGGCATAGCATACTAATATTTTAGGTGATATTCAGGGTAAGGGGGCAAAAAAGGACAGTTGCCTGGTTGGGTTTTTAGCCAATAGGTTCCCAAATTAGTCCAGTCAGAAAATCTGCTTGTAACACATATACCGAGACATTGCTTCTAGAACAGTCACAGTTGGCCCCATTGGCAAGTGAGTACAGAAAGTTTTAAGTTTATTTATCTGTGTAAATTTTTTTATTTATTTTTTATTTTTTTTTTGAGGAAAGCAGTACACAAACATTTTCCTGTCCATCAGGTTTAAATTTCCCCACTTATCATATCTTTCAATAGTAGTTATAAATTAATTATACAATTCCCTGTAAACATGTAGCAGCATGTAGTAACACTTCATCCCAAAAATATTAATATCTTGAAGAACAGAGGTAAGGGTTACGTTTCACTTTATTTTCATTTTATTCTTTCACATAAGACCTAGTGTAGCCTACTTGAACCGAGAGTTTCAGTTGCTGAGTCTCAATTACTTGAACTGAGGAGAAGTGAAAGAGACTGCAATGATTAGTGGAGAGTATTTGGAGATAAAAGCAAATTCAAAAAGATATGAATGAAAAGACAGATACGGAAGTGGAATATTTACTTACCTTTCCTGGAGGGTGATGGCTTAGAACTGTGAACAACTGACTTTAGTCTTTAGTGTCCCTGAAGCCCCTTAAATGAAATCTGGCCAAGGTTAGCTGAATCCTTCATCTTTGTAACTTCAAAGTAAATAAACTGAATTTTAGAGCTTGAGGTACACACTTTTTTTCCAAAAAGATCTGTAAAATTTAGTCTATATTTGTGTTCTGTGTTGTATTTTGTCTTCCAACAGCATTGATATCATATAAATAAAAGGAAGAAAATTATTTTTAAAAATATTATAGGCTATACATAGCTGATATTGATCTGGGATAACTGGGTAGTTGAGATGTCTCATGGAAAAATGAGTGTACTAGGAGACAATTATTTTTGCTTTGGAAAGAATGACCAAAAATTCAATGAGGGATATATCTGTTATAAAAAGCTATGTGAAGCATATTAATTTATAAATTGTCAGGGAATTCTAAACGCATATTTGGGAAAAAAAAATAAATATATATATATATAAATATATATATATATATATAATTAAAGCATTCTCATTGTTGAACTCAAAAAAAAAAAAGGAGGCTACTGACTGTAAGTGTCAACTGTTAGGAATTAGAAGTTGTATTTTTAAAATCCTTTTGCAAAGAATGTATAACAATTCTTAAAACTTTGTTTTGTACTCATATAATAGTGCAGCTATTTATGGGAATAAAGATATAAAATTAAAACCTCATTCAATGGCTACATTGCCTTTGAGTCAATTTAAGCCAATTTAGTAAAAATATTTTGGGGTTACTCCCAAACAGATTTATTCTAAATAAGACAAAATAAGAACACTGTAACTTTGTGAAGACAAAGTTAATGTCATCAACACCTTAACAATGTTTCTAAATTTTTATTGCTTGACATATTTTACAGTTTGCTATTTTCTTTATTGATTTTAATCAACAACTTACAAGTGAGTTCCCCACTCATCCTGAGCATACATCTATAAATAAATAAAATAGAAAAACTATAACCCAGCCCTACAAGCCATTTCCATTCACTAGGAGTCACAGCTAGCCTAGTCACTACATAGCTGTAGTGTTTAAAAAAAAGTGTTTACATTTTTTTTTTTTTTTTTAATTTGTCTTTGGATCAACGGCTTAATATGCTTACAAATATCTAAAATCAAATTTAAACACATGTAGTAGATATACGTTGGTTCAATGATAACTCCAGGTTTTAACCCATTGAACTAACTAGTTTTTGTTGTTGCTGCTTTGGTTTGGTTTGGTTTATTTATTTATTTACTATAGAACCAGGGTCTAGACACTATTTTCCAGACTTGAACATGTGTTTTTTTTTTTTTTTTCCCCCCTTTCTCCACTCACAAAAGTACTAACCACTTCTCTAACAATTAATATTGAAAAGCAAAGCCTGTAGAAATGTCTATAGCATAAAATTGTATTGTATTTACATTTCTCTGATGCCAATGAATGAAAAATAATTGAGTTTTTAATACGGGATGAATTTCTAAATATAGGTTTAAAAAACAAAAAACAAATTAAAAATAAAAATCAAGGAATCTGAAGAGCTTTCCAAAGATACCCACTTTAAGGTTTCAGACTGGGACTCTGGTCTGCAAAGAAAACCAGAGCTAAGTAATAGATAAAACAGTTTTTATTTATTTATTTTTAAAAATAATAAAGTATCGTCTGACATATATATACATATAATCAAATATATATGTATATATACCAAATATATATAATATATCATATTGAATTCTTTATGTGATACAAACAAATGCCCTAAACACAATAGGATAGATTATTTTCTGTTGTTCTGTTATACTAACAAAGATTATTTCTCCCTCAATTCTTCAAGAATCTTTGATTTTAAAGATACAAAAATATACAAAAACCTGCCAGCTGTACCTGCAACAGCCTTCAAACTCAAAGAAAAAAAAAAAAAAAAAAAAAAAAAAAAAAAAAAAAAAAGAAAAGACAATAGGTCTGCTCATATGAGTGAGTCTCTTGCTGTTTTGGTCAGGTTTGTGAGACTGAGTCCTAAAAAACATCCATGGGGTGTTTTGCAATGTTTGATTCATATACTAACTGGGTTTAAGTCATCTGAAGAACATGCCATATATTCAGCTGGGACACTGACATCATTCTCAAGTGCTCTTAAGATGGCCAAGGTTTGAAGACATTAACTCTTTCTTTAGGAAAAGGGAAAAAGGTTTGACAGCTACATAACTGCATTAGAGACATTCTTTCTAATGATTTATGTTTTCCCTTATTTCACAGACATGTCAAGGTGCAGAGGTTCTGAATAGTCTTCACGTTGGTGTTGTGTGGCAGGGTGAGAATTCTCCTTTTATAAGTAAAATTATTTATCCCATATTGCAAGCATTTATCGAAAACAAAACTATAACTCAGCAAAGCATCATGATTAAATGATAACATTACACTGGGCCACAGGAAATCTAGCTTCTTATATTGACCCTGATATGTGCTTCAGTGACAGTGGAAAACAGATTTGATTATTTTTATTTTATTTTTTTTAAATAATGTTGTATGGATGAGCAACTCCAGAACCTAGCAAATTACCTGCATCATCCATGGTATAAACCTTACGTAAAAAAAGAAAGTGAAACAGCAATGAGGGATTTTAAATATTATATCTTTAAATATTTATTTTACTCAAACTGCATGATAAGGAAAGACACTAATATATGAAGCATAAAGAAAGAAAAATTAAAACAAAGTGCTTGCTGGGTACGTAATAGGCAGGTTGACATTTCTAAATGCAGTGCTCAACATACTGTTTCTTTAGTTTCTCTTTGAAAATGAAACATTTTTCCATTTTTCTGAATTGAAAGCAGCATCTTACATATTATCCCTTCTCACTCTCAAGGAAACAAACTTTTATTACTTTTAAAGATAGTTAATGCTTATTGTAAACAGTTTTTCATTTCCTCTACAAAGACTTTTAAATATAAATATTTTCTCAAAATCTTTTACTATTCCAAACTTCGAAGAAGAAACTGATTATGAAATTCTTCCAAGATGTCTGTAAATAGTGTATGATTATAAGACGTTTGAGTTGAAGTAACAGGGTGAAAAGGGATCACATGCAGAGACTTACCTTTTGAAGAGACCATGTTATAAAGTCACAGTTGATGCACTGCAGGTCTCTCTCCTCTCTCTCTCCTGCTTGCTCACTCAAAAAAAAAAAAAAAGCCCTGATATTCAAATTTCATAATCAAGTATTCTAACAGAACACAACAGTTTCATAAACTGTGAAACCATGAAAGATTACAAATATTACTTCCTTAAACTATAGAGTACTGTCACTACATTGGTGACAGGCTTTTCTTTACTGCTAAAAATCAATAGATTATGTGGTCACCTGACAGTGCAAACTCTCAGGCTTGACTCTCAGGTCAAGGCTTGTTTTGGGCTGAATGTGTCAAATAACTATTGGTAGTCTACCTACCACCCCACCTGTTTTAGATGAAGTTCTGTGAATGCCACCTGTGGTAAACTGAGGTAATAACAAACAGTAGCAATTGATGTCATCTAAGGCTGGGGTTGGCTTTTTTGTATCTTTCTAACTTAAGCCGGAAGCAGTCAGAAGGAAATAGAATGCAAAAACATTAAACTGTTTTGAAGTGTATCCAAAATTGTGGAGGAAGGACTTTTCTGCCACCAACACTGAACACTGTCCTTCAAGACTCGGGACACCAATGGCTAACTGAAAACTTCTCCCCAGTGTATTCTTCCTGAGGAATGCTCAAGTTTCAACCAAAAGGAGCATTGAAATGACGAGTACAGCAGGGATAATAGGAAGCTTTTGTATGTGGCATGTGCAACCATTTTATCTGCAATATTGATGTATCTTTTTATTAATGACATTCATTTTTTGTACTACTAACTTACATTATTAGAATGCTAAAAAATATTTGAAATAAAAATAAATTATTCACTCAAATTCCTCTTTCTACTCAAAACATGACAGAATTGATCTCAATTTATAAAATCACCTTTCAGTTAAACTTGTGTGACCTGCAAGATCAGATCCTTGGTATTACCTCCAAAGCCTGTTGACCACAGTGGAAAGCTGTCCACTAACTTAACTGCAGTACTGTGGAAAAGAAAATATAAAATTAGGATTTTTTCATTCAGTAGGAAATAATTTCAGGCAAGTAATGAATCTATTTTAAACTTTTGAAGGAACTCAAATATCATGAATGAATTTCTCCCCTACTGTGAGAATTTCTACTTACTTCAGTGCACTAGATTTTATCCTGGGAAAAGAAACTCTTGGGTGAAGTATGGATTGAAATGATGATAAAGATAGCAAACAATATTTAACTGTGCAGTCTCACTAATTTTTTGTATCTGCTTTGTACATCTCAGCCCTTGTAAGTAATTCTGCTTTTTGCAGCTCTTTGGACTTTGATTTATGTTGATTAATTTTAATTGTATGGGTACTTTACAGGTAATCTAGAGTACTAAACTAAAACAATTTAGCTTGAAATTCCCCTGATGATTAGAAGGAAGGCTGGCCTGAAAAAATTGCTTTCCAGGAGTGACTGTGATAAAGTTAGGGAACATGATTTCATCCTCGACTTGGAATAACTGCATAGCCCCTTCATGGTATTTAGGAATAGCTTTTTCCACACATACAGGTTTGCCCTTACCATTCCAACAAGCTGAGAAAAGAAGAGAAAAGGATTGTGGGAGGGCAAACCATGATCAGACAACTTCTCTATTAATACAAATGGATTTGAGAAACTGATAAGTACAAAAAAAGATGTGTAAATTTCGAGTCAGTATTATAGAATATCCTGAGTTGGAAGGGACCCACAAGGATTATTGAGTCCAACTCCTGGCTCCACACAGGATCACCCCAAAATCAGAACCTGTATTGTCCAAAAGTCTGGCATGCTTGGTGTGTGACCACTGCCCTGAGGAGCAGGCCAACCCAGTAGGCCAACCCCCTTCACTCAGGGAAGAACCTTTTCATAACATCCAATCTGAATGTCCCCCGTTGCAGCTCCATGATGTTCTGTTGGGTCCTGTCACTGTCACCAGAGAGCAGAGATCAGTGCCTGCCCCTCCACTCCCCTTGTGAGGAAACTGTAGGCCATGATGATGTCTCCCCTGTCTCCTCTTCTCTAGGCTGAACAATCCAACTGACTTCAGCCACTCCTCATATGTCTTGCCCTCTAGACCCTTCATCATCTTTGTAGCCCTCCTTTAGACACTCTCTAACAGTTTTACTTCCTTCTTATATTGTGGTATATTAATCAATAATATAATTATCTTACCTCATCTTAGTTTCAAAAGAGCTATATTTTCCTTAAGATAGTGATGCTCGTATTTTTTTTTTGTCACATTTTTATGGGGGGTGGGGGGGTGGGAAGGATCCATTACATAATTTTTCTGAGTTCTGGAAAAAAGTAATTTACAGACGGTTTCTCCTGCCCAAGCTTTATAGCATAATAATGTTTTGAGTTCCTTCAGAAAGTGCTTCCTTATGAATAGGATGCTTTTAATTACAACACTGAAAATAAAATGCCTTCAGTATTCTTTATTTGGAAAAATATCTCATGAATATAGACATGTAAATATAGCCATACTACTAAATTATAGTTTGCAAAAACAGATATCTTTCTAACTATGAATAGAAATATCTGTTTTTTGTTTGTTTGCTTTGTTTTTATGGTAAAAATATTGCAACTGAAAATATGATAGATTTACTGACTGAAATATATTTAATTTCATATATTTTGTTTTGTTCAAGATCGTTCTTATCTGCCTGTGAATGTTTATAGAACAAATTCCCTGTTCATTTTTATCCTATCAACATATTTTCTTGTTTTCAGTTAGAACAATGGTCACAATTGTCACAGTCACCAAAAGTATTTAGAATTCTGTAGGGTAATGTCTTTGAAGACAGTATTAACCAAAGACATACAAATACAACTTTTCCCTTTCAACTGTTCATGTCATAGAATCATAGAATCATAGAATATCCTGAGTTGGAAGGGACCCTTAAGGATCATCAAGTCCAACTCTTGACACCGCACAGGTCTACCCAAAAGTTCAGACCATGTGCCTAAGTGCACAGTCCAATCTCTTCTTAAATTCAGACAGGCTCGGTGCAGTGACCACTTCCCTGGGGAGCCTGTTCCAGTGTGCAACCACCCTCTCTGTGAAGAACCCCCTCCTGATGTCAAGTTTAAATTTCCCCTGCCTCAGCTTAACCCCGTTCCTGCGGGTCCTGTCACTGGTGTTAATGGAGAAAAGGTCTCCTGCCTCTCGACATCCCCTTACGAGGAAGTTGTAGACTGTGATGAGGTCTCTCCTCAGCCTCCTCTTCTCCAGGCTGAACAGGCCCAGTGACCTCAGACGTTCTTCGTACGTCTTCCCCTCCAGGCCTTTCACCATCTTCGTAGCCCTCCTCTGGACACTTTCCAACAGTTTCATGTCCTTTTTGTACTGTGGTGCCCAGAACTGCACACAGTACTCGAGGTGAGGCCGCACCAGCGCAGAGTAGAGCGGGACAATCACCTCCCTTGACCTACTAGCGATGCCGTGCTTGATGCACCCCAGGACACGATTGGCCCTCCTGGCTGCCAGGGCACACTGCTGGCTCATATTCAACTTGCTGTCTACCACGACCCCCAGATCCCTCTCTTCTAGGCTGCTCTCCAGCGTCTCATCGCCCAGTCTGTACATGCAGCCAGGGTTTCCCCGTCCCAGGTGCAGGACCCGGCACTTGCTCTTATTGAACTTCATGCGGTTGGTGATCGCCCAGATCTCCAACCTATCCAGATCCCTCTGCAAGGCCTTTCCACCCTCATTCGAGTCCACAGCTCCTCCAAGTTTGGTGTCATCAGCAAACTTGCTCAAAATACCTTCTATTCCTACATCCAGATCGTTTATAAAAATACTGAAAAGTACCGGCCCTAAAATGGAGCCTTGGGGGACCCCACTGGTGACCGCCCGCCAGCCTGACACAGCCCCATTTACCATAACCCTTTGGGCCCTGCCCGTTAGCCAATTGCTCACCCATCGTATGATGTTTTTATTTAGCTGTATGGTGGACATTTTGTCCAGTAGGATCCTATGGGAAACCGTGTCAAAAGCCTTGCTGAAGTCCAAAAAAATCACATCAGCTGGTTTCCCTTGGTCCACCATATGGGTGATCTTATCATAAAAGGAAATCAGGTTAGTTAGGCAGGACCTACCCTTCACAAACCCATGCTGGCTGGGACCAATGACTGCTTTGTCCCCCAGGTGCGCCTCAATAAGTTCAAGAACCATCTTCTCCATGATTTTACCAGGCACTGACGTGAGACTGACAGGCCTGTAATAGCTAGGGTCTTCTTTCTGACCCTTCTTGAAAATCGGCATAACATTTGCCAGCTTCCAGTCTACCGGGACCTCTCCAAATTCCCAGGATCGTTGAAAAATAATTGAGAGAGGTTCCACGATGACGTCCGCCAGCTCTTTCAGAACCCGGGGATGAATCCCATCCGGACCCATGGACTTGTAGGGATCCAGGTGGAGTAGCAAATCCCGCACACGTTCAGGGTCGGTTGGGAGTTTGTCATCCCCACCGTCCCGGTCCTCCAGCTCAGGGCACCCTGGGTCCCGAAGCCCATCATCGGCATTGAAGACAGAGGCAAAGAAGGCATTAAGCGTCTCTGCTTTGCCTATGTCATTGTCTGTGAGGAGACCTTCCCTATCAAGGAGCGGCCCTATGTATTCTTTAGTTCTCCTTTTTCCATTCACATATCTAAAAAACCCCTTTTTATTTTCTCTCACAGACACAGCCAGCTTCAACTCTAGATGTGCTTTGGCCACACGAATTTTCTCCCTACAAACACGAACAGCATCCCTGTATTCTTTCCATGACATCTGGCCCTCCTTCCAGTAGCGAAACACTCTCTGTTTCCGCCTAATCTCCATTAGAACGTTCCTGGTCAGCCACGCCGGCCTCCTGCCCCGCCTGCCTGACTTGCGATATTTAGGAATTGCCTGATCTTGTGCTTCTAGGAGGCATCGCTTAAAGAATGACCAGCACTGGTGGACATCGAGGCCTTCAAGAGCAGTTTCCCAGGGGACCTTGCTGACTAGTTCCCTGAGCAGCCTGAAGTCCGCTTTCCCCATACTTAGGGATGAGGTTTTGGTGGCACTTTTCCTTCTGTCACCGTAAATTTTGAACTCAACCACTTCATGGTCGCTATGACCAAGGCGGCCACCAATCACCACATCTCCCACCAGACCCTCTCTGTTTTCTAGCAACAGGTCTAGGAGGGCACCTTTCCTAGTTGGCTCCGTTAGCACCTGCACCAAGAAGTTATCATCTAGGTGCTTCATGAACCTCCTGGACCTGCTCGTGTCAGCCGTGTGGCACTCCCAGTTAACGTCTGGCAAGTTGAAGTCCCCCATAAGGACAAGGGGAGTTAATCTCGAGGCCTCTCTTAGTTCTGTAAAGAATAATTTATCGGCGCTATCGTCCTGGCCAGGCGGTCTGTAATAGACTCCCACAACGACATCCCCTTTATTCGTTTGTCCCTTGATCCTTACCCAGAGGCTCTCAACTTTGCCATTGCCGACCTGAAGTTCCACACAGTCCAGCCCCTGCTTCACATACATCGCCACCCCACCACCTCGCCTACCCTGCCTGTCCCTCCTGAAGAGCCTGTAACCATCTATCGCAACACCCCAGTCACAGGACTCATCCCACCAGGTTTCGCTTATGCCGATGATGTCGTAGTTGCGGGACTGGGCCAGGACTTCTAGCTCATCTATTTTATTCCTCATACTGCGTGCGTTCGTGTAGAAGCACTTCAGGTGCGTCTCCTTACACTCAGTACCTTGTGGATCTGACCGAAGGACCTCACTGGCACACAGCCCCTCTGATTCTAGCGTACCATCCCTTAGGTCTTCACCGGCGTGCCTGGTTTTAGCCCCTTCCCCCTTCGACTCTAGTTTAAAGCCCTATCTATCAGCCCTGCCAACTCCTGACCAAAGATCCTTACCCCTCTCCGAGAGAGGCGCATCCCATCCGGTGCCATCAGGCCCAGTGTAGCATAGACCTTCCCGTGATCAAAGAACCCAAAGTTCTGCCGGTCACACCAGTCTCGAAACCATGAGTTTATGTGAATAGCACGCCTTTCAGCTTCTATCCCCCCTATCGGAAGGACAGAGGCAAACACAACCTGCGCCCCTGATCCTCTAAGTAGTCACCCCAAATCCCTAAAGTCTCTTTTGATCGCCTTCGGACTTCTCGTTGCTACTTCATTGCTACCAGCCTGAAAGACCAGTAGCGGGTAGTAGTCAGTGGGCCGTACCAGGCGCTTGACTTTCTTGGCAAAGTCTCTCATCCGAGCCCCAGGGAGGCAACAGACTTCTCTGCGGGTTGGGTCCGGTCAGCATATCGGTCCCTCTGTCCCTTTCAGAAGGGAGCCCCCCATAACAATAGCCCTTCTTTCTTTTTTGAAGGGTGATGTGGCAATGCGATGTGTATGTCGCCTTGTCTTAGACACCCCCTCCAACTGGGACGGGTTTTTATCTACTTTGTCATTCAGATTGTCTTGTTCTAGTCCTTCATATCGATTATTTAAGGGTAGATGAGAAGGTGAGGTGGGCAGAGAGAGGGCTCGCCTACCACCCCGAATAGGCACCTGCCTCCATTCCCCCCCTTGATCTAGGTCTCCTCCTGCTGCCTGGCAGGAGAAGGGAACCTCCGTCTTCTGCATAACAGGAGACGCCTGTACTGTGGCAGGCTCGTGAGCCTGCCTCAGAGAGGGTAGAGTGCACCTCCACCAGTCAATTTCCCTTTCTGATTCCCTGATGCTCCTGAGCCTGTTCACCTCCTCCCGGAGCTCCGCTACCTGGCTGAGCAGTTCTTCAACCTGGGCACACCTCCCACAGGCATACCCACCACTGCTGTCGGAGACCGACAGAAGGCTGGGGCACACTCTGCAGCCCAGGACCTGGACGGCTGCGTGTTGCCCCGAGCCCTCCGTCTGAGTAGCCACACTGGTGACCGTGGCTGGAGATGCCGCACGAGATGCGGAGGCCACGGTTTTCTGCCTGGTTGATACCATGGTCAGGTTCTACACAAGCAGGTTACAAGCACCGAAGGGAGAGGCAGCTGCAACAGAGTGACGATGGGCCCCCCGCTCGCCCTGCCTGCGCGAACTGCGGCACAAACTGCCGAGCCACGCCCTTCGACGCGCCACGCCCTGTTTGCCCGTCCTGTTCGCCGCGCTCCTGGTCGCTCGCGCTCCCTAGGGGCAACTTTTAAACAGCCTGGGAGGGGGCGCTGCTGGCTCCGCCCACGCCTCATCAGCCTCCCTCGTGAGGACTGCCAGGTCCCGGCAGCTCCCCCGAGTGGCCTCGATGCCGGACAAAAAGCCCTGCCCGCCTCGGTCCCCTGCTCCGCTGCAGAACACGTCTGCCCCGGAGCCGATCGCCTCAGCAAAAAAATTTTGTTTACTGTCAGATACAGTAAACAAAATAATGACAACAGCTAGAGGGTACATCTGTGCAGCTGATAGGCAGTGAACCCTCCATAAGATCCAGTAAGTGTCAGAATCCAGAGAAGGGAGCAGAGAGATCTGGTTGGGTGACAAAGAGGAGACATTGAATTGATGTCCATCAATACTGCCCAACATGCTGGACTTCTGTTTAAACAGGCTATTTGTAGCTGTCCACATGTACCTTTGCATTTAGTTTAAAGGCATTTATCTTCTGCTGTAGATGCTGTAGATAGACACTGTAATAATTCAGGCAACATTTAACAGTTGCAGAAACTCTGTTTCTGATTCCGTGAAAGGAGACTATGAAGCAGTACCATAGAAAATGTAAATAAACAAGGAAACACGAGAAAATAAATCAATTAAAACAAACAAACAACAACAAAAACAAACAAACAAACAAACAAACAAAAAAACAATAAGCACTTTCTGAAGCAACTCAAACCAAAATTAACCCAACAAAGCAGACTGTCCAGGTCTGTCTTTCAATCCTGTGCACACCTTCACCAGAACTCCAAAGTAGCTAAGAGAAAAGTTTGAAGTAAACAGAATTGAGGCTCACCTCTAGGAGGGTGCAAGAATCTTTGTAGGTTGTGCTTCACTTGGGAGATGAGAATGGTGCTGTTACAACAGCTCCTTGGACTTCTTCACATTTGATCACCTCCTTGGTCAAGGCACATCACTGTATCCCATGGTGCACTCAAGCAACAGGTTGCTGTGCCATAATCTTCACTCCTTCAGTAGTGGTTATCCTACAGATGTACATATCAGATAGTTTCTCCCTTTTGTTAACTAAGAATCTTTAATAGTCTTTAATTATAATTGTGACATTTCCCTTCACTCCTGAATCACATTTACAAACTAATCTAATCCTCTCTCCTGAAGTCAACAGTTGTCTTTGGCTCACCTTCCCAGGCTTCCTCTAAATACTGGATGCAGTTTTCTCATGGTTATCCCTCCAATCCAGCTGCCATCAGTGAAGTCTTTTGCCACTAATTCTTGACTGTTTATGTCAAGTAAGAAGTCAAGTAAGACACTCTCCAGTGTCCAGACTCTACCAGTCTGCCTTTTGTGTTAGGAAATTACCAGAAATGTAGTTAAGAAACTTTCACGATTGTATAATGTTGTGTTGCCCTCCCACTGGGTGTGTGGATGGTTTAAATCCCTTACGACAAACTGGGCCTGTAACACTGAGATTTTTGCTATAAAGCTTTATGCACTTTATCTGCTTGGTTGAGCAGTCTGTAACAGACTTCCCTGAAAATGTCTTCAAAGTTCCCTTTGATATTAATCCACTGATTTTGACAGGCATATTTTAGTTTCATGCTGAAAGCCTGTGCAGCCAAGGATTTCCTTAGCATACAGGACAAGAGGAAGGATTCTCTTCTTTCTTGCCTGTGATGCCTGGTTTAATCACCTGTAACACTGCTTCTGTTATGTACATTACCTCACCAAGTTTTTCAGACAATGTCATAGCCCCTTGAGCTTTTAGTTCTTGTTTATTATCCAAGTTCTATGCATTACTGTATAGACAATGAAGACAATCATTTAGACAATCCTTTTAACACCTGCCCCTCTAAGTATGTCAAAGTTCCCCTGTTAACCTTCACTTATATTTATCTTCTCCTTTAGCATCGTTTCTTCACATACATCTTGTCTTCCTTTCTCATCCCTTAATGAACCTAGGTAAAAGCCCTTTGGTAGCTAAAAAGGTTGGTTTTTATGGCCATGTGTTGGGTCTGTCTGAGCTGGAGTCACCTTTTCCCTGGACTGTTAAAACAATGGACTGTTAAAAACTATGCTGCGAGCATTGGGTGCTGGGACATGGAAACATTGGGATATAAATCTACCAGAGGCCACTTGGCTAGTTAACAACAGGGGGTCTGAAAACCGTCCTGGTCCTGCTGAAACAAAACCCCTACACACTGTGGGAGAAGCTAAAGTCCCTGTAGTGCGTGTGGGGAAGTGGATGGGGAAGGCGGTGTGGGTTGCCCCTGCCTCGGGAAAAGGCAAACCCACTCGTGGGATTGTCTTTGCCCAAGGACCAGGGTATACCTGGTGGGTAATGCAGAAAGATGGGGATATCAAGTGTGTGCCTCAAGGAGATTTAACACTGGGAGAAAATTAATCTGTCATCCAAGTTATGTGTTGTAGGAGGACACTGCAGAACCAATGACAGGTCAACTTTGCAAGGAACCGGGCAAGTGCAACACTGATGTGAGCTAAGCTGGTGCTGGTGTCAAGAAAACCAACTTCGCCTGCCCTGAGTGACCACTTTGACAGATGAAGGCGAAACCATCAACAGTTTTTATGAGCATTTTGGGAAAAGACCTATAGAATAAAGAGAAGTACAGACATAAAAATGCTTCAATGGACAGAAAACAATGGTGATGAGAACGTCTATATACTAAACTGTACCTGATTGTGACACAAATGTTATGGAATAAGGGGTGGAAGTTGTGTTGGGTCTGTCTGAGCTGGAGTCACCTTTTCCCTGCAGCAGCCCACACAGTGCTGTACTCTGCACTCGTAGCTGGAACAGCACTGATATCACTCCAGTGTTGTGTCTATTGCTGCATAGTGCTGGCACAGCATCAGGACTCCTTCCAAGCCCCCAAAAGCCAGCAGACTGGGGGTGGGCAAGTGATGGGGAGGGGACATTGCTGGGGCATCTGACCTAAACCAACCAAAGGGATATTCCATAACACCTGATGTCACACTCAGCAATAAAAGGGGGGGCTCTCGTGGGGGAGGGGGCTGTTCCTCCTGAACAACCACTACGCGTTTGGGGCCCTGCTTCCCAGGACGTGGCCGAACACCGCTCGCTGATGGGAAGTAGAGAATAATTTTTCCTCTCTCTGTGCTTCCGCGCGGACTGATTGCTTCTTTTGTCTCTGCTTTTTTCTCCCATTCCCTTTCCCTTTAATTAAACCTTTCTTATCTCAAACCTCGAGTTCTCTGTGTTGTATTTTCTCCCTCTTCCTCTTTGAGGAGAGGGGGAGTGAGAGAGCGGTTGTGGTGGAGCTCGGCTGCCCACCTGAGTAAAACCACCACAGTCCTTTTTGGCGCCCAACGTGGGGCTCGAGGGTTGAGATAACAATAGCATTGATTGAAGTATTTACAACTAACATATTGGTAGTCATAATGCTCGGTTTTCTGGTAATACTTTTCCGTGTGGATATGTTGTATATAGCCCACTCTCTGTTTTCTTTTTTCCTTTACATCCGATCGGAGAAAGTGTTGAAGTCTGTGCTTGTTTTTTTTATCATGTTGTGCTGTAACATACTGGCCTTCAGTTTTGTTTGGTATTCAAACCCGGCATTGTTATCCTCCTGGTCTCCTGGAGATTATCTTATTGAAAATATTAGGAATTACAGTGCCTTCTACTTTTCTCCCTGTGGGCTAATTACAGCAGCCTTTCAGTATCTTGGATACCCCTGGTCAGATATTATCCTCCTGTCACTAGGTCTAGTGTTTGTCATCTTCCCCAAAGTAAAGCAATTTATTAAGAATATTATTCAAGGACCTGTCCCCAGACAAAGTTGTGGGTGGCAAGGTGTGTGGGGGGATTTGGGCAGGTACCTATCACGGTTTTCTCCCCCAATGGTTCTAAATTTCACCCCTGAACAAGTACAAAATCCAAGAAAACTGGTGGAATGTTTGAAAGACGTATGCCCTGACCCTGGCAATACTAGAGAACTCCACCAGCTGGCTGCACTCTGCTGGGGTCTGGCTTACGCCTATCAGATGTCAATTAACATTGCCCAGCACCCTCAAGGGGATAGGGAGGTTCCTGAATTTGATAATGAGACAGCACACACTGTGACCACCCTAGAGGACCGACCATCTATGGTATCAGTCGCCCCTGTAGTAAAGACGAAACAGTGGAAACGGAGATCAGGTCGTTTAGTAAGGGAAGAAGCTCCTTCTACGGATGAGGGAGAAGAGGAAAAGGCAAGTGGCTCTAAAGCAGCGTTATCACGGCAACATCGCGAAGAAGAGACTGAAATCATAGATGAATCAGAAACTACTCGGTCTCTATCTTTGAGTGAGCTGCGAGAAATACGGAAAGACTTCAGTCGCCATCCAGGTGAGCACATCCTCACTTGGCTGCTTCGATGCTGGGATAGTGGGGCCAATACCCAACAGCTAGAAGGCAACGAAGCCAAGCAGCTGGGATCCCTTTCTAGAGAAAGACTCATTGATAGAGTAATTGGAAGAGAGGCACAAGTTATCAGCCTCTGGAGGCGAATCCTAACAGCAGTGAAAGAAAGGTATCCCCACAAAGAGGATATTGTCTACCAAGTAAACAAATGGGCCACTATAGATAAGGGCCTCCAGCAGCTGCGGGAATTAGCTGTGCTGGAGATGCTTTATAGTGATTTAAACAACGCCCAGACACCTAAAGACCCTGATGAAGTGCAATGCACAGCGTCCATGTGGCGGAAGTTTGTACGAGCTGCACCCCCAACACATGCCAGCACACTGGCAGTCATGGGTTGGGACGAGGGGATGGGGCCAACTGTGGATACCGTGTCCAACCAGCTTCATAAATATGAAGAAAATCTCTCTCCCCCAGTACGGGGCTGCATTTCAGCTGTGGAGAAACTGTCCCAACGGTTAGATGAACACATAGCTTCGTCCTCACCTAAATGGAAAAATCTTTCGGCCATCAAGCGCCAGCAGTCCCCAGCTCAAACAAGGGAGAATCCGGGACGCACACCGCGAGGTACCTTGTGGTTTTATTTACGTGACCACGGGGAAGATATGAGGAAGTGGGATGGTGAACCGACCTCGGCCCTAGCTGCTCGGGTACGTGAGCTACGGAAAGATACAACAGCAACAAAGAGGGCCCCTAGGAGGATTGCTGCCCCAGTTTCTGTTGAACAGTCCCCCAGAGGCAGTAGAAGGAATAGTATTACTCCTGACCCTGATGAAGAGATTTCTGCTTCACGTTTGGAAGAAATAATTGATAGATACTCCGACCAGGACTAGTGGGGCCCTGCCTCTGGCCAGGTAGAGGAGAGGGACAACCGGATTTACTGGACTGTGTGGATTCGATGGCCTGGCACACCGGAACCGCAAAAATATAAAGCTTTAGTGGACACAGGTGCACAGTGTACCCTAATGCCGTCAGGCCACCAAGGGGCAGAACCCATCTCTATCTCCGGAGTGACGGGGGGATCCCAAGAGCTAACCATATTGGAAGCTGAAGTGAGTCTAACTGGGAATGAGTGGCAAAAGCACCCCATCGTGACTGGCCCAGAGGCTCCGTGCATCCTTGGCATAGACTACCTCAGGAAAGGGTACTTCAAGGATCCAAAAGGGTACCGGTGGGCTTTTGGCATAGCTGCCTTGAGCACAGAGAAGATTAAGCAGTTGTCTACCCTGCCTGGTCTCTCACAAGACCCTTCTGCTGTAGGATTGCTGAGGATTGAAGAACAGCAAGTGCCAATTGCGACTACAACTGTGCACCGGCGGCAATATCGCACCAACCGAGACTCCCTGATTCCTATCCATGAGTTAGTTCACCATCTGGAGAGCCAAGGAGTGATCAGCAAGACTCATTCACCTTTTAACAGTCCTATATGGCCAGTGCGGAAGTCCAATGGCGAGTGGAGGCTAACAGTGGACTATCGGGGCCTGAATGAAGTCACACCACCACTAAGTGCAGCAGTGCCAGACATGCTAGAACTCCAGTACGAACTAGAGTCAAAGGCAGCTAAGTGGTATGCTACAATTGATATTGCTAATGCATTTTTCTCTATCCCTCTAGCAGCAGCATGCAGGCCACAATTCGCTTTCACTTGGAGGGGCATTCAGTATACTTGGAATCGACTGCCCCAGGGGTGGAAACATAGCCCTACCATCTGCCATGGACTGATTCAGACGACACTGGAACAGGGGAACGCTCCTGAACACCTGCAGTATATCGATGATATCATCGTATGGGGTAACACAGCGGAAGAAGTTTTTGGGAAAGGGAAGAAAATAATTCAAATTCTTCTGAAAGCTGGATTTGCCATTAAACAGAATAAAGTCAAGGGACCTGCACAGGAAATCCAGTTCTTGGGGGTAAAATGGCAGGATGGATGTCGCCACATTCCGACGGATGTGATCAACAAAATAACAGTTATGTCTCCGCCAACTAGCAAAAAAGAAACACAAGCTTTCCTAGGTCTTGTGGGATTTTGGAGAATGCATGTGCCAGGCTATAGTCAGCTTGTGAGTCCTCTATATCGAGTGACTCGAAAGAGGAACTCGATATAGAGGAACTCTTTCGAGTGGGGCCCCGAGCAACAACAGGCCTTTGAACAACTCAAACAAGAAATAGCTCGTGCAGTAGCCCTTGGGCCTGTCCGTACTGGACCAGCTGTGCAAAACATACTGCACACTGCAGCTGGGGAGCATGGGCTCACCTGGAGCCTCTGGCAGAAGACCCCAGGAGAAACTCGAGGCCGACCTTTGGGGTTCTGGAGTCGGGCCTATCGAGGATCAGAAGCCAATTACACCCCAACTGAAAAGGAAATATTAACAGCATATGAGGGGATTAGAGCAGCTTCAGAAGTTGTTGGTACAGAAGCACAACTTCTCTTGGCCCCACGGCTACCTGTGTTACATTGGATGTTCAAAGAGAAAATCCCCACTACACATCATGCAACCGATGCTACGTGGAGTAAATGGGTAGCGTTAATTACACAGGGGGCTCGAATGGGGAAACCCAATCGCCCGGGAATCCTGGAAGAGATTATGGACTGGCCAGAGGGCAGGGATTTCGGAGCACCGACAGAAGAAGTAACGCGTGCTGAAGAGGCACCACCATACAATGAGTTGCCAGAAGACAGAAAGCAATATGTGTTGTTCACTGATGGATCCTGCCGTGTGGTAGGGAGCCATCGGAAGTGGAAAGCTGCTGTGTGGAGTCCCACACGACAAGTTGTGGAAGCCATGTGGAAGGTGAGTCGAGTCAGTATGCAGAAGTGAAAGCTATACAACTGGCCCTAGAAATTGCTGAAAGAGAAAAGTGGCCGGTACTGTATCTCTACACTGACTCATGGATGGTGGCAAATGCGCTATGGGGGTGGCTGCGACAATGGAAACAGAACAACTGGCAGCGCAGAGGTAACCCTATCTGGGCTGCTACCCTGTGGCAAGATATTGCTGCCCGGGTAGAAAACCTGGCTGTAAAGGTACGTCATGTAGATGCCCATATGCCTAAGAATCGTGCTACCGAAGAACATCAGAACAACGAAGAAGTAGATCGAGCTTCAAAAATTGAAATAGCTCAGGTGGACCTGGACTGGGGACATAAGGGTGAACTGTTTGTAGCTCGATGGGCTCATGAAACATCAGGACATCTGGGGAGGGACGCCACATATAGATGGGCTCGTGATCGAGGGGTGGACCTGACCATTGAGGCCATCACACAGGTTATCCATCAGTGTGAGACCTGTGCTGCAATTAAACGAGCCATGAGGGTAAAGTCTCCCTGGAACAGGGGGAGATGGCTTGGATTTCGATATGGTGAGGCCTGGCAGATTGACTACATCGGACCACTTCCACAAACCCGCCAAGGCAAACGGTACATACTCACCATGGTAGAAGCAACTACTGGGTGGCTGGAAACATACCCTGTAAACCATGCCACGGCCCGAAACACTATCTTGGGCCTGGAAAGGCAAGTGCTGTGGCGACATGGTACACCGGAGAGGATAGAGACCGACAATGGGAGTCACTTCCGAAACAATTTGATCACTTCCTGGGCCAAGAGACATGGCATTGAATGGGTGTATCACATCCCTTATCACCCACAAGCCTCTGGGAAGGTTGAGAGGTACAATGGACTGTTAAAAACTATGCTGCGAGCATTGGGTGCTGGGACATGGAAACATTGGGATATAAATCTACCAGAGGCCACTTGGCTAGTTAACAACAGGGGGTCTGAAAACCGTCCTGGTCCTGCTGAAACAAAACCCCTACACACTGTGGGAGAAGCTAAAGTCCCTGTAGTGCGTGTGGGGAAGTGGATGGGGAAGGCGGTGTGGGTTGCCCCTGCCTCGGGAAAAGGCAAACCCACTCGTGGGATTGTCTTTGCCCAAGGACCAGGGTATACCTGGTGGGTAATGCAGAAAGATGGGGATATCAAGTGTGTGCCTCAAGGAGATTTAACACTGGGAGAAAATTAATCTGTCATCCAAGTTATGTGTTGTAGGAGGACACTGCAGAACCAATGACAGGTCAACTTTGCAAGGAACCGGGCAAGTGCAACACTGATGTGAGCTAAGCTGGTGCTGGTGTCAAGAAAACCAACTTCGCCTGCCCTGAGTGACCACTTTGACAGATGAAGGCGAAACCATCAACAGTTTTTATGAGCATTTTGGGAAAAGACCTATAGAATAAAGAGAAGTACAGACATAAAAATGCTTCAATGGACAGAAAACAATGGTGATGAGAACGTCTATATACTAAACTGTACCTGATTGTGACACAAATGTTATGGAATAAGGGGTGGAAGTTGTGTTGGGTCTGTCTGAGCTGGAGTCACCTTTTCCCTGCAGCAGCCCACACAGTGCTGTACTCTGCACTCGTAGCTGGAACAGCACTGATATCACTCCAGTGTTGTGTCTATTGCTGCATAGTGCTGGCACAGCATCAGGACTCCTTCCAAGCCCCCAAAAGCCAGCAGACTGGGGGTGGGCAAGTGATGGGGAGGGGACATTGCTGGGGCATCTGACCTAAACCAACCAAAGGGATATTCCATAACACCTGATGTCACACTCAGCAATAAAAGGGGGGGCTCTCGTGGGGGAGGGGGCTGTTCCTCCTGAACAACCACTACGCGTTTGGGGCCCTGCTTCCCAGGACGTGGCCGAACACCGCTCGCTGATGGGAAGTAGAGAATAATTTTTCCTCTCTCTGTGCTTCCGCGCGGACTGATTGCTTCTTTTGTCTCTGTTTTTTTCTCCCATTCCCTTTCCCTTTAATTAAACCTTTCTTATCTCAAACCTCGAGTTCTCTGTGTTGTATTTTCTCCCCCTTCCTCTTTGAGGAGAGGGGGAGTGAGAGAGCGGTTGTGGTGGAGCTCGGCTGCCCACCTGAGTAAAACCACCACAGGCCATCAAGCTAATTTTTTAAATATTTTTTTTAGCTGCTTGCAATTTCTTGGGATATCAACAGTATTTTCTGCCAAAACACCACCTGACACTGAAGTAGTAACTTGACAACACTAAGAAATTTCCACACAGGGAAACCTTGGAGATGTTTGATTTTTCATCTTTGCCAGAAAAATAAATTAATTTAGCAGACACCTGAAGGCATCAGCAACCTTGAAGGTTAATAGAGTCCTTTGAATACTTGAAAAGACGGTCATTTTTTGCAGCCTGATGTATGTTCTTAGTTGAAGTTTATTACTGCTGTTACATGTTCTACTTTTCACAATATTAAGCATGCTTCAACCTTCCAGATATATCTCTTTATTCAGAATATTACAAAACTTTTATGTTTCATGTCTCATGCCTTTTTAAGGCAAGCTAGTATCTACTAACCTTAAACCTAAGAATTCAAATTCTAAGTGTGTATATATATATATTATTTTTGTACTGAACATTTATTTAGAATAAAGAACTGCCATCTCAAAGAATTGCCGCTTTGGAATCTCTCTTACTTACAACACATTTATTCTCTAGATTTCTATTTAGATTTCCCTCTCTCAAAAAAAAAAAAAATTTATTTTCAAAACTATATATTAGCAGTTGTTCATTAAAAAAAAAAAAAAAAAAAAAAAAGTGGGAAATCATAAATGTCAGCAGGTTTTTTTTTTTTTTTTTAAAGAGATTTAAAAATGTTAATACCCTCTTCAGAGAGTATCAGAGCCAAAATTGTAACTTCTTCCTTCCTTGTTTGCAAATGAATCCGTGTTATAGCTATATAACTTGAAGTCTGGAAATTTACTAGCTTGGTTTTTATTGGCAGTGAGGATGTACTTCTGAAGCACTCCTAGGATTTCCAATAATATTACTAGAATGTGGTACAAGAAAGCAATAAAAATGTTAAAATGTTACTGAAGTACTACATCACCAGTTCTGGAACTGCAGAAAAGCTGCTGCAAAACCACTGAAAAGGGCTTACTATATTCTTACTAGATTCCTAGTCAATAGTTACCATTTTGTTCAGGAAATAGTGAACTATAATAGGCTTCAGTTCTAGTGGTTAGAAAGAGGATCTGGGTAGTA